>NC_133757.1:33871447-34186578 GCF_036562045.2 Rhinolophus sinicus
AAATAAAACATTAGAGTAAGGATCAGAAACTTGCTTGTTTGCCAATTTAAAATTTCCTGGGCTGCTTCTTAAATCTATATCAAAGTCCTAAGTCATCACATTTGATTTGATTTTTTTTTTGCTGTATTTAAATTATACTGTCATATACAGACCTAATTTTTGTCCTAGTCACTTTTGTACCCTGCTATCACCAAAAATAGATTTTATTTCTATTATGCAATAGACTAGCAAATATCTCAGATAATTTAACCGGTAATAGAGAATCAAAATAACTTTGTATGATCAACAGAAAACAGAAGCAATTATACTTATTGTTTCTTGTCCCAAAGCAAGACAACTTTAGGTAACATACAATAAAAAAAATGTTCAAAATTTATTCTATGGGTAATCATCTGCATTCAACTCATTTAAGTTACTGTAACATTAAGTCCTTTGATTAAAACTTGGGAAGGGATTATTCATGAGAAATCATGTGGAGATAAAGACAGTAACTGTGACCAGTGACCATACTGCATAGGAATCCGGGAACTGGGGCTAAACTGGACTTCATGGGAAAGAGAAATGGCTATATAGTTGGGTTTCAAAGAGTCTGAACTATTTGCTAGTTCAACATTTGCCTCAGATTCACTGCAGCGTGAGCTTCCATGGTACCTCCTTCCTTCCTCAGCATCAGAATCTTTTTCAGCAACATGAGTCAGTTACTCACATTGTCTGTGCTCTTTCTTTGTATCTTTTTTTCTTCCATCCCCACTATTAACTGACTTGAGTCTCTCTGTCTCCAGTTCAATCCCTGGGGGAAGGAAATGATCTCTCCCATATAACCTCTAGTGCCTACGAGTTAGCCTGCAGATCGGCTGCTGTTGGACCAGATGCTCTTCCACTGCCCTCCCGTTGGTGATGTCAACCACACATGGTGGTTTCTGTCAGAATGGGGTTCTGAACGCAGCTGGCATTCTGCAGTAGTGCCTGCCTAATGTGTGTTTGAAGTCAGCAACCTAAATAAAACATCTGTCAAAAGCACAGTGATAAAATTTTCTACCGGTTTTATTTTATATAATTATTTAGTACAGAAAGCATACTCAGTCATATAGAACACTTAGTTCAGTAGATATCCTACCTGTACATTTGCCTAAAAATGGATAATAGTGATATTTTATATTTTTATAAAATATATAGTTTATAAGTTGTCACTTAATTTTTCCCATATAACTTTATAAAACTCTATGAAGTATACAGGGAATATATGTTACTTCTACTTAGCACCTTCGCCCTCAAATAAACAAAGCCATTCTTCTACCCCCCAATGGCTTTATTTTTTGTTTATTTGCTTTTTTTTAATTAAAGTTTATTGGGGTGACAATTGTTAGGAAAGTTACATAGATTTCAGGTGTACAATTCTGTAACACATCACCTATATATATCACATTATGTGTTCACCACCCAGAGTCAGTTCTCTTTCTGTCACCATATATTTGATCCCATTTACACTCATCTACCACCACCTCCCCCCTTACCCTCTGGTAACCACTAAACTGTTGTCTGGTGGCCAAGCCATGGAAACAACCAAAGTGTCCTTCAATACATGAATGGATAAAAAAGTTGTGGTATATGTACAGTGGAATACTATTCGGCCATAAGGAAAGATGAAATAGTACCATTTGCAACAACAGGGATGGATCTCAAGATTATAATGCTGAGTGAAATAAGTCAGACAGAAAAAGTCGAGAACCATATGATTTCATTGATATGTGGTATATAAAACTGAAAACAGCAAAATAATAAGGCAAACCAATAAACAAAAACTCATAGACACAAAGCCATTCTTTGTTGGTTAAATAAACAAAACAGGGTTGTGTCTTTTTCCAGGTCACTCAGTCAGGGTACAATGGAGCCAAATTGAAGCCCAAGTCGTTCATTACCGGTAAAGTGCTCCTTGGAAGTTGCTAAGTGGTCCTTCCACAAAACCTAGCAACTTAATGCAAATCAACTGGTGGAGGTTTTATTTATTTATTTATTTATTTATTTATTTATTTATTTATTTATTTTAATACGAAAAGGAGAAGCCTAAATAATGTATGTAGACAATACAGTTGTATGTGTTTGTTATTGCTCTTTCTTCTGAACATTTTTACCTTGCAGAGCTACTCAGGGCTTGAATGTTAGGAAGTCATGTACAACGTAAATCTCCCCAAATCTCAATTGCTCTGCCTGGGTAATGAGTCCAGCATAGTCAGTGGAAGTCAAAAGCATGTGAATGGTAATTTACAAGAGGACTACAGAGATGATGTCATACTAGAAAGAGAGAGATCTAATGAGTGATGTGGGTACAAGCTGTCCTACTTTTTTTTTTTTTACCATCTTTGAAGTGTAGTATAAAATGGGGATTTAAAGAGAAAGTTCTAGATCATCTTCCTATAACAAGGGTGTATTATTACCACTGGGAAAAAATACACAATATGAGCAATTTACTATAAAATGCTGAATTAACAAGTCAAGATAATTTCATGTTCCTTTTGCCCCCAATGCATTAGTGCAAATTGCATTTCATACTGTTTGGTCTACAAAATTCGCATACAATGGCAACACTGGGATTTCTTCAATTTGCTTATAAGTGTATATGCACACACAAATAACACAACTTTTTATTTTATTTTAATAGTTTGTTAGAGACTTAGAGGTGCACTCATTAGTCCATCTTTCCAAGGGTTTCTTATGGTGACTTCAAAAACAATAATAATTAGTGGTTAGTTGTGCCATATAACCAGAGAGCTAAGATATGGGTGCTGGATCTAAGACAGAAAACATAGGAAATCTAATAATATAAATTTTTCAAATAAAAGAGATACTAAACTATCTTATTTTGTACATTGTTCCATACCTTATAGCAGGCTCCTTGCTGATTAGAATAATAAGCCAGTGCTTTCAAGTCTCTTTATCACTACAGACTCTTTTTATCATCTTCTTCCACCACATGGACCCTGTGTACTGAATTATTATTGCCTACAAAATATATTTTCTAAGTAATGACTAATTTGTTGCCCATTTTTTATTAATTAATAATGAAGGTAACTGTTAATCAGAATTTCTGAGTAGTACGGATTACCATGCTTAGTTGATATAATCCCAGCCTAAAGCAAAGCCACAGGATATATAGTTAGCAATGAACTATTTAATTAAGAGTAAATATGTAGCTTCTGAAAGGCTCCAAAGTATTGAGTAGACTGTAATCACCTTTGATTACCCATGAGTTCTAGGGAGCCAGATCGAAAATCCCAGAGTAACTCTCATTTGGAAAGAGCAAATCAAATAAAACAGTTAAGGAAGAGAAATAGCCTTAACTTGATAGGAGCTTTAGTGACTCTGCACAATTCTGAATTTTCACTTGTTTGTTTTCCATTAATTTGCTGAGCATATACTCTGTGCCAGACAGTTTACCCTATACCACAGATACAAAGATAAAAGACAGTTGCTCATTTTAAGGTGTTAAGCCAGTGAGAACAACAAGCAAATAAATAATGATGGTACAGTGTGACAAAGGCCATGCTACAAGGTGATTTTGAAGCCTGGTGGACCATCAAGTATGAGTTCTGAATCTTGCCCTTGATTGCAGTGAAAAGTTATTGATATTTCTTCCAGAGATTATCGTGGGTACGGATTACATTAGTTTATTAGATAATTTTAAGGCTTTTAATTCTCTGTCCTATTTAACGTGCCTTGTTCTACGGAAGTCCAGTTGGTGTTATAAACTGCTACTTGATCATTTCACCACTGCTAGCTTGATCTGAGTGTGATGTTTCTGATAACTGTCACTTTAACTCATGCTTTGTGTTTGGTCTAAATTAAATCTGACAAAGGAGGCTGAATTCCAAGACATTAGTTGATGATCATTGTGGAATTCTGTTCTCTAGTGATTTATTTCAGAGTTGAGATCAACATGAAACTGGATTCAGAAAAAATGAACAAGACGTAGCCTAAAGCAGCAGCACATATATGTATTGTTTATGTTTCATATGGTCTTGTGGTTGTGTTTTATGTGATGATAAATGTGAATGTGTATTTTAGAAACAAAATATATGTTACGTGTTTCATTATTTTAATGCTTCCAGAATTCTGATGAGATTTATAAGGAGTCACTGTTGGTCCCACTTCTAACTAAAGAGATTAAGATCATATTTAAACAGCTAACTGAAATATTCTTAAGTGAAACTTTGAGAGAATGCAGCAATTTAAATGAAACCAAACACCTTTTTTGCATGACTTTTATAAAACAGTTACTACTTTGAGGACCACATGTACATATTTAGGGTACCCAGAGTCAAAGGCAGAGTTATGTGAGAGATGCTACACCTAATGCCAGTGCTTATTATGAAGTCACAATACTAAAATGCAATCACTTTTCTAGTTATCAAAATGATGTTTTCTGCATGAGTATAACTTCACTAAATTTGACATCTTTAGAGCATATTTGATTTTAGATGATACATTCCAATTATAATGAAATGGCAGTTTGAAGCTTTGGAGGTAGAGTACTACCTCACCACATCCAACGTTCCTCCCCTAAATGTATGGGGCTCTCTCAAATTGAATGCGCTTTATAAGTCCTGTGCAGTCACTCTCCAAGGAAGCAATGGGATACTTTTACTGAAAGTTCCAGAGAAACCTCCATACCCTCACCTTCTTATTGAACAGCAACATTTACTTTTAAGACAGACTTCAAGGCTTGCTACCCCAGCAGTTCAATGATGTTGCCGAGGACCCAGATTCTTTCCATCTCACCACTCTGCTTCTCTCAGGATTGGCAGCTTCCCAAATCTAATTATGTTTATGGCCACAAGATGAGTGCCAGTGACCACAAGATGTGGCCATGTGCTTCCCTGTTCAGGAACGAGAAAGAGCAGCTTTTTCCTACCACCAAGATAATGTGTAATATGTGCCTACCCCTGGATCAGTAAATTTCCCCAAAGGAATGCCAACACACTAATTATCTTAAACTAATGAGTATATACCCTTGGAATTGGAGTTGGGAATCTAATCTTCAATCATGTTGAAGAAGAGTGAATATATGAGTAAAATTAGGGTTCTTTTAACAGTGGATAATTTCAGGGGAAGAAAGCATTAGGGAGCAGTAGACATTCTACGGTGTTCTCCCCAACAAGGAATGGATACAGCGAGTACCTCGGTGTCCGAGACTTGATACTTTTATTAAATTTGACCTTATGAATGACAGTAAGAAAATGATTGTTGGATAACCAGCCAGATAGTACCCCCCTTGGAGAAAAACTTATATGCCAATTTTAGTGAAAATGTGATAACTTGTCATTTATTTTTAAAGAAACTTTTTTACTCCTTGTATGGACTTCTCATTGAACTTCTTTACCCATGCCTCTGGTCTAAAATGGAAACATGTGGTAAGATTAACAAAATACTTCCTAATCCTTTAAGCTGTACTTCTCAAACAGGGTACACATGGTCTCTGGGGATTCTCAGTGTTGTACCAGGAAACATAAGGATCCAGTGGCCAGATTTGGCCCGTCTGACTAGAACATCAGATTCAAAACCGTTTTGTGAGAAAACAAGTAATTTAAGAGAAAGCCATTCTAAATCTTAATTTAAAATTTAACATACACCTCATATTAGAATTAAAAGTTTATAAAAGTACATTTTACACCAAAGGCTACTTGAGACCACATACCAAGTTCACTCTGAACTCCGCCTCCCATCCATGTTCTACTGCCCCTAAACCTCCATGCACAGTCCCCTCCTCTCTGTCAAGAGTACATCTGTTGAAGAGCATCTTAGGATGGACAATCAATGTAATGTACAGGATTCTAATGTAAGAGTTAACTTTTCAAAGGGTTTACATATTTTTCCCCCTACATTTTAAGGCAACCTGTTAGTAATCAATACATCCAGGTAAGTGCCTTGGAATTTTACTCGTACTTTCTTCATCAAGAGTCAATCCTGCCAAAAAATGTAAAACAAACCTGCTAGAGATCCCACATAATGATGTTTATTCAGTGAAGAAATAAAGATTCCTTTTTTTTTTTTTATTTTTTAACCAGATTGTCTCTCTTAAAGGTGATGCTTCTCCTTTTGACCCCATAAGTATTGACGTGTAGGGAGGCCCCTGGGAGGTCCAGAGTGAACCTGATTTGGGTCTCATTTCTCATTCTAACGTGGGTGTAGTATACTTACCTCCAGCATTGCTGCTTATTCTGACAGATCCCATCAGTATGAAAAGCTGAGTGAAATGTACTATACCCATCTTTCAGTATGACTGGTCTGTCACAACATTTGAATTTCCCTGATTTATGTAGGGGTTTCTAAGTCCTTCCTTCTTTTTTTGCCCTGTATGGTACAGTTTGTAGCTAGGAAAATCTACTCACTGGTAGCAGGTGAGATCCAGAGCTAGGAGGATATAAAACAGCTCACTTGACATCGTTATACTTGACCTTATAGTGAGATGAAGTTAATTAATCTCTTACCATAAGACAAGCCTGGTGCCCAGTACTTCACAGGGATTATTTTAGTCTTCCACTAAGCTTGCTGTAAGCGGTGTATTATCTTCCCTCTATTGATGAGTGGTGTATAGACTCAGAGGAGTAAAATAACCTCCTGAAGTAGCGTGTCTTACACCTGTTACTGGTTGTTTCCCCTGATCATCTCAGAAGGGTGTGCATTTGTGCATTTGTGTGGGAGACTAGATTTCTGTTTCTGATATGCAATGAAATATATGTGCCTATTGTCAAGGTGAGAGTTTAGACCCATCCTGTAATTATCACTGACCTGTCAAGCCACCAGTTATTTGTTAAGATACAAATTCTATTTTCTGAAATCCTAAATAAGAAATTTTAGAATTTTATGCAGAGAAAATATGGAATTGTGGGTTTTGAGTTGATAATCAGTGTGTGTGTGTGTGTGTGTGTGTGTGTGTGTTTAACTGGATACACATTCCCTCTAGGGATTCTCAGTGGTATGCCAGAAAAATACAAAGACCCACTAAAATGGATAGATAATTTCAGAGATTTAGAATGTATGACTCCTGCCCTAAATGAGTTTACTTTCCATTGAAAAGTCAATATGCAGACAGATAATTATAATTTTAAGGAACATTAAATACCATGGAGCTGAGAAGAGGAAGATATTAAGCCTTGGGGTCATGTAATATTAATAATAACCATAAATCATTTTTGAGCCCTCTGTGCCAGCCACTGTGCTGTGTTCATTATTTGCCTTAATCTTTTGAGGTGCTGTTGTCATCTGCATTGTAGAGGTGCAGAAGCAGAAGGTCAGCACAATGGAACGACTGTCCCAAGTTCCACAGTGGAGTGAGCAGTGACAGGAACCCAGCCAGTCAGACTCACATGGCCTCAGCCAGTTCTCCATATACTCTCCCCAAGATAAACCAACTTAATTATAAGGCCAGTGAAGGCACTAATGTTTCAATTCACTAACATAGATGATGAAAGAACATGGATTACAGGAAATATCGGGCAAATGCTGGTGATGAGGGAGAGGATTCCACCTCTAATAACTTGGATGAGATGTTAATCACTTCCTGTTCTAGTCCCGTGTTTTGTATCAATGGACTAAGTTTCAAAAATATCATTTATGACATAGATGATTAGAGTGGAACTATACTGAATGTAGAAATCACTACATACTCAAAGTTGGGAGAGTCTATTTAACATCCTGTTTCCATTATGGAGGTCCCAATTTATTTCCCAAGTTGTGTAATTTTTATTTCTCACACATTGCTTTCAGATAGTTACTAATCAATGTACCAGTCTGATCAAAGGTGCTGTTTCAAATCTTTATAGTATGAAAACTTAAAGGATTGGGGCTGATGTTGCATAATGGAAGGGATGACTCATCATGTGTTTCAAATGAACTGAAAGTCTTTGGATTGGGTTCGGGAGGTGAAGGAGCACTTCTTTGTTTTAATTAGAGATAGCCGAGAACAGATGACAGGTCTTTCCACTTAAGCTGTATAGTCTCAGATGAAGAAGGTTGAAGGGACCCTCCCTCTGAGCATGATTAGTAATGTGCTTTGTTTGGACATAGAGGTGGCATAACAGTTTTCAGAGTCAGACACATGAATTTGTCTAACTTCTCCTCTTATTCACCACTTAGGATTTTTGACATATTTTTGGCATTGCTAAGCCCTAATTATCTCATCTATAGATGGGACTATACCCCATGAGATTATTTAACCATGAAATCAAATAATGCACTTATAAGGAGCTTAGCATGGTGCCTGACACATTGTAAGTCCTCAGTAAAGGATAGCTTTTATTATTGCTGCCATTATTCCCATTGATATTTTACAGGTACGTAATATGAAATTCCAGAATTGCTCAATCTTTCAGTTTTACTTACATTCATCAAAGACACCCTGGAAGTGTGAAGTGACTCGTCATGCTTTTAAATTCCTTCGAACATTCCTAAAGTATGGTTTTTCAAACTTTGCAGAAGGAAAATTAGAAACAATCACATACATATATGGTGACTAGTCCAGGATTATTCTGTAGATTCTTAATAGAAACATCATTTGTATTCTGGAGTTCTTTCTCTACCACATTGTGCTTCTATTCCTGGAGACCAAAATTAAATCAATGCTCAAACATTAATCAAGAAGATCTTTTGTTGTTGCTTTTCTCCCTTTTTGAAAAGAAACCTAATGGGCTCAATGAATATCTACCCATCCTGATAACATAGTTTGTTGGGCAGGGCACGCCCTACCTCAGATTTTTTTTGTTTTTTTCTTTTCAGAAAGACTGTCTTGTGAAATTCTGGGCCCTGACTTTTTTTTTAAAGGTTATCCAATTAATTACCAGATGAAGAAAAAAATGCCTAGGGTTTTGTTAAAGCAGGTGGCCAGTTTTGATGGGTGTTGTCTTTACAAATTTTCCAGGTGATAGTAGTAGATGGAAGTGTGAATGCCACCCTCACATTCATGTTGTGAATGGGAATTTCTTGACACCCATGTTTGCACAGTGAGAGAACTGCAGATTCTTTCTGCAGGAAAAAAGGTGGGAAAACCTCAAGTTACAGCACTGCTAATGTTAGCGCTTTATACAGACAGATCCTGCTAACCTTGCACATTTTCTTCATCTACGACAATAACATTTTTTCCTCCCCTGATAGAATTTGGCTTATTAGGCAGAAGCTGCACATTGCACACCTCCAGAGTTTTATTTTAAAGCTTTGCTACTGTGTCGGTGGCAAAGATCAGTGTAAAAGACAAGAAAGGATTCTAGTAAGGAAATGTAGGTGAACCAGAACGGTTAGTGAAAACACTGCTAGAGCTATCATGATTCTGTTTCTTCTTTTTTTTTTTGAAAAAAAGAGAAGCATTTGTAGTGTCACCATTCTGGGTCAAACAATTATATATACTGCCCATGCTCAGGGAGAAAAATCTGAGTTCCAAGATAGAAAAACCAGCTTTATATTTTGTTCTCAAGGACTGTCCATGAAAGGCTATGTGTAAGCAGAACAATTCATTTATTAGAGCTATCAGCTCTAAACTCCTCTTGGTTTTTTGACTATTCTGTACTAAAACATGCTATGTTTTCATGCTTCTGTGCTTCCCTTCCCCCCACACCCCAATCACCCCAATGCTTTCACCCCTCCACTTGCTCTTCTCTGCCTCTTCTGCCTGGTGAACTACTACTCTCTGTGCTTTAAAACCCAACTTGAATTTCATCAGCAGTCTCTTCTATTGACAGTTCTCTCCCCACTTCTCTGGCCAACTCTCATATCTCATATATGCGTCTCTAATTCTGCTTCCCACTATAAATTTTAGATACATGTTTAGCTGTCTTTCTCCCCTACCTGTCTTTCTTCCAACCTCCATCTCCAGCAAGCTGAGTCAAGAAGCAATTTCCAGTACTCCCACTGCACTGTGTGTATACCTCTGTCACTTCATTATTGCATTGTAATTGGGGATTTCTGTGGGCACATGTCTTCTCTATTAAGCTATAAATTCCTTAAAGTCAGGAGCCCTTATTCTTATTCACCATGGTGCCCACACCACCTTGTGTATGGTATACTCTCCATAAACGGTTATTAAAGGCAGAGACTGTTTTAATAATTGTGGTGGGCTAGGATGTAGTACAAGAGCCTAGAAATAGCAGGAACTAGGTAAATATTTTCTGGGTTGAATTAGCCTGCTCTATTAGAATGGCGCTTAGCAAGCAGTATAACGGACCCATATGCACATGGCAGATGGTGGGGAAGTGTAGAATGAGATAGAGATCTTTGAATCGTGGCAGATGGGCAAGGAAATTTTTAGGTTATCACAGTCTTTTTCTGGAGATTGTCAAAGGGATCTAAACCTCTTGGGTTAAAGTAAATTCCATTATAAAGCCCATGGCCAAGGAAATGTTCTGGATTGGTTTAACCCTGCTGGACTTCCCAGTAAAGGGAAACAGCTTCTATTTCAGTTCTCTCATCTTCTGTTGAAAAATATCACTCTCTCCTCACTGATAACTCAGACACATAAGCTTGGGACAGTAACCGTCAAAACTGTATCCTGTTCTCAGAAACCTTTTGGCAAAGCCCCTCCACCTGTCAGCTCAGTGTCAATAGCAGGAATTCAATTGAGGGAACTCATTGATTTTTATCTTGAAAATCCTTTAAGGTTACTTTATGGATAAAAAATCTCTTTGTCCACCTTTCAGAAACTTGCCATTGACAAGAATAAAACATGAAGCCTTATATGTTTTGTCTTAGGCCAGAAATAGATATTTGTGGTCATCTCCCGTGGTCATTAGGGCTCTTTTTCCCTTTCATGTTCTTTCACCACAATTTTAATGAGGAAAATATCCATTCCTCCACACAATTTCTACTCTGACACACAGTAGCACTAAAGATGTTTTGTGTAAGTTCCGAATTCTATCTGAAAGTAAGTTGCTTGGATGACTACAAAATGAAATACTTTCAAATTCTTGAAATGTACTTTAATATTTGGAAAAATGTATATAATCTATGCTGTTTGCAAGACACTTTGCTAAATGCTTTATGGTTTCTTGCAGTGGTCAATAAATTTATCTAGTAAGGATTCCTAGATTTTATATTTTGAAGGGTTATACTGCTATATTCATTATTCATTGCTTCATAACAACTTATTCCAAAATTTAGTGACTTAAAGGGCAATCAGAATCAAGCAATAAATGTTTTTCTTGATTTCTTTGGGTCAGGAATTTGTGAAGGGCTCAGCTGGGGGAGGTCATGAGATTGCAGCAAGATGTTGGCTGAAGACTAGACCAAGCCTGGAGAATGCATTGCAAATGTAGCTCACTCATGCGGCAAATTCGTGCTGTTGGCTGGGGCTGGAGAGGAGTCTCATATCCCCCCATGGAGTCCTCTCATTCAGAGAGCAATCTAAGAAACCAAGGCAATGCTTTTTATGATCCAGCATCAACAGTCACGTACTGTGATTTCTGCCATGTTCTACTTATGGAGGCAATTTCTAATGTCCACTTAGGTTAGGAGTGGGTAGGGGTGAGAAGTAGATATAGACACATCTCTCAAAGGTCAAGGTTTGACACTCTCTGAAGGAGTGTCAATGTCACGTGTAATGATAGCAGATGAACTGGGATAGATATTGGCGCAGCTGTCTTTGGAAAGTACAGTCTGCTACAACTGGCAAAGTAGAAATTGCAAACTATTACTCTGAAGACTTAAGTAATAAAGAAACTATGGCCTCTGCTTTCAGAGAGTTTATGGCCTAATAGAATGAGATATGAAAAGGAGGGGCATGGATAGTCATTTTAATCGCCATAACTGGAAGACTATGTGAACCCAGAAAAGAGATAATCTCTTGGGGGCATTGAAGATTACCTGGATTGAAGAGTTGAAATTTGCTTTGGCCTTTAAAGATTAAGTCAGATATTTTGAAACACTGATTCAAAATATGGGCTTCTATGAATATGGGCTTCTAATGTGTTATCAAAATGCTATAACGTACAGTCAGTCTTCTGTATCTGTGGGTTCCAAATGTATGATTCAACCAACGTCGGATCTAGATGTCGGATGTTTGAAAAAAACATTATGTTGTTGCTGATGTGTGCTATGTAGTTAGGCCTATGGTGTTGTGTCTACACTGAACAAGTACAGATTTTTTACAGTATGACGACTATTCACATAGCATTTACATTGTATTATATATTATATATATATGATCTAGAGATGACTTAAAGTATACAAGAGGATATGTGTAGGTTATATACAAATACTATGTCATTTTACGTAAGGGACTGGAGCGTTCTTGAATTTTGGTATCTGTGGGAGCCTAGAGCGACGATTGTATACCATTTTACATACATTGTTTAGGGCCAGTTTTGATAAACAAGTTTGCTTTTAATGTAAAACTTAAATCCGTGTTTCAGAAATAAAGAATTATTTTGGGGGGCATTTCAAAGTTTTTACCTGTGAGGGAAGGTGTGACTTAGTCTTTAGAAGTTTAATGTAGAGCTGTTGAAGTGTCTGTAAATTTCCATGGATATTGCCTGAAACTCCACTTAACATTGGTAAGCAGCCAGGAAACTTTATTTATGGTCTTGGAAAGATTAGGGCTGTGCCTTTTAAAAATGACTAAAGGATTCATTTGGCATTAGTATGTATGCCATTATTCTAAGCCAATTTTTTTCCATGTAAAATCCTTTTAAGGTCTAATTCTGTTCTAGTGAAAATCATGTGTAATCTAATTATGTAAATTAAAAAGTTTAGTATAAAATAGCCTTAGAATTAAAAGAGTTAATGGTTATACCTCCTCAGCCACTTTTATTAATCCTCACTAAAATGTACTGTTTTCTCTGAAAGGAAGGCAAGCTAGAGGTACAGACGTCCAGCACGCTCTGGGAGGCCATGTAGCCCACTTGTGTTATTTGACACATCATTTCAATATACATAAAAGATCTATGACTATGAACTTTACTAATTTTATTGAAATTAATTTAAAGGAAAAGGAGGCCACGTTTGATTTTTTAAAGTGAAAAAGACTGCTGAGGGTGGTGGTGAGGCTGGTTGTAGCAGTGCTTTCGGCAAGCTTACAGCAGTGTTTTGGGAGTCCCTCCTTGATATCCCATACCCAAGGAATCGTCTACATACTTCCAGCAATAAAGCACCCCAGAATTATATTTATTTATTATATTCTTTTAAAAGACCATTCCTCTTTCATTGGTACAGAAAGTGCTAATAAGTGCCCTTAAATATCCTATTATTTCAATGATACATCTTTCCTAACTGCTTTTATTCAATATTTTTAATGAGCTATATAACCTACTGTTCACTAGTTTCTTAGGGGGGAAAGTACCTGGAGTGGTTGGTTATTTTACTAGATCACGAGGTCAATGACATAGCAGATGGATTTGCCCAAAGGAAAGTCCACTTCTCCTGCCATGGCTTGTCTTGAAATGTTTTCCTTACTCCAAACTGTGGGGACTGAGCAAGAGCATGTGGAGGGCTCAACCACCCACTTCTAAAGGAAGCAATTTAAAGTGTGCAGAGGGCCAGGAGCTTCCATCTCTGAATATAAACAATGATAGCTAGAAAGCCACAAGTGCTACAATTCTGTTGGTAGGACAATAATAAGTACATGCAGTCAACATCACCACCATCCTCACTCGAATTTGTTTAGCTCTTTCTACATGCTATTCAACTGCTATAAGGGCTTTACATATATGGTCTCTTTAAACCTGTTGTCAACAGTATGGGCACTATTATTTTACCCACTGGGCATTGGTAATAGTTGTTTTGCTCTTTTAGCTCCGGACCAAGTGCAACTTGATTGGCACACATACACAAAATAAAGCTCTTGCCAACTTAAGTTAGTAAAATAGTGACCCAGAAATCACTTCAGCCACTGAGTTATGATCTGGGTCACACAATAAATTACTAGTAAGGTATATCCGAAACATTGCTCATAACGTTACTGAGAGGCCTCAATTCCATGGTGAAAATTTTAAGATTTTTTTCCTTAGGATCTTTGAATTAGAAATGATGAAGAGTTGCCTAGTCTAACCATCCATCTGATGCATGATAACGAGCATCCAGTTACTTCTGAAATGCCAAAATACTACATATTGGGCACTGCTAGCTCCTATTAAGGCAGACTCTCTGACCTAAGTTGTTTCATAAACAAACGTACAAGCAGAAACACTGTATATTATTACCCATGTTAGATCTTTTTCTACAAGTCACTTCTAAAATTTATTTTTCCCATGGTTTCATCAATTCCAATCAATATAATTAAAACTATATTACACCGTTTCTTGTTTATCCTACTGAATTTTGCGTACGCTATTTTTTTTCTGAAAACAGCATTATTTAAAAACTTTAGACCTATTTTAATAAGTATCATAAGTTCATATATTTACTTTTGTGTTTATGTAGCTGAAGTAAGTCATTAAAAAAATAAATACCAAAATAATAATTATCAAATACAATGATTATATAAATGTGAAGTGGATTTGAATACTGAACACATAGTCTTTCATTGGCAGGCAATTGAAAGGTAGACTATATATTTAAGATTTGGAGAAATGTGAAAAAATTTAAAGATTTTTGTGTATCCTATACACGTATACGTCTTTTTCAAGACAATAAAATTTTCCGATATCCATCTTGGCAACTTTTCAAACTTTTATGTGAATCTTCTTTAAAGACCAATCTTTAGATACTGTTATGATGAGCATTAGAAGGAGGAATTCATGGAGAAAAGCACAGCACTAGTTCTCTCAGTTGCCTCCCAGAATCACCTAAGGTGCCTTTTCAAAATACAGATGACCTGACTCAAACCTTTTAGGTTTCCATTCAAAACACGTTACATGGAGCTCACATGTCTCTAATTTTTAAGATCTCCACATATGAATTGGATGTATAATCAAAAATGACAACCATCCAATGTTTATAAGAGACTTAAGGTATAAAGTCTTCTAGAGAGGAGTAAAATTCTGGTCAAATATATTTCTGGCACTCCATCAAAAGTAAATTGACTAAAACTATTTTTTAGAGAATCTATATTGATAAACTTGCTCTCTTTTAGACTGCCTGCCCCAGGCAATTTTACTGCTTTCACAACTCTCTCTTCTCATTCCTGATGGAATCTACCAAGAGTGTGTATGTTTTAATATCACTGTCATGGTGATGTGGTTGCCAGCGTGTCTGATTTCTTCAGTGGAATAAGTCAAGTATATTGAAAAGGAAGAATGCAGAGATAAAAGGAGCAAGGAAGGGGAAGTGAAATAGGGAGAATTGAATGGAGGTGTCAGATAATACCAGGGAACAACCCAGGGATCTTTATAACTTCAGTTTATGTATTATTTTGTGTTAGTTCACTACAGCTGCTCTTTATTCATTCCGAGCATCATCAGAAACGTGTGTTCTTATCCTACTGTTAGGCTTGAGGGTGATGGTGGTAGGAGTCATTGGTCTTCTCACCACCACCCCCGCACTGTTTTAGAAAAGGTCAAGGCTTGTGAATCCTGTGGTCCCATTAGTCAGTCTCCTGTGGAGCTCTCTGTCTTTCTCTATCCTGATCACTTCAATGTAAGGTTTTTTTTGCATAAGCAAAGGCAAGACATTTTACTGGAAAAGGACCTTATTTCCTAAAATATGAGAATATGCATTCTTAATAAAAAATAATAAAAATAAATCAAATACAAGTGTTCTGTACAAATGGAAATTGGAAAAGAGGATTTCTTAGGAAATGCTAAGTCAAAAAGATGCATTTGATTTGAAGGATGAGAGAAAGCCATTGACCTCTGTTCTGGGTTGCACCACAAACTAGCAGGGCATACTGCTATCATCCCAGTACAAGAATTACGTTAAAGTCACTGTGGTTTGGGGTTAGATAGATAAGGGAACAATACCATCCACATTGAATCTTATTCTCAGCTCGTTTCTCTATATTCTGTTCCATTTACTCAAAACTGGATCTTCACTCTCTGCCTACTTAGCCTTTTATAACTGGCCATTCATTGATCCTGTCTGCTGTCTTACGATGAACTCTTAAGTAGTCAGGTAAAGGGTGGGAACCATTTGGTTATTCCTTTTCTTTGATTTCCAAATATCTGATTTTGCACACAATATCTTTGAAAGCCATGATATAGAGGCCATGGGCATTGACATTTATGAAATTACATCTTTGCTAATTTGTAATTTGTGCTTGACCATTTCCAACACGCACTAAAACCCAGGTGCTTAATACCACTGGTAATGCATACTTTTCATTACATTTATTTACGCACTGCCTTCATACATTAGAAATAGGACTGTTGTCTTAGCAGTTATGAAATTAAAATACAAGGGAAAGATGTAAATTGTCTTTATAGAGAAAATACCCAGCCAAGCTCAAAATGGGTAGATTTATATAACAAGATTTCAAGAGCCTATAGTTAGAAAAAAATAATTCTTTGGTTTAAATGTTTGAGAAATGTTTTACTTATCTGGGCTGATTTTCAAAAGTAACTACTCAGCTAGACTCCCTGGAGTGGCTTTACCATGATTAGGAGTTTAGTCCTCAGCTTTACTGATTGGGGAAATCAATATTATTAGAGTTGATAAGGCTCATGGAGTCTGACTCATGTACACAAAAGACTCAAATATAAACTCATACATAAGCCATGTATAAAAATTAGAACATGTAATTACCATTTACTGAATGCTTACAATTATGTAGTAACAATTATAATTAAACATTCTTCACATACTGGGATGTGTCTTTTGGCAAAAAACATAGAATTGGAGTCAGGAAGCCATGGGTTTCAGTGTCGTCCAGACCCCAACTAGCACTGTAACCTTAGGTTTCCTCATCTGTAATACAGGGATAATAGTATCAACGCCTAAGATTGATCTAATGTGTATAAAACACTAAGCATAGTATGTGTCACATGATAAGCACACAGTTAAATGTCTGCAGTCATCATCATCATCATTGTCATCTTCTTCCTTCGTGTTCCTCCAACTCATCATCATGAACTGTATACCAAACAAATCCTATTCTCCCTGATTCAAAGCCCGGTTCTTTGCACACTATCGTTCTGCCTGCTGGAATTGGGTTGAGTTGTCAGCACAATTCTCTCTAGAGGAAATCCTATACAAGAAATCAAATTATAATAAAAAAAACAGTTCAGATAGAATGCAATCAGATAAAGGGAAATCAACTAATAATCTTAACATTTATGGCTTTCAACTCAGGTTGCTTGATAGATATCTATCTCCACAGTGGAGAAATACTGCCATTCAGACCTAGTAACAGGGTTAATTTATTAGTGCTGACTACTCCAATCACTTTATTTGTTTTTGCTTCTTTTTAATAGTGGTGGGAGGGCTCTGAGCATTGGGATCACATGAGAGCTTGTATTAAGTGCAGAGTCTTAGCCCAATCCCAGACTTAGTGAATTGGAATCAGCAGTTTAGCCAAATTCCCCAGTAATTCAAATGCACAATCAAGTGTGAGAAGCAGTATCTTAAAATATTCCTCAGTCTTTTTCTTGGATACCTGATCTCATGTATTACATATAGATTCTTACTAATTGCCTGCCCGCAGGATAAGCTTATTCCCAGGTAATCTTATTTCCAAGCTATATAGCTTTATACTATGTCTTTTTTTTCTCCATCAGTGTGTGTATGTACTTATATATATGTATATATGTGTGTGTGTGTGTGTGTGTGTATATATATATATATATATATATATATATATATATATATATATATATATATATATAACTTGTATAAGAGAGAACTAAATAAGAAAATATTTCTTTTTCTGAGTCTTTGTTTAAAAAAGTCTCTGTCACTCAAGCTCTGAATCTTGGCAGATGGCCTCATTTATATTTAAGGGAGAAGAGTTTTATATTCTTTGGTTCTAGTTATTAAAGTTTGCTTTTTCACAAGGTAATATTTTTGTTTCCTGTCGCCACTTTGAAGTCTTTTTCTTTTTTCTGTTTAGTTTCTCTGCTATGATTTTTCAATCACTGCTGCTAAAATAAGCTCAACGTCAGCCTGATGCTGACCAACTAGAAACCTGGCAATTCTTTTTGGAAACCCTTTGTCTTCCAGTTTTGTTTTGTTTTTCTCATAGTACATAGATACGTCTGTGTTTGCAATCACCAATAGGTAGATATTCAATAATCCATCAGTTGCTTTTTAAATCCATTTGGATATTAAAGAGCATCATATAATCATGGTCTATGATGAGGTTAGTCTCTAAAAGAGAAGGTCCATGTTAAGGCTATTTTTAAAACTTTGGAGTCAGCTGATAAGCCTATTCTTTGTGGAGACAGCTTCTCTATAGCCTGTCCAGCTTCCACTTACATACTCCATGAATTAATAGAGCTTATAAAGCACCAGCCTATAAATACAATTATGTCCACCTTCTCTCTGCTAATTTAAAACACGGAAAACTGTAAACAAATTGGAGGTCGTTCTTTGTCTTCAGGTTCATAGAACCAAGAGACAGACTAGTTAAACGTTTATATGTATTTATGTTATACAACTTTTTGAGTCTTGATCCTACATATTTAAACAGGATCATGAAGTCATTTCTCCAGCATTTGTTTGAAAGCTTTCTCCAAAATGTCTTAGGCTTTTTCAGATTCTGAATCAAGCTATTCATTATTATAAGAAGAAATAGGAAGTAATTTTCCCTCATTTTACCAAACCTTGTAGTTTAGAGAGGTAAAAATACTTGTCTAAGTCTACCAAAAAAAATAAAAAATAAATAAATAAAAAGAAATGACTATGCCAAGTGTTGTAATCCAGGTGTTTTAAGTTTTAAACCATTGCTCCATTAAATAACCCATAGTGTAGCAATTGGATGGCAAATTTAAAATTCATTAATTCATCATTCAAGAAAATCAGTGAGGGAGTACTGATTTATTGTACTAGGTTTGTCCTCCTTTTTCACAGCTCCATTTAGTGTCTAAGTCTCTTTTTCTTCATGTTGCCAGAAAAGCTTGGGAAAAAAAAAAAGACAAAATTTCAGCTTCAAGGATTTAAACAAGGGAGGCTGTAACTTAGTTATGCTTTATGTATTCAATTAGCTTGTGAAATCTTATCTCTTCTACCAGTAAAAAGGACTTAAAAAGAGAACATTAAAATTCCAAAAGGAGCAAGAGGGTTTTTTTGGCAACAGGGTGACTCAACAGAAAGACAGCTTAGTAGCCAAAAATGGTACTTTTTGTCATTTTGTTTTCCTTTGAAGAGGTTCATCAAGCTACAGAGAGAGGAACTGAACACACAGAGACACAAAAACTGCCAGGGGAACATATTTTAAGGCGCTCAGGGCTAGAAAATCATTGGCTTCTTGTTTCTTTCTCTATACTTAACAACTAGCTCCATAAAATAACTAGATGAGAGTCTTTCTAGTGGTAGATAACATTTTTCCTTCATGTTTTTATCCATCCCCTTATCTTCATATCTTTTGTTTTCCAATGTCCTTTGCTTTTCTGATTTCTCTGTTGTTATCTAAACCAAACAATAAGTACTTTACGTGGAGTAGAAGAACACAAGGTTTCCAACAAATTCTAAAATTTAAAAAAAAAAAGATTTTTTTTTTTTTTGCTGTGACCTAATATATGATTAATGCAGCACAGCGGCTAACTCAGCATTTTGTGTCCAACAGTAAATTGATATTCTTCCAATCAGAAAATGCATTGCTTTCATAACAAAAACAATTTTTTCAGTTGACATTCAGGGTCCTCAAAGATCCAGTTTGTAATGTCAGCCTCAAAAATAAAATAACGAGTTGTTTGAGCAGCAAAATGAGTTTATTTGGGAATAACAGATAATTACAATTTGGAACAAGCAAGTTATGGTGAACCACAGGCAAGTCTGAAGAGAGAAAGGGGAGGTTAGCTCTTATTAGGTTGTAGGAGGAAATTTGGGAGGGGGTTTTTTGAACAAAAGTTCATTGGAGTTCGGGGGTATGCAGTTTTTCATTGGATGCAAACAGTAGTTAGTGTGTTGTTGCTGGACCAGGAAGGGACCTTCCTTCCTTTTCCTAAAAGCAAGAGATGACATTTCTGTGAAAAAATGTCCTTCTCCCTTGTCAAAATAATTATTTCTTCTTTCTGCTGATTATTTAGGCTGCTACTAGTGGTACCTGCATGAATTTTCCCTCTTCAGGGCTTCCCAACTCTATTTTAAGTGAGGTTTCCTTTATTTATTTTCACATTTAATAATTCTTCCATCTTTATCCGTTATTACACCTTTAATGGACTCCTCTGTCCCAGCCAATCCAGTCTACTAACACTTTCACAAGCCTCTCCTTTCCTTTCTGATTATTGTGTTTTGCTGATGTCATTTCCTTCTATGGAAATACCCTTCTTTTGCATTTTTGTTTTACAAATCCTATCTGCTTTCCAGAAACCAGGCCAAATACCAATTCCTAAGAACAATATAGATCCAGAATATTTTCTTTCATCTTCTTTGATATTCCCAGTTAGGATTAAACACTCTAACTTTTACAATGTAAATATTATTCAAGATACCTTTTTACACATTGCAAGTCTAGTTTTCTTAGGCTAATATTTTATTGGAGAAATATTCAGTCTTCAGGCCTGGCAATTTCATGATTGGAACATATTGCATTTTTGTTCACCTTCCTTACAGAGGACTCTTAAAAATATAAGAAAATCTGTATCTTCTGTTGACTTTTTCATAACCATTCACCTAGTACACAAGAAGTTGCTATGGATTGTGCTACCGGGGATAATATAAATTCCAAATTTCTGGTGTTTAGAGTGAAACTGAACTTTCATATTACCTCCAGTCGCAGTCTCTTTTTACTCTTCTAGCACCTGCATCACTCAACATTTCTCACATTTTGACCTTACATTTTTCTAAAATCTTACATAGAAAAGGTGCTCAGAAAATGCTAGCAGAACTTATTAAAATTATAAGAGTGACTTACGGGTATATAGCGTCTGAAAAAACAGAGTGGGCATTTACAGTTTGAATATTTACTATGGAAAAAAGCAAAACAAAATTACTGTACTTTTCTTCCTAGAGGACCAAGGTTAAGGGCTGCTGGAAAGTAAGGCATCTTTGGGGAGAAGACAGAATGTTCTAGACTGTTATGGGATCAGAAACATTTTCTGCACGTTTGAAAAATTATAGACTAGATTGGTTTAACAAATTTCTCTTCGTGGAAGCATAGTGTCCTCAGTGATTTATTCAAGTCAACATCCATCAGAAAATAGTCTCTAAATATGGGATATTTTGATTGGAGGAATGGAAGTAATAAGAAAGAAGAGGAGGGGATATGGTGTCATGGAGTAGACTAGTTGATACAACCTTTCATCCTCATAGCACTAGAAAAATCTTAGAAACAAGATAGTCGCTAAGATTCTAAAAGGAGTGAGTCAGATCTCTCAAATTGTGGAGATTTTTGACACCCTAGGCTTGTGTCTCCTTAGCTGGAAATAGTAGGTACTCAGTTTCTTGTTTTTTTGTGGTTTTTTTTGCATTAGTGATTTATTGTTCCTAAATGGAGTGTCTCATTATCTCTCAGGTGTACTAGAAGAGAAATAAAAGTTGAGAGCCACCAATTTAGAAAGTGTCCTGATGCAAGGTCTAGATGTGTTGGTAAGTCCCCAAGTTTGCACAACTTCTTAGTTGCAAAGCAAGAACCAAAATCCAGGTCTGTTGGTTGTCTATCCCAATACTGTTTGTTCAACACCCCACTGTCTAATTTATAGCTCCTCTCCATCCATTGACCAGTCCTGACAACTCCTACCACCTATGAAAAATAGGGTGATTTCCAAGTCAGTGTTTGCAGGACACTTAAGGACCATATGCTCCCTATACACCATACTATTATACTGGTCTGACCCATATGAAAGAAAACCCATGAAAAATATTTATGTACACTAAAGACATAATGTAAACTAAAATATTGAAACACAGCTAGAATGAAATACCCCAAGTAGCAATCAGATAAGGCTTTGTTGTTTACTTTTTTTTTTTTGGTATTGACTCTTGCAAGCTAGTGGGACCACTCAGTTTGGGAGGGGCTGCTGCCTGATGGAGGTTGTCATATGATAATGAGGTGGGTAATTTCTTGGTGCCATATGAAATATCAAGGTCAGCGTGGCTAGAACATAATATGGCAAAGCAAGAGTGAGTCACCAGGTGACTGCTGAGGCTGCTGTCTCTGTGATCTCGTGAACAGGAGCTCCCTGCTTGAATGCTCTTTCTAGAGGAATAGAAGCTTTGGAAAACAATTTTCCTTAAAAAGTCATTGTTATTGCTTTGTTCCCACAGGTACCATTTTTTCTTTAACATGTAAACACTTTCTAGGTACTGAATGAATCCATCCTTATTTCTTGCAAAGGACTTTGGTTAAACTACTTTTATTTTTCAGAGTTTGTAGTAGAACTGCTTTATTTTTATTTTTTTCCTAGAAGGAAGAGAGTCTTGCAAACAACAAGAATGTAGAAAATAAATAAATAATAATAATAATAATAATAGTAAAACAACAACAACAACAACAACATAGGGCTGAGAGTGGTTTTTTTTTTTGGTTGGGTAGTTGATTGGTTTCCTTGTGTGTGTGCATGCGTGTATGAGAGAGGAGATTAAGTACAAGTAGCAGCCAGTCCCAGCCTTCCTCTCCCCATGTTTTACATGACCTCCTGTTGGTAACCAATAGAAATATAATGTGAGCTCGCAAGTGTAATCTCAATGTTTTCAATAGCCACATTAAAAATAAATAAATAAAAATAATAAGATGAAATTAATTTTCATAATAGAATTCATTTATGCCAACGTATCCAATATATTCTCATGTCAATATGTGTCAGTATAAAAATGACTAATGAGCTAATTTATGCATACATGAGGTTTTTTTTTTCATTAAGTCTTAGAAGTCCAGTGTAAATTTTATGCCCAAAACATGTCAGTTCAGACTGCTCCATATTGCCATGTGTAGCAGCTGCTCTATTTGACAGCATAGTTATAGAATAAAAAAATCCAGCTTTTTCATTTGGCTTTTGAGATAGTTCATGATCTGTCCTCAAGTTGGTATTTTAAAAGCCCTGTGCCCCTATGCTCTCTACATCCTACCTCACCAGTCTGCTTCTTATTTCCTGAATGTGATACAGACTTTCGTCTTGTTATGTCTAAAGCGTCCTTTACTCTATCCATGACTTAAAATAGCTTTGGAAACAACCTGAGATGGATTTTTATGGGTTTTGATTGAGATTCAATTACAACTTCATAGCTTCATAATTAGGTAAATTTAAGAAAGTTAGCTTCTTTGAACCCCATTCTACCTATCTTTAAAGTGAGGATAGTAAGTGTGTGTGTGTGTGTGTGTGTGTGTGTGTGTGTGTGTGATTGTCAGAGTAAGAGAGCAAGAGAGAGAATTTAACTGATGTAGTGAAAGCAAAAGACACAAAAAAACTTCCTCTTCTTTCCTAGTCGCTTTCCAAGTTTCTTTTGTATTACTCCCATCCCCATCTGCTGGCAGTTTCTAAGCTTCTTTAAGTAAGCATCTTCTTTTTTAAAATTCTGCTGTCTTTTCACCTGTGATATCTTAATCCCACTTTAAACAACCCACGTTCAATCTTTGCTCCCCAGTTAGCATTATCATACTTTTTTCTTCTCCGTACTGAAAAAAATGCTAACAACAAAATGTACAGCTTGACTCCTTGGAAATAAGTGACCCTGGTGCCAACTGGATCTGTACAGGTGCCCTTATGCTGGGGCTGAGATCCAACAAGCTACCACGGAAATCCTTGCCTGGCTTAGGATGACAGCACATCCAGGCTTGTCCTCTGCTGTACTAGTTTCCTAGGCAACCAAAACACACTACCACTGGAGGAAATGGAAGGAAAAAAAGGCAAAATGTGCATCATTCCACAGTTTCAATACTTGTGTGCATGTGCTAAAATTACTAAAAATATATGGATAATTGAGCCATATGCTTTATTATTTCATGGCATATTGGTTATGACCTCTGTATATCTCTAATAAGTTGCTAGTGAATTGCTAGTGATGGTGTTGTATGAAAATAAGGAAGGTATTTAGTCAGGTAAGGCTTATACTTTTTTGAATAGAAGTCTTGTCCATCTTACATTAGATTTACTCTTGCATTTTCTCTTGATGTGTATTGAATTTTACAAATGTTTTTAAATTTCCTTTCTTAATTGCCTGTTGATAATACATAAAAGTGCAAATGAATTCTGTGTTTTTATCCAGAAACCTTATTAAATCACCTTAATAATTCTTTTTAAAAATTTATTGGGGTGACAATTGTTAGTAAAATTACATAGATTTCAGGTGTACAATTCTGTATTACATCATCTATAAATCCCATTGTGTGTTCACCACCCAGAGTCAGTTCTCCTTCCATCACCATGTTTTTGATCCCCCTTACCCTCATCTCCCACCCCCCACCCCCCTTACCCTCTGGTAACCACTAGACTATTGTCTGTGTCTATGAGTTTTCGTTTCTCATTTGTTTGTCTTGTTCTTTTGTTGTTTTTGGTTTATATACCACATATCAGTGAAATCATATGGTTCTCTGCTTTTTCTGTCTGACTTATTTCACTTAGCATTATACTCTCAAGATCCATCCATGTTGTCTCAAATGTTCCTATATCATCTTTTCTTACCACCGAATAGTGTTCCATTGTGTATATATACCACAAATTCTTTATCCATTCATCTATCGAAGGACATTTTGGTTGTTTCCATGTCTTGGCCACCATCTTTTATTACAGTATATATTTCAGTTCTGAATTTTTTTTGAGTGGTTACCCTTAATTTTATGTAAAAGAAAGTTTGATATTTAGAGTATTCCATTTTCTTCAGCATGCTTCGTTTCTCCATTCCCATATTCCGGTTCAGGCCTTTACTCTCCCCCTTTTTATGTTTCGGTTGCCACAAATTGTCCCTGTTGATGGTGGTCGAATAGCCTCCTTTACTATTTCTTGTAGTGCAGGCCGTGTATTAGAAAATTCCCTCAGATTCTGTATGTCTAGAAAGGTCTTTATTTCTTCTTCATATCTAAAGGATATCTTTGATGGATATATTATTCTTGGCTCATAATTTCTCTCTTTCAATAGTTTGAATATTTGGTTCCACTCCCTCCTGGCTTGTAGAGTTTCTGCTGAAAAATCTGATGATAATGTAGTGGGCTTTCCTTTGTAGGTTACTGTCTTCTTTTCCCTGGCTGCCTTGAGGATTCTTTCTTTGTCGTTGATTTTAGACAGCTTCAATACAATGTGCCTTGGAGAAGGCCTGTTGGGATTGAGGTAATTACGTGTTCTATTTGCTTCTTGGATTCGAGGATCCAGTTCTTTCCACAAGTTTTAGAAGTTCTCATCAACAATTTGTTTGAATGTGTTCTTTGTTCCTTTCTCTCTTTCTTCTCCTTCTGGTATGCCCATTATTCTTATATTGCTCTTTCTGATGGAGTCAGAAAGTTCTTGTTGAGTTCTTTCATTTCTTTTCAGTCTCAAGTCTCTTTCTTCTTCCATCTGTGTAATTTCCAGGTTTCTATCTTCGATGTCACTGATTCTTTCCTCCATCTGGTCAACTCTACTACCTAAGCTGGTTATTTCATTCTTAATTTCTTCTATTGAGTTCTTAATCTCCAGAAATTCTATTTGGTTCTTTTTTAAAATTTCAATCTCTTTCGTAAAATGCTCATGTTGTTCTTTGAGTGTGTTTCTGAGTTCATTAAACTGCCTTTTTGTGTTTTCTTGCATCTCATTGAGTTTTTTCAGAGCTGCAACTTGAATTCTCTGTCATTTAAGTCACATATTCCCATATCTTTAAGTTCCTTTTCTGGATACTTTTCACTGTCTTTCTGAGCTGTCTTGTTGCCTTGGTTATTCATGACAATTACTGATTTATTATTTCTCTTCCTAGACATCTACAGGAGTGGCTTATGCAATAGGTTGATAGGAAGAGGTCTTTCTTTTGTTTTCCAGTGCTTGTTGGTAGAATGTTTTATTTTCTCTCTGACTGCAGCCTTTTTTTTTTTCTCTCACACGGTAGTGCTATGTTTTCTCTGCACTATTCCAGCTTCTCACACAATGGGGGTATTCCCTGGGAGATGGGCTTCTCCTCTGTTAACAGTTCACCTGGGTCACAGGGCGCAGTGTCCCAGTGGGTATGCGGAGAGCTTTTGAAGTTCCAAAGCTCTTCCTGCACCAGATTCAGAGCCCGTATGTTTCAGCAGTTGTTTACTCCTGCAGGGATCCGCCCAGATAGTGGGGCCAGGGGCAGGGTGAGTTGTGAGAGGTGGCCCAAATCAATGGCAGCGACCACCACCACAGCCAGTCCTGCTTCCACAGCTCCCTCTCCCTTCCCAGAACTAGTTGGGCTGCGAATCTGTGTCTGCAGTCCACAGTTCTCAGAACAGCAATATTCCGCTCCTTTGATCAGACACTGCCGCTGCTCCGCCTCCAGCACTGGGCAGGTAGGGGCGGGGCGAGCTCTGGGAGGGTAGAGAGGGTGCGGCTAGTCTCAGTGCCTAAGGCTTCCGTTCTCTGCTCAGCAGTGAGGGCTTAGACCACCGTTTACAGCCTTTTTCCCTCAGTCTTTTCTCCGAGGTCTCTGCCGTGAGCGTTGGGTTCAGCCGTGTTTTATGCTGCCCCCTCAGCCCTGTGGGCCATAAGCGAAGCCCTAGCAGTCCGAGTTCTTCCCTCTCCCGCAGCTGCAGTAGTTCCGGGATGCAGTGAGCTCGGAGCACTTAGCTAGGTCTGCATCCTGCACCTGCGCGGCTCTGTCTCTGCACTTCTCCCTTCCCTCCTCCCCTGCTCGCGCAATTCACCCACCTTTAGGTGAATTGAGTAGTGGGCCTCTTCGTCTTGCCTGTCTGCTGTGCAGGGAGTCCTTTGTGGAGTTATTGTTGTTCGATTAGTTGTAAATTCCAGGGGAGCTTTACAGAGACTCACCTCCCGCTGCCATTTTGATGATGTCTCACCTTAATAATTCTAATAGTTTCTATATAGACTCTTTAGGGTTTTCTATATATGTGTAATCAACTCATCTGCAAATAATAAGGATTTTAATTCTTCATTTTCTTAGAACTCCTTCCTTTCTTATAACATATGTAATTTTTATTGCTTCTACTACAATAGTGGATAAAGCGGGGATAGTGGATAGCCTTGTCTCGTTCCCAAAATCAGGGGAAACCTCAAAATTCCATTAACTATAATATTCCTTGTAATTTTGTATAGATACTCTTCTATTCCCACTTTGCAGAGTCTTTTTAATAATCACAAATGGAGATAGATTTTGTCCTATTCCAAATTTACTAGTAATTGGGTTTTGAACAATCATCAATGAAAGTATAATTTTCTCAAATTCTCCTGTAGCTACTAAAATGATCATATGATTTTTCTCTTTCATTTTGTAGATATGGTGATTTAAAGTGATCCGTTTTTAGTTGCTAAATCAGTATTTGATTCCTGGAATAAACCCAACTGGTCATACTGTATTATCTTCTGTGAGCCATTGGATTTCTTTTGCTAATATTTTATTTAGAATTTTTATAATTATGTTTATGGCACAGAGTTAATGTTTCTCTTTTCTTGTAATGTCTTTGGCAGGTTTGAGGCTCAAGGTTGTTATCATCTCTTACAATAAGCATGTACTGACTGGCCTTTGGCTCTATAAGTTATCATCATCTCTCCATCTGTCTATCCATCCACCCATCCATCTATCCATCCTACAAATATTTATTGAGGGGCAACATACTATAGTGGTTAAAAGTATAGATTCTAGATTGCTTATGTTTCAATGCTTTTTAAAAAAAAACACCTGTGATCTTAGTCATCTCTTACTGTCTAACAAATTACCACAAACTTAGCAGCTTGAAGCAACACATTATTATCTCATAGATTTAAGAACTGGGGAACAGTTTAGCTAGGTCCTCTGCTTCAGAGTCTCTTACTAGGATACAATTAAAGTGTTGGCCAGGACTAGGGTCCTATGTAAGGATCAACTGGGAAGGAATCTGCTTTTAAGTTCATGTGGTTATTGGCAGGATTTAGTTTCTTGCAGGTTGTTGGGCTGAAGACCTCAACTCTTTGATGGCTGTAGACTGGAGCCTGACCTCAGTTGACTACCATGTGGTCCATTTCACATAGTAATGACTTTCTTAAATCAAAGTCAGAAAGTGAGAAGAGTCAGTAGAAAGTCTGCTAATAAGACGGAAGTTACAATATTAGTTACCAGAATCACCCTTTGCCATAAACTATTAGAAACAATGTATAGGTCCTACTCGCTCTCAAAAGATGGGGATTAAACAACGTATACCAGGAGGTGTAGATAGTTGGGAGTCATTTTAGAGTCAGTCCATTACAGTATGTTGGACAGATTAGTTAACTTCTATGTGTATTAAGGTCTTCATCTATTAAATGAAAAGAATAATAGGGTCATTAGGAATATTAGACCATGTAATATAAGTAAAGCATCTAGAATAGCACCTGGCACATAGTAAGTATTGCATTAATGTTAGATTCTATTAATATTCTAAGCTCCAAGTACTATTCCAGGTGTGGGGGACTTAGCAGTGAATAACAGGGACAAATTCCCAACCCTCATGCAGTTTACAATCTAGTAGAGAAAGGCAGGAAATAAACATATAAATAAATGATACAATGAATATTGGGGGTGGCGGAGTGTCACTATTTTATATAAAGTGATCAGAGCAATTCTCATTGGGGACACTTGAGCAGGAGCCTGAAGAAAGTGAAGGGACAACAAGCCTTACATATATCTTGAGGATAGCAAGAATGAAGTCCTTAAGATAAGAGCATATTTACTTTAAGAACCACATGGAAGCTTGCTTTGAAACTATACACTGTAACTTATAAATATTCATGGTAGTTATTCACAGATGACTGCTTATTCCCAGATAGTTGGGCCCCTGTATGCAAAACACTACTCTGTAGAATTATTGCAGAAAATGTACAAAACACTAGGAGTTCATGCTCAATTGGGAGAGTAAAAATGTTAAACTACAGTCCTGGAAGGCCAAAGCTGAGGACTGCCTGGGTATTTATCCTAATTTTGAGTTAAATCTGGCTGCAAAGAATAACAAATGTTACTATAACTGCAGTAGTAGAAGCAGTTGAAAAGCCTTTATTTCTTTTCTAAGCTGTTCATAATTTGTTTAATTAAACATCTGACATGATCCCAAAGCCTAATTCACATTTTCTTGTAGCCTACATATTTTCATAGATTTCACCTAGTTCTAATCAGAATACAGAGACAATTGTCTCTTCCCCTTTATTTACTTAGTGTTTCATAAACAAAACATATTTTTTGTTACCAATAATAATCAGGGCTTCAACTTTTAGAGATTATCTAGCCTTCTTCCATATTGGTATGCCAGAAGAGCTTGTTATTCTCGGAAGTTTGATTATTTATTTTATTTGCTTGTTTGTCTGTTATTGAAAAATTGGATGCTGCTAACACTTCTGAACTGATATATTTTTTCTACCTTTAAATTACTTCTAGAATAAGTTATCAAGAGTAGATTACTAGGTCCAAGGATCTGAACGTTTTTATAGAGTACATTGATTTCAAGCCACATTGACTGGGGTCCAGTTTCTTGTAGCAACACAAAATGTCACCTTGCTTATAGATTTTATTATTGCCAAATAAGTCCTTTATTCCTATATACTTAATTTTATAGCATATTAGCAATTTTAAAATCCAGTTTTTATTTCTTCGGAATATAAATGGAAATCTTGTACTCATCTTATGCTTAGTACTTTTTATGCTAATTGTATAAATAACTGGGTATTTTATTCCACATGGTAATTCAGAGTAATCTGAAGCCTGAATATTTGAATAGGTACCTAATTTTATTACTTCATAGCAGTGTAGCCTTCAACAGAGTATACACCTGCTCAGTTCTTCAGTTTCCTCACCTGTGAAATAGGGATAATAAGAATACCCACCTTACAGGCTTTTTCTCAATTGATCTATATAAAGTGTTATGTACGAGATGGGGGCCCTATAAATGTCAGCTATTATTATGATATCATGTGCTTCTAGGTTATTAGTGAAATCAGGTCTTGTTGAACCAAGGTTGAAGAGATAGGAGTTTGCCTGAAACTTTAGCAGTAGTTATGGGTATCCTGGCATCTGCTAGCACTCAGAGAAGACAATGTAGTTGAATGTAAGTCAAACCAGGCACTTGTGTGTCAAATCTGTTTCATAGCTATGGGTGTTCATCCCGTACAACATTTTTTTAAACTAGTCGCTAATATTTAAAAATTTGGAAATTTCACATAAATAACTTCTTTTCTTAAAAAAAAATTGAAAAATAAAGCAAAACCAGGATGTCTTGCTTTATGGCAGTCATCAGCTAGAGTGGAATAGCAACTACTTTCATTAGAAGAGGGACTTATTGAAAAGCACCACCTGTTCCCCAGCTGCCACAGCCTCTTCACTCCTTGTTGCTTAACAGTTTGCCAGCTTCCCTCATTTTCATCACCTTCCTGGCTTCAAGAGCATTTAAATTTGCCTCCACCAGTGCAGTGACTGAGATCTTGGCCTCTGAAGATTGAAAGAACTGGTTATAGTCCTTGCTGTGGACTACTCATTAATGAAAAGCCAAATTACCTGATTGATAATTTGCTTCACTGGGTACAGTAGAGCGTTGAGCAGCAGAGAGCGTTTCTCACCAGGCTACAGGATGTCTCATTATGAGAGATGCCCTGTTTGTTTTAGCCTTGGCCTTCAGACCACAGACACGCTCTCCTATGCTCTATAAGAAAATTACAAGGAATAGTAGGGCATCTGAAATGCTGCTGACAAAAGTCTATGATCTCTTTCTCAAAAGACTGAAAATGGTTACTTTGAAACAGTAGGGGAGTCTATACCAATAGCACTAAGCTTCTATTTTTATGCCTGAGAGAGTTTTTGAAGCCATTACTCCATGTTCTCCTGTCTTAAAATGCATGATTCATACACAATCCAGATTGGAAATGGCAGAGATTGATTTTGTGGAGGAGATGTGCAGTTTTACCATGGCATTAGCCAACTGTTGAGTAGTATGAGAAGTCAGCAGACCAAAGTTAATTGGCTCTTTCTGGCTTTTGAGAGCTAGTCTTCAGGTCTTCACTGAGCGCTGCATTTTCTTGTTTGCATGTTGTAATTAATAGAGGAAGAGACTGTTGTACATTCATATGGAACCTCCACACTTGATTCATATATCCTGGGGTCTAATGAAAACAGTGGTGTGTCATTATTTCTCATTATATTTGGGATTACTTAGCTGAGCAGTGTAGGCCGAAAAAGCATGGTTTGAGTCCTGGGGCTGCTATTTTATGATCTGTATGATGCAGGGTAATTTATGTAAATTCTGTTTGACTCAGTTTTCTCATACATAAAATGGGATATTAGTACCTCCCTCATGAGTGGGAGTTATGTGAAATTATTTATGTTCAACATTTATTATATTTATTAAGATATAAATAAGCACTTAGTAAATAGTGTTGACTGTGGTTTCATCTCTGTATTCATTCAGCATGATGAGCATTTTCTATATAGTCATGAGTGTAAGTCAAATAGTTTTTGCCCTCATGGATGTGGGCGTCCAGTAGGGTTTACACTGGCCTAAATGTATTTTTGTTTTATAGCACAGCTATTGAGAATTTCACTGTCTGGTTGTGAAACTCCATCTCAGCTTTTACTCTCTCTATGACATAAGATACTATTAAACGTTCTGTTGCTCGATTTCTTTGTATATTAAGTGGAGATAATAAAAAGACATACTTTCTAGTGCCTGACCAAAAATAATAACAATAACAGTAATGATAATAATGAAGAGACTAGCTAACATTTATCACATGGATTCCATTTATTATTCGATTATCTTTACTACATGTAGTTAGCATTAATTGATATACTAACTTTTATATGTATTAATTTATTTAAATCTCACCATCATCTATAAGGTAGTTTTCATTATTGGTCTCATTTTACAGATGAAGGAACTAAGGCATAAGAAGAGATACACATCAGGAGATGTCAGTTTGTGGTTGGTATCATTAATAAAATGAACATCTTCTTAATTCATTACAGTTAGATTTACATCATTATTTCAAATTCCTTCTTAATAATTCCATTGTGTCTATCTACTTTATCAAGTATATTGTGTTGATGGACATTTTGGTTATTGTAATGACATGTACACAAAGAGCAAGTTTTGAAATGCATCACATTTTACATGAGAGGCTGCCTGCCTGTTTGTGTTAGCTCTGAAATAAATTTCATCTTCTGTTCACTCAACAGATTTAACTGAAGAATTAAGAGAGTGAGGCTGTTCAGGCTAACCCATAACACCGGGGCTAAGATTTTTGGACAAGAAATGTGTCTGGTAGAGGACTACATTACTAAGAGAGTAGAGGAAGTGAATATTGTCAACCTATAAATTTCTAATTCATTTGTGCGTAGACTATACTTATGAAGGAAAGCACAAGTGACAGGGTACAGGCTAAAAGTAATAGACTGGGGGATCTTGTATACAGACCAAGACTGGCATCCTCATTGATATGCTTTTAAATCACAGAGAAACTGTTGTTTCCACTGCCTGGACCATTAGCTCTACACCAGGTCTGTGATCAGATACCACCTTCTCAGTGAAGCCCTCTGTGTCCAGGCTGTTTATAATTTCACCCCCTCTCTCCATTTACAAACATTTCATAACCCCTTTTCCTGCTTTATTTTTCTTCAAGCACTTATCTCTATCTACATAGCACACATTTTACTTAATTATTTTCCTATTCTTTTACCAGTGGTTTGCTGGAGCCTGCTCACAATAGTTTGCAAGAGCAGATTGCTAAATATTCAGGAGTTTTGCAAGCTGGTTGTTAAATTGGCTGTAGTAGGAAGAGTTACACCATGGAAATTGACAAATGCTACAAATTGGGGACTTTTTTTTTTGTCAGAATTGGTTTACCAGCTCACCACTGCCCTCATTAAATGTAAGCTTTATGAGAGAATACATTTTTGTTTCATTCGCTGCTGTATCCTCAGTAACTAGATAGGTGCCTTACACAAAGTATATAAAAAGCATTTGCTGGAAGAAATATAGAACAAATGTATGAGTGAGTGAGTGAGTGAGTGAGCAAACAAACACGTGAAAGTCAGTCAGTGCCCCTCATGTGGATGTTAAGATCGGCTGTCATAGTTGCTTTTCTTAGTGTAGTGACTGAGTGATTCACAACCTAGATATAGAGGATTAAGCTGCAAAATTAGCTTTACTAGATCCCAGCATAGCACTGAGTTACAAAACTTGAAGGAGATCAAATCTAAGTTGTGAGTTTCTCTTTTCTTGATTACAGTCTTTGGACTTGAGCCAATGGGAAATTTTCTACTTAAATTTAGTAAATCAAGCTTCTTATTTCTTAGTCACTAAAACGGAAAAGAAGTAAAAATATGTGAACAGAAACCTGAAAAAGAACATTACATATGCCATAGGAAAGTTAAAACAATTTGGCTTCAGAGCTCGCTTTTATTTCCCCAGCTCAGATTTATATTTATAAGTCACTCTAAACAAGAATGATACCTATTTTTTTAAGCTTGATTGCTTATAATTGCATTACATGTAAGTTCTATTATACAATATTGCTGGTTGCTGAGGACTTTATTATCTCATGTCACGAACTCTGGGATTGTCTTAATGTACCTCTTTTTCTGGAAGGAAACTACGTAGTAAGAAATAAAGCATATGGTCAGGGTTGAAAATAGACAACCGAAAATATAATCAAGTATGTCTTTTTTTGTTGTTTTGTTTTCCTCAGATTTTTTTTTTTGGCATCTTTTCTATCCCTTGCCTTTGCCTTTGGGGTCAAATTCATAAAATGCTCTTTGAACCTAAGGTCCATAAGTTTAGTACCTGTTTTCTTCTATGCACTTTATTGTTTCAGGCCTTACGTTTAGGTCTTTGATCCATTTTGAGTTAATTTTGGTACACAGTGACAGATAGCAGTCTAGTTTCATTCTTTTGCATGTGGCTTTCCAATTCTTCCAGCACCGTTTATCGAAGAGGCTGTCTTTTCTCCATTGTATGTTTTTGGTTCTTTGTCAAAAATTATTTGTCCATATTTATTTCTGGGTTCTCAATTCTATTCCATTGGTCTATATGTCTATTTTTCTGCCAATACCATACTAGTTTAATTATTGTTGTCCTGGAGTACAAGCTGAAGTCAGAGAGTATGATACCTCCAGCATTGTTCTTTTTTCTTAGGATTGCTTTGGCTATTCGGGGTCTTTTGTGGTTCCATACAAATCTGACGATTTTTTGTTCTATGTTTTTGAAAAGCGTCATTGGGATTTTTATGGAGATTGCATTAAATCTGTATATTGCTTTGGGTAACATGGCCTTTTTAACTATGTTAATTCTTCCAATCTGTGAACACGGCATGTCTTTCGATTTCTGTGTCTTCTTCAATTTCTTTTAAAATGTCTTATAGTTTTTAGTATATAAGTCTTTCACATCATTGGTTAAGTTTATTCCTAGGTATTTTATTCTTTTTGTTGCAATTACAAAATGAATTATTTTTTCTTTTTCTGAGGTTTCATTGTTAATATATAGGAATGCAAAGGACTTTTTACATTGATTTTGTAGTGGGCAACTTGACTGTGTTTATTGTTTCTAATTACTTTTGGGGGGAGTCTTTAGGGTTTTCTATATATTCCATCATGTCATCCACAAAAAGTGACAATTTCACGTCTTCATTCCCAATTCAGATGCCTTTTATTTCTTTCTCTTGCCTGATTGCTCTGGCTGGGACTTCCAATACTATGTTGAAAAGCAGAGGTGATAAGGGACAGCCCTGTTGTGTTCCTGAATATAGAATAAAAGGCTTCAGTTTTTCACCATTAATTATGATAGTAGCTGAGGATTTGTCATATATGGCCTTTATTATTTTGAGGTATTTTCCTTCTGTACCCATTTTATTAAGTGTTTTAATCATAAATGGATGTTGTATCTTGTCAAATGCTTTTTCTGCATCTTTTGATATAATAATAAAATTTTTGTCCTTCATTTTGTTTATGTGGTATATCACATTGATGGATTTGCATATGTTGAACCATCCTTGTGCCCCTGGGATAAACCCCCCTTGGTCGTGATGTATAATCTTTTTAAGGCATTCTTGCATTCAATTTGCTAGAATATTGTTTAGGATTTTTGCATCTGTATTCATCAGAAATATTGGTCGGTAATTTTCTTGTTTTGTGTTATCCTTACCAGGTTTCGGTATCAGGGTAATGTTGACCTCATAAAATGAGTTAGGGAGTATTGTCTCTTCTTCAATTTTTTGGAAGAGTTTGAGTAGGACAGGTATTAGATCCTCTTTGAAAGTTTGGTAGAATTCACTAGTGAAGGCTTCTGGTCCCGGACTTTTGCTTTTGAGAAGGTTTCGGATGACTGCTTCTATTTTCTTACTGTTGATTGGTCTGTTTAGATTTTCCAGTTCTTCATGATTTAGCCGAGGAAGGCTATATGTTTCTAAGAACATGTCCATTTCTTCTAGGTTATTGAATTCTGTGGCTTATAATCCTTCTTGGATGGTCCTTTGTATTTCTGTGTTAACTTCTCTTTCATTTCTGATTTTGTTCATTTACGTCTTCTCTCTTTTTCGGTTAGTGAGTCTAGCCAAGAATTTGTCAATTTGATTAATCTTTTCAAAGAACCAGCTCTTAGTTGCATTAATTTTTTCTATTGTCTATTTCATTTATTTCTGCTCTGATTTTTATCATTTCCTTCCTTCTGCTGACTTTGGGTTTCATTTGTTGTTCTTTTTCTAATTCTTTAAGGTGTAACATGAGGTTATTTATCTGTAATGATATAAATTTTCCTCTTAAAACTATTTTTGCTGAATCCCAAAAATTTTGATAGGATGTATTTTTCATTGTCATTTGTTTCTATGTATCTTTTTATCTCTCTTCTTATTTCTTCTTTGACCTACTTGGTTAATCTCTACTTATTTGTGGTTTTTCCGTTTTTTTTTTTGTTTTTTTGTTTTTTCTTTCCGCAGTTGATATTCAATTTCAAAGCCTTGTGATCAGAAAATATGCTTGGGATGATTTCAATCTTCTTAAATTTGCCAAGGCTAGTTTTATGTCCCAATATATGGTCTGTCCTTGAGAATGGTCCATGTACACTAGAAAAGAATGTATAGTCTGATGTTCTAGGATGAAGTGCTCTATAAATGTCAATTATGTCCATTTCATCTAATGTGTCATTTAGGGCTGATATTTCATTATTTATTTTCTGTTTGGATGATCTATCCATAGCTGTCAATGATGTATTTAGGTCCCTTGCTATAATTGTGTTTTGGTCAGTTTCTCCCTTTAGTTCTGTTAGTAGTTGCTTGGTATATTTCGGTGCTTCCTGATTGGGGGCATAAATATTGATGACTGTTATGTCTTCTTGTTGTACAGTCCCCTTTATCATTGTGAAATGTCATCTTTGTCTCTTGTTATGTTTTTTATCCTGAAGTCTGTTTCATCTGATACCAGTATGCCTATACTTGATTTTCTCTAAATACCATTTGCTTGGAGTATCACTTTCCACCCTTTAACTTTAGTCTATATTTGTCTTTGTAGCTGAGATATGTCTGTTGGAGGGAGCACATGGTTGGGTTTAGTTTTTTGATCCAATCTAATACACTGTGCCTTTTTATTGGTGGGTTCAGTCCATTTACATTTAGGATGATTATTGATATATGAGAATTTCCTATCATTCTATCTCTGGTTTTCTGGTAGGATGGTGTCTCCCTTTTTTCTTTGCCTTTTTGTTGCTCTCTGTTATTTCAGTGTGGTGGTATTCTATGATTTTTCCCTCTGTTTCTCCTTGTTTTATGTTATATATTTCAGTTCTGAATTTATTTATTTATTTTTTTCAGTGGTTACCATTAAGTTTATGTAAAAGAAAGGTTCATATTTAGAGTATTCCATTTTCTTCAGTATGCTTACTTTCTCCATTCTCTTGTGCCAGTTCAGACCTTTACTGTCTCCCCTTTTATGTTTTTGTTGTCACAAAATATCCCTATTTATTCTGTGAGTTGACTTCTGCACTTCAGCAGCACGTTGTCTTTTTCCTCTTTTTAAAAGTGTTTTTGTTGTTTGTTTTTCTCCTTCTTTACCCTGTATGTTATGTTGAAGTGTATAGTGTCCTATTTGGTTTAGGGGTTGCTAATTCCTGCTTCTGTTTGTTCATAATACTACTCATGGTTTTGTATTATTTTGCTTTTTTGTTTCAGGTCAAATAGCCTCCCTCAGTATTTCTTGTAGTGCAGGTCTTGTATTAGAAAATTCCCTCAGCTTCTATATGTCTGGAAAGGTCTTTATCCCTCCTTCATACCAGCAAAGATATCCTTTAGCTATCCAAAGATATCCTCTTGGCTCATAATTTCTCTCTTTCAATAGTTTGGATATTTGATTCCATTCCCTCCTGGCTTATAGAGTTTGTGTTGAAAAATCTGATGATAATGTAATGGGCTTTCTTTTGTAGGTTACTGTAGTCACACAACAGCCTAACCAACTGTTCCCCCGTGTCTTTCCTTAAGGAAAGAAGAGTCTGTGAGACTGCCTTTCTGGGACTCTGTTCCATCCTTGTGTTTACACCCTATGTCTCTCTGTCTGGTCCCCAAAAGATGGTTTGCAGCCAAAGACGGGTAAAATATCTCACGGGAGATACAACCTAAGCCAGGCAGAACCGAGTGGGGACCCCCAATGAGCTGCCTTAGAAAAATATGGGAAGGAGCCTTGCCTCCCCTTTCTCCTGCCTGGGAAAAGCTGTTGCCGGCTGTGGCTTTTCCCTGGCACCTGATTGTGAGAGAAGTCATGAGGACAGTAAAGGTCAGTTCTCTCCACTTATCTCAACGGAACTGTTATAATATGAGAGACTGGACCCTGAGAAGGTACATACCTTAGGTAAGACATCATGGGAACTTGTACTTCGGCTGTTTACAGATAAAGGGTGATTGGAATAAACATTTTTCTGCTATGATGTATGAGTCTCACGGACCGTGTAAGAAACAATGTTACTTTCTAGTTTTTGTATACCTGTCAATAAAAACCTTCATTCGGCCTTATTCTGGGCTCCAGTCCTCTGAGACTGAGAGACCCCTGGCCTTCCGAGAGATTTAACTGCATTAAGTCTCTGTTTGTTTCTTTTTTAAAAACTTAACCCAAACCACCCCTTCTCGCACCCTCACTGCCCGTGTTGCGCTGGACACGACAGGTTACCATGTTCTTTTCCTTGGCTGCCTTCAGGATTCTTCTTTGTCATTAATTTTTTACATCTTCAATACAATGTGCCTTGGAGAAGGCCTGTTGGGATTGAGGTAATTAGGTGTTCTATTTGCTTCTTGAATTTGAGGATCAGTTCTTTCCACAAGTTTGGGAAGTTCTCATCAACTATTTGTTTGAATATAGTCTCTGTTCCCTACTCCCTTTCTTCTTCTGGTATGGCCATTATTCTTATATTGCTCTTTTTGATGGAGTCAGAAAGTTCTCGTAAAGTTCTTTCATTTCTGTTAAGTCTCAAGTCTCTCTATTCTTCCATCTGTGTCATTTTCAGATATCTATCTTCAGTGTCACTGATTCTTTCCTCCATCTGGTCAACTGTATTACCTAAGCTGGCTATTTCATTCTTCATTTCTTTTATTGAGTTCTTAATCTCCAGAAATTCTATTTGGTTCTTTTCTAAAGTTTTAATCTCTGCTAAAATGGTCATTTTGTTCTTTGATTGTGTTTCTGAGTCCATTAAACAGCCTGTCTGTATTTTCTTGCATCTCGTTGATTTTTTTCAGAACTGCAATCTTGAATTCTCTGTCACATATTTCCATGTCTTTAAGTTAATTTTCTGGAGACTTTTCATTTCCTTTCTGAGTCATCTTGTTACCTTGGTTATTCATGGCAATTAATGAATTATTATTTCTCTTCCTAGGCATCTACAGGAGTGGGTTCTATAACAGGTTGATAGGAAGATGTCTGTCTTTTGTTTTCCAGTAGATGTTGGTAGAATGTTTTATTTTCTCTCTGACTGCAGCCTTTTATTCTCTCTCATGCTGTAGTGTTATATTTTTTCTGCACTGTTCTGGCTTCTCACACAATGGGGGGATTCTCTGGAAGGCAAGCTTCTCCTCTGTGAACAGGTTGCCTAAGTCACAGGGCACCGCCTCCATGGGGGGATGTGGAGAACTTCTGAGGTTCCAAAGCTCTTCCTGCACTAGTTTCAGAGCCTGTGTGTTTTAGCAGTTCTGTTTACTCCTGCAGGGATCCGCCCAGGTAGGTTGGGACAGGGGCAGGATGGGTTGTGAGAGGTGGCCCAGAGCAATGGCGGTGACCACCACCACAGCCAGTTCTGCACCCAAGTCTCCCTCCTCATAGTGGGAACTAGTTGGGCTGTCAGTCCGTGGCTGTGGGCTGCAGTTCTCAGAACTGCAAATATTCTGTTCTTTTGATCTAACCCTGCTATCATTCTTCTGGCACTGGGAGGGTGGGTATGGAGCGGCCTCTGGGAGGATGGAGAAGGGGTGGCTAGGCTCTGTCCTCTGCTCGGCAGTGAGGTCTTAAGCCTCCATTTTCACCCCTTTTCTCTCAGTCTTTGCTCCAGGGTCTCTGCCATGAGCATTGGGTTCAGCCGTGTTATATCCTGATCCCTCAGGTGGGACAGTGGGCCACAAGCAGAGCATTAGCAGCCCGAGTTCTTCCTCCCCTGCCACTGCGGTAGTTCCAGAATGCAGGGAGCTTGGCACTCCGAGCTCTGGTCGTATCCTCAGATTTTTCACATTGGTTTCTTTAATGCTTTTTGATGTCAGAATAGGGAATTAGATTTGAAACATCATTGTTTTCTTGGCATCACTTCTACAAAGATGGGACTGAGTCTGGAAAGACTTGAGTTTAAGAAAAATATTCCAAGTTTAAAAACTTATGAAAGATGTGGGCTAAGTATAAGTTGACATTGTTTTATTTCTTAGAATGGAGGCAATCCTTCAAGCTTAGATAAGGAAATGTTAGGACAATGAAAAGGAAATACAATCTTTTTCAAAGTAATACCGGTATGAAATCTGCTAGTGAATGAGCACATATAGTTGAAGAAAGACATAGATCCAATGATTAATCCCTCTTTGTGATTAAACAGAGTTGGAATATCTAAGGGCTGCCTTTACGCTGCTGAAGTTATGGAGAATGATAATGCGATTTTATATTAAGTCCTATGGAACTCTTATCAGAGTAAAAATAACTTATATTTTATTCATGCTTAACATATGATCTGTCCACCCTCTGCTAAGGATTTTGTATGCATCTCATTCCAATCTTAAACAATACTGTGAGGTAATATTTGTGTCAATTAAGATGCTTTTGGTAGCAAGTGTCAAAGTGTCAATTTAAAGGAGTTGGAACAGCCAGGAAATTAATTATATTACAAAATTTAAAAGTTCACTGGATACTAAGGATAATAAGGAAGCTACTATGAGCAATAACATGCCAGTAAATCAGATAACCCAGAAGAAATGGATAAATTCCTAGAAATATATAACCTACCAATACTGAATTATGAAGACATTGAAAATCTGAACAGGCCAATTACTAGTAACAAGATTGAATCAGTAATCAAAAACCTCCCAACACAGAAAACTTCAGGACCAGATGGCCTCACTGGTGAAATGTACCAAAAATTTGAAAAAGAATACCAATCCTTCTCAAACTCTTCCCAAAAACAGAAGAAGAGGGAACATTTCAAACTCATGTTATGACGTCAGCATTACGCGGATACCAAAGCCAGACAAAGACACACAAGACAAGAAAATTGCAGGCCAATATTCCTGATGCAGATAGATGCAAAAATCCTCAACAAAATATTAACAAACAAAATTCAAAAGTACATTAAAAGGCGCATACAACATGAACAAGTGAAATTTATCGCGGGATGTAAAGATGGTTCACTATATGTAATCAAGAAATGTGATACATTGTATTAACTAAATGAAGCATAAAAATCATATGATCACCTCAATAGATGCAGAAAAAGCATTTGACAAAATTCAACATATTTTCAAGATGAAAACTCAAATAAAGTGGGTATAGAGGGATCATAACTCAACATAATAAAGCGACATATAACAAGCCCACAGCTAATATACTTAAAAAGCTTTCAGCTTTTCCTCTGAGGTCAGGAACAAGTCAAGGAGGCCCACTGTCATCACTTTTATTCAACATAGTACTGGAATCCCTAGCCAGAAAAATCAAGAAAGATACATAAATAAAAATTAAAGAAATAGAAGTTGAAAAGGAAAAAGTAAAATTGTCTCTGTTTGCAGATGACATGATATCACACACAAAAAACCTTCAAAACTTCATCAAAACACTGTTAGAACTAATCAACAAATTCAGTAAAGATGCAGGATACTAAATCGATATACGAAAATCAGTTGCATTTCTATACACTAAAAAGAAATTATCAGAAAGAGAAATTAAGAAAACAACCTCATTTATAATAACATCAAAAAGAATACAATAAATTTAACCAAGGAGGTAAAAGATCTATATATTGAAACTATAACATATTGATGAAAATATTGAAGAAGACACAAATAAATGGAAAGATGAAAAATAAATAAATAAATAAATGGAAAGATATTCTGTGCTCATGAATTGGAAGAATTAATGTTATTAAAATGTCCGTACTACCTAAAGTGATCCACAGATTCTTTGCTATACCTGTCAAAATTCCAGTGGCCTTTTTTGCAGAAATAGAACAAACCTAAAATGTATATAAAACCACAAAGGATCCCAAACAGCCAAAGCAATCTTGAAGAACAAAACTGGAGGCATCATACTTGTTGATTTCAAATTGTATTACAAAGTTTTGTAATCAAAACAGTATGGTATTGACATAAAAATAGACACATAGAATAGAATAGAGAAGGCTTACAGAACAGAATAGAGAGCGCAGAGGTAAACCTGCACATACCTATATGCTTAATTAGTTTATAACAAAGGAGCTAAGAATGTACAATGGGGAAATGATAGTCTCTTCAATAAAGGGTGTTGGGAAAACTGATAGCCATTTACAAAAGAATGAAATTAGACCCTTATCTTACACCATACATAAACATTAACTCAAAATGGATTAAAAACTTGAATGTAAAACCTGAAGCTGTAAAACTTCTAGAAGAAAACATAAAGGGTAAGCTCCTTGACCTCTGTATTGACAATATTTTTTTTCATTGATACCAAAAGCAAAGAAAACAAAAGCGAAAATAAACAAGTGTGACTACATTAAACTAAAAACTTCTGAACAGCAAAACAAAACAAAAAAATGGAAAGGTAACCTACAGAATGAGAGAAAATATTTGCAAACCACAAATCCTATAAAGGGTAATATCCAAAATATGCAAAGAACTTAGATAATTCTGTAGCATAAAATAATAATAATAATAAAAATAAATCCAATTAAGAAATGAGCAAAGGACCTGAATAGACATTTTCAAAGAAGACATACAAATGGCCAATAGGTACATGAAAAGGTGATCAACTTCCCTAATCATCAGAGATATGCAGATCATCCCACACCTGTTAGGATGTCTATTATCAAAAAGATAAGCAGTAACAAGTACTGGTGAAGATATGGAGAAAAGGGAAGCCTTGTACATTGTTGGTAGGAATGCAAATGGGTACAACCAGTATGGAAAGCACTATGGAGTTTCCTCAAGAATTTAAAAATACAACACCATATGATAAAGCAATCCCATTTCTGGATACCTATCAAAAAAAAAAAAAAGAAATAATTATCTCTGATATCTGTACTGCCATGATCATTGCAGCATTATTCACAATATCCAAGGTATGGAAACATCCTAAATGTCTGTTGATGGATAAATGGATAAAGAAAATATGATACACACACACACACACACACACACACACACACACACACACAAGAATATTGTTCAGCCAAAAAAAAAGAAGAAAATCCTGTTATTTGTGACAACCTGGATGAACCTGAAGGGCATTATACTAAGTGAAATAAGCCAAACAGAGAAATACTGACTGCATAGTATCATTTATGTGAAATCTAAAAAAAAAAAAAAAAAAAAATAGATGAACTCCTAGAAACAGAGAGTAGAATGGTGGTTGCCAGGGTCCGAGGATGGGGGAAATAGGAAGAGGATGGTAAAGGGCACAAACTTTCAGTTATAAGATTAATAAGGTCTGAGGATCTAATATATAACATGGTAATTGTAGTATTCTGTAATATAAATTTGCTAGGAGAATAGAACTTCAGCATTCTCTCCAAAAAAATAATAATAATAATAATAATTATGTGAGGTAATGGATGTGTTAACTCAATGGTGGGAATCCTTTTATACTGTTTACGTGAAAGTGTCATCATGATGTACCATTTAAATATATTTCAATTTGGTCAATTATACCTTAGTAAAGCTGAAAAAAAAAAACAAAATCCAGCAGCAATGTGGGCTGCTGGCAAAGTGAGATCCAGGCTCTGGCTCCCTTTTTCTATGCTTTGTTTTTTACTGTGTTCTTGAACTTTGTTACCTTTTCCTTCCGATTTCACTTCCACAAGTTCAGTGGCTAAGAGGGAGAATCCAAGCATAGAATATTAGTCCTTTCCTTCAGTATGTTTACATAAATTCAGGTCATCTGATTATACCTGAACCAGAAACCCTCTCCAAGGCAGTGTCTTATGTTTCTAGACCAATTCACTAGCAAATTTGGTAGGCTTACAGTGATTTGCTCACCAACCAAGATCTACCCTTGGAGCCAATGATGTCAGTCCACCTCCCCAGTGGGACCATAATCCCACTACAGTATTATTATGCTGCTGTAAAACTTCTAGAAGAAAACATAAAGGGTAAGATCCGTGTGGAAACTGTGAAACCGAGAGGTTCATCAACTGCTCCAAGGTCAGGCAGGTAGTAAATGGCAGAAACACAATAATGAAGAGGAAAAGGAGAAAAGCAGGAGAAGGAGAAGAAGGCAGAAAACTCTCACACTTAACCGTATGTCAGGCATTGATAAGCCCTTTATACAGCATTAATAATGAACACATTCAATTCTCAAGAAACCTGTGGAGTAGGTGCTATTATTATTATTATTATTATTATTATTATTATTCCCACTTTCCAGTTGAGAAAACAGAGGCAAACAGAGGTTAAGTACCTTGACCAAGAGCATAGCATAACCATAGGAGCTGGGATTTGAATGCAGAAAATCAGGAAGCTCTGGAATCCAAGATTTTAATCACTCTACCACACCACTACACCACTGGCCTGTCAGGGTATTTGTGCATTCTTGTGGGCTAATCCCTTGCTCTTCAGACCTCACAGATTTTGCATCTTGCCTTGACTTGACATGGCCTTTCTACCCACTACATTCTGATGCATTTGACTTTGATTTCCACCTCTGTTTTATTAAATGGGGGTGCAATTCTCTGAATTGTCTTGAATTCCTTCACTTTCTAAAGGTTGTTGTACTTCCTTATGTGTATTCCATTCTCTTATTCTAATCGTCATCCTCTACTGCTCTATGTTGATTAAGTAAAAATCGGTAAAGGTTAAGAGTGATCACTTATAAATGAGTTACATTAACAAAGAGAAAAAGGCACCATCTGAAAGACTTCATTCTTTTTGGTCAAGACATCAATATAACCATTAAGTAAGTTCTCTTTGAAAACAGTTTTCATTTTTGTTCTGTCATCCTTCTTCAAAGAATAGACAGGAGAAAGAAAAACTACTTTGGAAGTGGAGGTAAGACTTTTGCAGAGACCACCTCACAGAGCAATCTGAATTTATAATGAGGTCTTTCATTCTAATATTCTAAATATACCATAGTGTGTTATGTGTAAAAATACATAGCTGGTAAAAAGAAACTTGATTTTTAAAATTTATTTTGTGGGGCATTAAAGTAAATAATTCCCAGAATAGCCCAGGACTTCTTGGTGTATATACCAAAGGCTGAGGGATTCGAGCATCGTGGTGTGGTAGATTGAGATTTAAGAGGTCTGTTCTTCACTGTACACCTGAAGTTGAAGCTGAATAATACTGAATGTCAACTATAGTCACAGGATGTGGAGTACAGCATAGGGAATAGAGTCAATGGAATTCTAACAGCTATATTCAATGTCCGAGGGGTAGTTTGGGGTAGGAGGGTTATTACTTTGTGAGGGGTCTAAATGTCTAACTATTACATTGTTTTGTACACCTGAAGCTAGAAAAAGAAGAGATAGAGAGAGAGGTCTGTTCTTCTGTTCTGGCTCCATCTCTCTGTAAGCTTTCCAGACCTCTGTTTCCTTGTTTGTGAAATGTTTCATAAGGCCACATTTTGAGTTTGATTATTATTCAAAGTTGTTCCAGCTCTAAAATCTTTGCAAATAAAATCTTACCCACCCACTTGCTGATTCTCACCCAACTATGATTTGACATTGTTAATCACCACCAGGCTTCACTGGGTCTTCTCCTTTCAGTCTGTTATTGGTCTTTTCTTGGCATCACTTTGTCTTACCAACTTCTATTCTGAATAGCACCTTCATTACTGTTCCTACTTCTCACTTAGACTTTCTTTGAGGGCAGTGGTTGTAACTCCTGTTTGTTCCTCTGGAATCCCCCACAACTCTTAAAATGATGCCAGTTACTTATGAATCAGCTGTTGAATGACACTGAAGATGATAAAATAGTGAATTAAAGCATTTCACACTATTCTCACAAGCTCTGTAGGATTTATATTTGGGAAAACAAAGCAAATGAACCAAAATAGCATAATCTTCTTTAAAATAAATACCCTAAGTAAAGGGTTGTTTCTTAAACCTCAATGTTGATGTTGGAAAAGGCTTTTTATGAAGTTGTTCTAATGGATGTTTTCATTAGTCTATATTAAAGTTATTAATAAAAACATAGGAATGAATGCCTTGCTTAAAGTAAGTAAATACAATAAGAAACACAAAAGACAAATATTCAGGTTTTTGTGTTGGAGGTAAAAGCTTGATTAATCAGTGTCTGAAGAGAAGAGTGCTGACATGCTTCTGCTCTGGAATGTTCTGCTGTCATTGCTTACCTTATTCATCCTTTCTCTAAGACCTATTAGAAGAGAAAAAAAGTGTTGTGATTTATAAATAGAATTGCTGTTGGGAGTCACCCACCCTTCAAACTACTGATAATAGCTATTATTTTTCTGAGGATACACTATTTACTTAAAATAGGCATTTTCCTTAAAATGAATGCCTTGAGGCCTTGTGAAACGGTTTTGACTGGGTAATGAAATAGATCATGTGTTACCAGGAAAAAAAAAAAAAAAATTAAAGTAATGCTGCTCTGACCAGAGAGCAAGTACTCCAGATTTCAACATCATATTTGAAGATGACTAGGGTATTATAATAACATCCACACAGTGTATTTCTTCCTATTTAATACTTTCAGTGCTTCTAACAGTAAAGACAAGGAAACAGTGGACAACAGAGCCTGAGATCTGTTAAAAATGGTTGATGATGCATATAGTAAGGAGAAGATATTGAATGAGTAGCTTACTTATCTATTTTTAAAATGAAATGTAAACAGGTAACAATTTTTTTAGCCAACTTGTTTAAGTGCATGATATGTACCCATAATAGCCTACTCCATTCCTGAGATTTACCAACTGTGTTCTTAGTCCTTCCTTGGTCAGGTGGAGAGAGGACAGATGTAAATAAGCTCATCATCTTAAACCTTCATCATCCTCAGAACTGAGCCTCTTAATAGACTCTTTCATGGCCTTGGGTTTTTAAATCTAAACCAGTGTTTGTGAAATTGGCCCCAAACAAATCACTACTTAAAATGGGACATCAATGTAAGTGTCACCGTGATGTTTTCAGCCACTCCTACATTGAGATGGTTACCTATCGTTTAAACTCAGAAAGACTCTTCCTTCCTTTGACCACATTTCTTTTCTAGCTAATATAGCCTAAATTCAGAAAGGCCTGGAGGGTTAAAAGAAGTCTTAGGGGCTTTCCATTTCCTTTTTTCCTTTGTTTCCCCTTCATAGTTCCTTTCTTTTATTCTACTAATAAGTGCCTTTCAAATGGGTATGTACAAACGAGCTTGCATTGAACTTTTAACAGATCCCACAGAAATCTTCACCTTCAAGAATGGAACAAATCTTGAGTTCATTTTCTCATTGGTTTAAATCAGAGCATAAAAGAGTATTCCTGCTGGTAGCAAAAGTTAAGTTTACTACTACAGAGAAATACAGACGCCCTGTGTTCCTGAAAATTATATGGTATGGGTTGCATTGTCTTTCCCAAGACAATGTTTCCCCTTGTTTCATTATTCAGATGTTTCAATCCTTCAGATCTCATGGTGAACTGAGGGCAGCAAAATATTGTTTACAATCCTCTTGTTCTAGGAAAAAGCCGCTTACCACTTTTGAAATTCAAGGACCCATGTTAATATGAGGGTGACTGTTTCTATAGCACTCTTGTATTCTTACAGTAAATTATTTGAAGGAAATACAGTAAGAAACAAAAGAAAAAATTCCCGTCTTTGTATTAGAGGTAAAATCTTGGTTAGTTGGTACCTGGAGAGAAACGTGCTACAATGCTGTTGTCATTGATTACCTTATTCATTCCTTTCCTAAGACCTGTCAGAAAAGAAAAAAAAGGTGATTTATAAAGAGAATTGCTATTGAGAGTCATCCACCTTCAAGCTAATGATAATAACTGTTATGTTTTTGAGGATATACTATTTACCTGGCAAGTAGGACATAATAGTTAATATGATTTTTATAACAGGCCTTCCCTTAAGGGTGCTTTTGTGGTTTTAATCATTTTTACAAATGAAGAACCTGAAAGCAGTCAGTTGACTGACACAAGGTCTCATGCAGAGCTAATAAGTAGCTGAGCAGGGGTTTGAACTGTCTGCAGCACCACCTTCCTGGGTGTGCCACCTGTGTTGTCATACAGGGCCCCATGCTCAGAAGGGTTTAATGATTTGCTGTAACCATCTTAACATTTATAATTTTTTTTTTAACAAAAGATCCTACATTTTTATTTTGCACTGAGCCCTGCAAATTATGTAGCCTGTCATGTTTCTCTAGCTATAAATCTCCTTCCACTCCATTACACCTCTCCCAGAGATGAATACTCCCTTGCAGAAACAATCCCAGCAGGAATAGTCACTACCTGTTCTCTGCCAACCCGATGACACACTTTTGGTGTAGTCCGCCTGCCCCACTCAGCTAAATTTGATATCTGAATGGATTGCTAGATTGAAACTTTGACATGACAAATATCTGAAAGGCTGCTTTTAAGATCTGTTTACTTAAGTGACAGACAGCATGAAACATATTTCATGTATTTTACTAACCCCCTTGGGTTTTTCATTTCTTTTAAACGTATTAAATTGTATTTTTATGTCTACACATGGAGGCATTTTCCTTCTCCTCCATCGTGTTCTAATGTTTCATTATATTTTAAACTTACCTAAAATGCATTGGTTTTCTAAACGGGATACTACTGAGATATTTTATGATTAATATTGAACATTTGCTTAGTGTTGAGCATATGGTTTGAAGCCATTTTTCTAGTAAATCAAATTCTTCACAATCTAAATTAGGAATGTTAGCTTTGAAGTCAAGGAGTTGACTGACATAATGACTTTTTTTTCCTAATTTTTTTTTGTTTATGTTAGAGCGTTCAATGCTTAGTTTTCTAATTTAAGACGTGAAAAAATGGTGTGCTGTGTTTTGAAATTTACTATTATTAAACTCTAAAATAAATTTTTATTTCAAGCCATATTTAAGACAGTGTTTTGAATAGTGACAATTTCTTTTTATTAGTAATAAATACCCCCCTTTTATTTTAAAATGTCTTCTATTACCGTCACATATTGTACCTTTAGGGAATGTCAAAAATCATTTGATCCAAACCCCTTGCTTCACAGGAGAAGAAATTGATGTCCAAAAAGGCATATGGGACCTGTTGAAGGCTACACAGCCAAATAATGATAGAGCAAAGACAACCACTCAAATTCCCCTGAATTTTAGTCCAGTATTTTTTTATTATATCCCACAAATATTTTTGATGCCTAAGATCACTAAGATTTCTTTTAAATTTTCTGTCCATGATAAATATTTATACAGTCTTAAGCCGCAAGTTAAAGTTTAGCTCACCAAGGCTTTATGAATATGAAAATCAGAAATCTGGAGGAAAATGTTAGCTTTTCAGTAAAAGGGCAATGGTGTTTTGAAATGCTAAGTTTCCTGTCAGGGGAAAAAAAAAAAAAGAATCCCTCTTTCAATTAAATTCTCCAAGCAAAAAAACAAACAACAACAACAACAACAACAAACCCTATCTTCGGATTGTTTTGGTAATTTTATAGCCCTGAAACTTATTTTATAAAAACAAATTGCCCAGCAAAACATGTGAGTCAACTCATGCCCAATTAAGTACACTGTGAAGATAATATAGTAGGATCTGGTGCTGTAATAAGGAATGCCAGCAAGGTGGCCCCATTGAAAGGAAATTTTTCTCTCTCCAGGGCACTGGATTTTTGGTTGCTGGGGGGAAAAACAAAATACACTTGTAATAAAGGCAAACTTCCAATTCTGTGACAGCAGGTCTGAGGAGGATCCTTAGAAACATAGTAATTGACTCCAAATTGCTATATCATTAACATAATAATGTATTTCTCCTTAAGTCTATCTACCTAGATTGTGGTCAAGGGATGGGATATAATTGTGCTGACCAGGCTGAGTAATTTATGATAGCCAATTACAAGGCTTTTACAGGATAAGTTGTTTCTGATATGGTTTGGAAACAAGAGTTTTGATTAAATATTTTTAAAGAAAGAAGCAGTGCGGAATCTTTTAAAAAGATATTATTTTTTCCTATTTCTTCATGACTAATTTGCTTGACATTTATGGATTCACTCCCATTATGCCAGGGAAATTTTAATCTTATGCAAAGACATTACCGATCAAGGAATAATTTTGTTTGTTTGTTTCTTACCATGCTGCTCCTCCCCAAAGGAAGAAAAACAAAAACAAAAACAAACACAAAGTCAGTCTTGGTTAGGAAAAGAACTCCATAGATATGGAACAGAGAAATAAGATCCAAACACAGGTCATCCTTTTAAATTCCACATAATATGAATTCATTTTTAATTCAATTTCATTTCTGTTGACTACCTGGAAGCCACTGCAGCTACACAGTCCCCTCAGTGTCACTAGTCAGCCAGTAGGAGGCAGCCTGCGGCAGGCAGACAGCTGTGGGAACCAGCTTTCCACTCTTGTACTTGCATGGTGCCCTGTCAAGATCTTGGGCAAGTTACTTAACCTTATTGAGCCTCAGTAACTTTTTCTTTGAAATAAACGTAATAATAAAAGATTAGCTCATGTGGTTTTCCTCATATACAGATGGATTATTGGGTGATACATAAAATGGAACTAAGATTCATCACTGTTAATGACCTTTCTGTCAGCAGTCCAACCTGGCAGCTCTATTCCAGCTTAGACATGGAGATGAAGTATTCACAACAGGTTGCTTTGACTCTGTCAAATGTTTGGAATTGCCATCTGCAGAAAAGTATAGCCATGGACCCAAATGAATTGCAGTCCACTGGTCATACTCAAAATCTGGCAGAACTTTCCCCCTACTTAGTTTATTGATTTTAGCCTGGGCCAAATGTGTTTGGTAAGCAAGAATGTTGTGGTCAAGGCATTTAGTTGGTTAAACTGAATTAAAATATTTCAAAACTCACATCAGTCATTCATACAGCATTCAAGGCACAATCATATGGAATGCATTCTAAGTGCAAAACTCAAGGAGCCTTCCACCAAACCACACCTCATGGCTTTATATCTGAAGTGATGCAGTGGGCCACTGGATGAGAGTCTTGGCTGTGTTCATTTTTGGGCCATAACTTGGCCTCAACTTCACGGACTGGTTCCTATTCTTGGAAACTACAGGCTGCCTAAATACATTGATATGCACATTTAAGACATGTATATATTTGCAGGTGTTTTGAAACTTGCTTCAAAGTAATAGCAACCATGTTTATTACAGTTCAACTTTCATGTTACAAGTAACATCAATTAAGCAGTCTCTTCATTGGTAAGAACTTTGGAGAAACCCTAGTATCGACTTCCTAAAATAGTTGTGAAGATTCTGTGAGTTAATGTGTACATGTAAATATCGAGAGAGTACAAGATACTTAATCAACAACTACCTTCCCCCTGCATATTACATTAGTATACCTAAAGCCCACAATGGTATTTACTTTCTTAAGGTGAGGTAAGGATTTCTTCATTTGAACAACAGGTAAGACCAACTGAAGAGGATGCATATTTCAGCAACAGGTGCTTGTCAGGCACAAAGGCTTTGGTTATCAACCAAGGGTAATTTTGCACCCCAGGGAACATCTGACAATATCTAGAAACTTTTGAAAGTTGTCATTATTGGTATCTAGTAGGTAAGAGCCAGGGATGCCCCTAAACCTCCTACAATGCAAAGGACAGTCCCCTACACAAATAAATTATCTAGCCTAAAATGTCAATAGTACTGTGGTTAAGACACCCTGCAAAAAGGTAATTGGTTTTATTTTTGGTCCTCATAAATACCGTAGGAGGTGGATTCTCTTGTTATTCCCATTTTACAGAAGCAGAAATTGTAACAATGAGAGGTGAAAAGGTTATCCAAGATCCCAGAACTACTGGGGAAACATAGGTTGGCTTAGTCCAGAACACAGACTCGTTATCCAGGCCTTTGTAGGGGAGTAAAAATTATTTTTTCCTCCTAACTTTCTAAGTTCTTCTGGCTGGACTAATAAATTAACATGAGACAGATTAAGAAAAGAAAATAACATGGTTATCTGTGGCGATGTCTTCCTTCCTGGAGTAGGTCCTCTATCTAAACTCCTTTTAGGCAATTTGGAGGAAGGTACAAAGTTCTTTCTGAATCTTCTGTTTCCTAAAAATAACTAGCTTAAAATAACCAATATCCCAAAGAGGCATATTTTGGGGTGGCAAACTCTGCTCCGCATTACCTTTTAAGGGTAGAGTCAGGATTAAAACCCTTTTCTCTGCTTCCATCATGCACTGCTGACTTCTTGCTTAGGTTATGACTGTGTTTCCCCCAAAATAAGACCTAAATAGAAAATCAGCTCTAATGCATCTTTTGGAGCAAAAATGAATACAAGACCCACTCTTATTTTACTATAAGACCGGGTCATAATATAATATAATATAATATAATATAATATAATATAATATAATATAATATAATATAATATAAATATAGTATAATATATTACACTGGGTCTTATATTAATTTTTGCTCCAAAAGATGCATTAGAACTGATTGTCCGGCTAGGTCTTACTTTTGGGGAAACACCGTATTAAGTTGAATAATGACAACACTTGCTTTATAAAGAATGAGTGAGTTCTTTTTAAATACCTTTTTTAAAGCCAACAAAAAGAATTCCCATGTTTAGTCATTGTGAATCTAGGGTGCCGCAGGACTTTTTGTTGGTGGTGTGCTAACAAGGTTTGTTAGCCTTGCTGGCATTAGTCTTACGGTTTTCTTTGTTTTTAAGTTCCTCTTGCTAGTCAGTGGGAATGTATCTGTTAAGGGAGATTTATAGTTCTATACTTTTAGGAGAGAATATTAACACTCTGATTTTGCCTTTTGAGGCTTACACACATTACACACATTATCACTAAAGCACATTATCATTTTTTATGTGGTGTCAGGAAGAATTTTATCATCTGTGTTAGGTGGCGTGCTCTAGGTAGGGAAGGGATTAAGACTGACAGAGCTAACAGTACCAACTTAGTTTCACTGTTTTTCCTGCCAATCAAAAAGAAATAGGAGATAATAGAAACTCATCAGTTGCTATTTGCAGAACTTCCCCTGAATATTTGGGTCTCTTACTGACACGAGCATTGACCACTTTTTGCCATGGTGGGTAATTTATTTTATATGATGTGGTGTTTTCAACAACCACTGCAGAATGTTCTGAATCACTCTGAACTCAATCTGGATAAAAATAAATGTTCTCATTTTCTCCAATGAATATTTCCTTTTGCCCCCCCAAAATTATAATTGGCTTTGATCTTTTCCCATATCCACTAATAATATATGAACCCCTGGTAGATGTCTGAACAAAATGTAAGAAAGATAAAAAAACAAGCAAAAATCCCACAGAAATAAAAGACAGTATGGTCTGTCTCTGTCCTTCTAAGTGTGACCCATCAGTTAAATCAATCCTTGGACTCTATGAACAGAATTTTTATGCAATGAATTTGTATGTACAGGGACAGGAAAGATGACCATTAAAAGATGGCATCTTAATAAATTCATTAAGAAGCAAAGGAGACCAGGCTCATTACCTAATCTACATAAAGATAAAATCACCAACACAAAGTAAATGAGTGAAATTAAGGAGTGGCGTGGGGGCAGGTGACATTGACTTCACATTTTGACTTTTGTCATAAACTCTAAATGACGGTAGGTCTGCTGTCAAGTAGATATACCAGCAGAACTAAAGGACTACATTTGTCATATAACTTTAAACTTTTGTCTAACCATACTGCCTGCATAGTACACTGTGAATTACTGTTTCATCTTGCAATAATCTTGAAAGTAACACAATTATCCTGCATTATATTTGTGTGCATTTGATAAAACAACACATTACATTTTCAATGTTGGTTAGAAGCAGAAGTTTTGAAATTCTATCTTGGTGTTTCTTTATAAATTCATATATGAAGAACTACAAAGAACAGACATGGCATTGGCTTCTCTTGACCTCTGTGGGGCCCAGGTGAAAGCCATCAGCCCTGAACATTACTTAGAGTGGAATCTTCTAGATATTGGATCATCCAACGTAAGTCACTATGTGGTGGATCACTGTCTCTGCCTGTCAGCTGGTCACTCAGCTGGGGCAACTGACTCAAGTAACGGTACCTGGGTTCTACTTGTGACTTGGGCTTCCCACAGCATGATGGTCGGTTCCAAGAAGCAGTGCCCCAAGAGCGAGTATTTCACAAGGGAGGAAACAGGAGATGGCTGTCCTCTGAAAGTCAGGCCTGGAATTGATACTGCATCACCTCTTCCATGTTCTTGTTGTTAACCAGCATCAGGAACAGAGCAGAGGAAATAAACTCCAACCGCCAGTGGGGAGAGTGACAAACAATTTGCAGCCAACTTTAATGTATGCAAAGGGTAGGGAAATGCTGGGTCATTAGTACTTTACTCTGTCTCAGGCCATGGAATTATATAGTGCAGGCCTCTAGTTCATTTAAAGTATTACCTCAGAGTCTTTAGCATCTTCCTTTTTACACATTGCAGATGCTCAATAAAGGTTTATTGTTCGTACATTACATTTATCAGTTTATTTAATCCTCACCACAACACTTTGAGGTAGATGAAGAAATTGAGGCATAGAGATGTGGAGCTAATTGCCCAAGTGAAAGAGCTGGTAGTGGCAATCAAGTGTTCAAACCCAGGAGTTCCAGGATTCCTTCTCTGAACCATTTTTCTAGTGCCTCTCCTAATATTGACTCTCCACGGAATTTTGTTTACAGCATGCTTTCTCAAGTATTTTCTTCCCTTTAAAAGTTGTTCATCCTTTGGAAAATAACCCCTATTTTTTATCAGTTTAGCCTCTCTATGTTAGTATTATATATTTGGGAAACATGCTTTATAATACCCCAAATCCTGGTTAGTAATTGTTTTGTGTAGGAATGATGTCTATATTTCAAGTACAAATGTGGTTTGGAACTGGAATGAGGGTGCAGTCAAGAGCAAAGGGAACTGCAGAGACTACATCCCCTTTCCATTTCTCCCACAGGCTGCATGATTTCTCACTAAACATCTCTCTTACTCTCTGAAAGTCTGTTTTTGTGTAACTTAGGCTGACATAAGGCTTGTTAAGTTTGCCACAGCTTCTTCCCACATACACCGATGTATCTCCCTTTTATTCTTGTTTTTCAATGAGCAATTCCTCATTCTCAAAGTTATTTCTTAGATCTGATTCCTGAGGGAGAGGAACTCTAGTTGGTTCTGCCATTATGTTGAACTAGGCCACTTCCTAGATCACTGCTTATTCTAGGTGTTGATTATCCTTAATTTCATGCTTGCCCTGCTGGTTCAAAGAATCATACCTGGAAGCTGGGTGGCCTCCTCCAAAGAGAGCTGCCTCTTTCGCAGGAATGATTGACTGGGCAACTTTTCTTCAAAGGAGCTGCGGGCAGGATGACCGTAACTGAAAAACTATAATTGAGATATGATTAAAATAAGATAAAATTGATCAACTAAGCAGAAAACAGGGGGAAATTGAATGGCTAATAGACATAATTTTTCATTTTTGAAGAGACCTCTGAGGCATACTAAGCCTAGCAACAGTACTGTGTTCTTGCGCTTTAGGGAAAAGAGTGTTGAGATGCGAGTGAAGGTAGTGACCATGCATCCTCTAGGCACTGCCGTGACTGACATATCTTTATTGTGGTTGAAACAAAAGCTACCTAACCCTTTGAGTAGAGAGGCTGTAGTAGAGGAGAAATATCATCTGCTCTCCAAAAGGACAGGGTCCCCATCCCTATGCAGATCTAAGTATGTTTGCAAAGTTTCCTCTACGATTTTTTTATCAAAATCTTTAAGTTATTCTGCATTACTCAAGTAAGGATAATTCCAGATGACCAGGTATTAGCAAATGTATATCTTAAATAATTTTAATTTTAATAACATATTAGAGTATGTTATATGCATACTTTCTTCTACACTGTACAAGTGTATTTGATATTGATATTTGTCCACATATGATTCTTCAGAAAGGGGCGGCAAGTTGTGTTTCATTGTTTTTATTAATTTAGTAAACAAATGAGTAAAACTGGAAGGAAAGAAGTTCCTTAAGGGTATTTAAAACATGATGCCATGAACAATGAAAAGAAGTTTCTCGCAGAAGAAACTCATCACGTCTTTAAGGGGTGATGAGTACCATGGGCCACCGTGTCAAACTGCAGAGAATTGAATCCTGATTTTACCACATTCTGCCTTTGCCATGTTATCTTGACCAGCAAACTTCAGGGGCTCACCTGTAAGATGGGAATGTAATATTTGCAGGGAGATGCTGTCAGAGTGAAATAGATAATTCTCTTAGCTCGTTATAATATTTTGATAATTGTGGCTATCCGTAGTACTTTGACCCAGACAATATTAGGAGTAGTTTGGTTCAAAAGGTTGTGTTGCAGGGCCAGTACTGGGAGATTCCAAGTGAAACACCCAGGATACAAAATTTAGGAGAGCACCAAAAACTCAATATTCAAGATCAATAATATTTTAATGTGATATTTAAAAATCAATGCAAAAGAAATCCACGAGAAATAACATATAGATGACATCACAATTTAAAATACAGATCCAACTATCTCACTCTCCTGGTTCCAATAAAACTTTATTTATAAAAACAGACAGCGAGCCCATGAGCCAGAGTTTGCTGATTCAGTTAGTCTTTGTTTAAAATGTTGCATTAAAATATTATTTATCCTGATTATTCACCTTTTTTTGGTGCCTCATTAACTTTTGAGCCTGATGGGAATGCCTCACTCATTTAATCCTAGTCCCCACTCTGGTGTAAACTTTTAAAATTTTAAACCAGAAATTCAGAATTCTAGAATTCAAATCCTAAATATAGATAAGACATTTGGGACCATCATGTGCCACCCTCAATGTGATTACAAATGCTTTCTAGGGAACTCCTTTGCCTAGGACCCCCTTATGACTGAAAAATCAAATATACACATGTGGAATTGTTGACCTTATACAATAATACTAAACGTTAACCACCTAGGACACTGCATTAAACAAGACTCCCTCTTGCCTATAAGCCTTTGATGTGTTGGTGGTTTAGAAGGTGCATTTGCACTTCTGTTTGTGTTCATTTCTTCTGAAATTTATGTTTTTCCTGGCTTCCTTTGACTATTTTTTGAAGGCAAATTTTGACCATCCTGAAAATACTGAATGTCTCAGGAAATTGTTTTCTTTGTTGCTTTTCAATATTGATGGGATTCTGGCAGTGGGCATATAATTAAATTCACAGCAGTTATCAATCTCTTTTTTATAACAAGTCTTTTATCCCTTTACCTAACTTGCCTTTCCCTTGTTTCTGAGGATTAAATGGCAGGGAGCCATTTGGCCCAACCAACTAGCTGTACCTTGGCAGGGCTTGCCATGAATCAGATGTCCTTTTCCTCCTAGAAGGCAGAATGTGTCTCTTCCTCAGATTCACCTCACATTTCAATTTGCAAATGAGCATATGGTTTCTGTTTCAGTCCATTGGCATAAATCAAAATGATAGCCCTTCAATGTGTAATTACTACAGGTTTTCAAGGATCCCCATCTTCAATGTGCAGTCCCTCTTGTCCATTTTGTGCACTTTTATCATAAAACATTCACCCAGGGAATCTCAAAGGGAGAATAATCCCCCCATGGAACTGAAGAGCACGATAACAGGCTCTAGTCAAACAGTGGGCTGAAGAATGACTATGGCAAAACTTCAGGCTTTGCAATATAACTGGATTATTGATTATCTCTGGAAAGGCATGTGTGGTGGTTCATTTTGTGTCAACTTGACTGGGCCATGGAATGCTCAGATATTTATCCAAACATTATTCTGGGGATGTCTGTGAGGGTGGTTTTGGATGAGACAAACATTTGAATCAGGATATTGAGTAAAGGAGATTGCCCTCGCTAATGGGTGTGACCCTTACCCAAAAAGTTAAAGGCTTGAACAGAACAAAAGGCTGACCCTATCGTGAGTAAGAGGAAATCCCTCTGGCCTGACAACTTGAACTGAGAAATTGGTCTTTTTCTGCCCTTGGACTCTACCTAAAACATTAGCTCTCTTGAGTCTTGAGACTCTGGCCTTCAGTCTATAAATTACACTGAATCAGCTCTCCTGATTCTCAGGCCTTCAGAATCTGATTAGAACTGCACTTCTAGCTGTCCTGGGTCTCCAGCTTACCAACTGCAGGTTTTGGAACCTCTTAGTCTCCATAACTGCATGAGCCAATTCCTTATAATAATTACAAATCTACTATGATAAATAATGCTATGATAAATTTGTAATAAATATAAAAATACCTTATTATAAACATATATGTTCTTTGGTTCTGTTTCTCTAGAGAACCCTGACTGATACAGCATGCTATTTACTATTCAGAAATTCACTACAGTCTAAGTAGCCTAACAATATGACATAAAGCAGTAAGGAATATATCTGATCAAAGAGAAAAAAAAATGGATGCGTCCACAATCACATATAAGACTATAGGGAACAACTCTCATTTGGAGAATCGGCCCAGTATCGGGACCCCTTTTCTATGTCTGGGAAGTCCCTGCCTTATAAATCTTAATGAGAAGGCAGAGTCATTTTCCTTATATAGAAGGGAAAACAAATACTAGATTCTCATTACTGGTTTCCCTAGTACGTAGGACATGTGTCATGTAACCCTAGAGGGTAGTGCATGAGCCATGAGCAATGAGGTGCACACACTCAGAATTCTATGTATGGGGTTTTGATACAAAGAAGTCAGGTCAATGCAGAATTATTTTGGGTGTTGTCTCAAGTGATAGCAGCATACAGTTTCCAAGGGCAGCAGTAAAAATGGTAACTTCAGGCACAACCAGTGTCTAAATTCAGTGGCATCAGCCAGTGGTGGAGAGCTAGAGCGTTGAATGTTGGATGCCAGGAGCAGAGGTGTCCTCAGTGAGCAGTGTCCATGATGTGATTTTGGCTGCAGAGGTTCTGTTCTGGCTGCATGGCTTCCCTTTGTTGTCCCTAGTTTCCAAATTTGGTTCTCCAGCCTTCACTGGAAATTATGTTAGTTAATAAATTCAGTTTCTATTAAGTTAGTCAAAGTCATTCTTAGTTGTTTATATCTAAGAATTAGGTCTGACTCACTTATTCATTTCCTTAGTAGTTTTGAGCACTTACTATATACCAGGCACTCTTCTATGTGTGATAGATAGCAGTGAATAAGGCAGACAAGGTTCTTTCTCTCATGAAAATTACATTCTTATAGGGTGGATAAATGAATGAATGCATAAACAAATGAACAAACAAACAAGAGTATAAGTAAGGGAAAAATCAGCTTGATATAAGCACTATGGAAAAAATAAAATAAGGTGATGTGATAAAGTGACAGGAAGACCATATGGGGTGGTCAGGGAATAACCTTTACATGGAGACCTAAATGGTAAGAAGGAGCCAGCACACAGATAATGGAGAGAAGGAAGTGCAGGGTGGGGGGTAATGGTTATTTCAAAAGCCTTAAAACAGAAGTAGTCAATACAAGTTCAGATTTGAAAGGATTTTATAAACTAATCTGATCCAGACTCCCAGATGTGTCATTAAAGAAACTGAAGTGCAAACTGAAATTTCAGCCTCTTGTGAAGACTCTTGAATGACTCGGTGAACCAATCATAACTGTGGTGAAAATGAAGAGTAGAGTGCAAGGTAGAAGCGAGGGAACTTCAGTTTAGATTTAAATTTAAATTCTGAGCACGGGTTCTTTCCCTTTGCCTGGTTCTCAGGTTTTTTTCTCAATTCACATTTTCTCAGACTAGTTTTACCCTGTGTCTTGACTGTCTCCTATTCTGCTTTCTCAACAGCATGTATTAAGAAACGGAGCTGATGACCTAGTAGCCACCATTTTCTCTTAGTGGCTTTCTTTAGATGTGTGAGGCTGGAAGTGGGCATAAATTTTGTATGGTTCAAGTGGAAGAGTCACCAAAGAAAAATCGAGATAGTTGATAGACTGGATGAGAAGTTTGCTAAATTTGGGACAGGCCACAACAATTTTTTTAAAATGGAAAAATGTTTGCAAGTAAATTGGTTGAAATAACTTTTTAAAACCCTTAGAGCAATACTATCAAACCTAAGTATAATGTAAGCCAGGTATGTAATTTTAAATTTTCTGGTAGTCACATTAAAAAGGAAAAAAAAAAAAAAGTAAAGTGAATTTTAATAACATATTTTATTTAACTCAATATATCCAAAATATTATTATAAAAGTTATTAGTGAGTTATTTTACATTCTTTTTGTACTAAGTATTCAAAAATCAGTATTTTACCCTTAGAGCACTCTTGAGTCACACTAACCATATATTAAGTGCCAAACAGCCACATGTGGCTAGAAGCCACCATGTGTAAAGAGCAATCTTAGAGCAAGGCTGACTTATAGTCCTCCGGGAGACAAGGAAATAGAGTAAATCACTTTGCATGAATCTTTTTAATCCATTAGGTACATGTTTTTTATAATTTCTTTCTTCCTTTTCCATATTCACTGGCCCCTTTGTAACTTCTACCCATTTCACCACCACTCTCTTACCAGTGCTGTTTTTTTCTTCCTCCCTGGAAAGTTCTCCTCTATCACACCATTTTTAAGCATTATAAAGCTTCCTTTTAAAACACCATATATTTTTTTAAAGTCTCTTTCTTGGTGATTTAATTTAATTTACACTTTATTCTTTATTTAAAGAAGGCAGTATTGAAAAAGACAATGAACTCCTGAGTCAGTCTACACCTTCCTTTGTCAACTATCTTCTTCCCTCCACAATTAAGAGTTTATAGAAGGAATTGGGAAGTCTCTTTCCATGATGTTTAAACACAAAAATAGGAACACTAGAAGGTTTGCATTCTATATGGTAATAAAATTTTTATCAGTCTTAAGTCACTGGATGAGCTTTTTATTTTAAGATAATATTATTTCTACACACCTACTTAAGCTCAATGTGCCAAAAGTGAGTTTCTTGCAATGTTTCCACATGCAAAATATATTGCTTCTCCATTTATCCAGTAGACCACTTTGGTTTCATTATGCATTTTGTGTTTTGTGTTCCCATGATTTTAAGAGGTTCACTCTTTCTGCAAGCTATGAAATGCAATAGAGACATTAGTGATCATAAAATAAGAACAATACAAATATAGTTAGCACTGATATATTTGTTAACATTTATGTTTATTTTTTATCCTCTTTCGTAGTATTTGAAAGAAACCTGGTCACAGCTAAATGAGTATACATTATGAATTAATTAGCCAATCACATTCTTGATATTAGAAGATGGACAAAATCCACTCTATCCAGGACAAAATTCCCAACTATGTGGTGCAAAATAAGACCCACCAATTATATAGAAATTACACTTTCCCACATGTCTGTGGAAAACCAGAAAAAAATGGATATTCCAATTGTATTCTGCCATAGAAATATCCCACAACCAGCCATCACCCAGGATACTGAACTTCCTTCAGTTCTCTGAGGAAGAAGAGACTAGGACCTTCAGTGTTTCTCAACATTTTCACATCAAGACTCAAGCAGAAAATGTTTTATATACTGGCTGTATTAATAAAGGATAATGCAGTGCAGCAGGACCTTCCTGGCAGTGACCAGGGCTGAGGATCAATACATGGGCACCCCTGTAACCCAGCGCTCTAGTGGCTAGACTCTCTGGCATAAAACGTATAGGTAATTTGTACTCTCGAAAGAAAAACGAAAATAAATGCCTTATTAGGGGTCAGAACTACTTCTTTGGGAGATGGCTCGTCCTATTGCTTCCTTGGTGGTGGATTGCAAGGGCCGCTCTATTTTATGAATGCATGGCTTACCCCCCCCCCCCCCCCACGACTGGAGGCTTAGGAAAGAGGCCCTAATCATTGTCTGCTTCACATCTTGCAATGTTAACAAATGACTATTTGGTGAGCTTTTCTTACTGATCAAAAGGCAAAGCTACTACTACTACACACAAAGGAAATAACTGCTTGGCGATGGACTTGTGCATCCTCGAAGAGGGAAAGAATATAGAAAAGCACTATAAACCAAGAGAGCATGGAATCAAAGCTCTGCATTTAATTCATTTGCTTGGATTGAAATAAGATTTCCTGACTCATGCAGAAAAAAGCCACGTCTAGTTTCTTCAGGACAGACTTTCCCTCTGCAGAGTGACGGATGTCAGGGCTCAACTTTGTCATTAAGTCACCAGAATGAGGTGCAAAGATGAATACTTGGCAAATAGAAATATGGCACACAAGCTACATATGGCATGTTAATGCTCTCATTCTGAAATACTTACTGTCCAGGTTTAAAGTTGCATTTGGAGACTCAGAAGAAATCTAAAATGTACTTTTCTAGGGAACTAAGATGTTCCTAAGAGCTGTCAAAACACCCATACAGTGTTTCCCCAAAAATAAGACCTAGCTGGACAATCAGCTATAATGCGTCTTTTGGAGCAAAAATTAAATAAGACCTGGTCTTATTTTACTATAATATAAGATCAGGTCATATACAATACAATATAATATAATATAATATAATATAATATAATATAATATAATATAATATAATATAACCAGCTCTTACATTAATTTTTGCTCCAAAAGACACATTAGAGCTGACTGTGTGGCTAGGTCTTATTTTTGGGGAAACCCGCTATATAGAGCTGACTTGGAAAAACAACAGTTAATATTTATTGAGTACTTAATTTGTGTTAAGACGCTGTGTTTGACACCAATTAATTAATTTACTCCCTCACAACATCCATACAAAATAGATAAATCATTCTCCTTATTTAAGGATGAGACTTAATAAGGTTCTATCACTTGCCCAAGTTTCCGTTTAAATCAATGACAAAGCCAGGATTTCAACCTAACTCTCTTTTTTTCTAAGTCCCTTTGTTTATCCAGCTGTTGTACTGTTTCCTAAAAGAGTGAGCTCCCCACCATCAAAACCTTTAAATATTAGGTTGGTGCAAAAGTAATTGCAGTTTTTGCAATTATTTTTACCCTTTTAAACCACAATTACTTTTGCACCCAACTCATAGAACCCTGGCAAAGAATTAGGGAAGCAGGTACAAGTATGTGATAATGAGTTGATCTAGATAAACCATTGAATTTCTTTCTAGCCCTCAGTTTTTGTAATATAGATGCTTTTATCTCATAGATTGGGGTATTAATGATTATAAAATAGAAGTTATAAAAGGAAATATGAATATCTTTTAGTTTAAGTCTTTTAAAGCAATCAACGTTTTAAATTGATGTTACTGTCTATGACGCCATCTGGTTTCTGTATTTCCTGTTAACATAGTTCTCCTTTTTTAAAGCTGTTCATATTCTTTGCCCTGATAACTAACATTTTATTGAACTTCAGTGTTCTATAAATAATTTACTATTTTCTAAAAAAAAAAATACTGCATGCGTTGTTGCAGTTAAGAAAACCAAACAGATGTTTGGTACCATCGGGAACACTCCTGTGAGTAAATATGATGTAGCTAACACTTTCTCAAACCTGCACCAAAAATATATCAAGTAATTAGAGTCATTGTGTCTAAAGAAAGTCATTACATGCTTAACATGTCCCAGGGTACAGAGATCATTTTTCAGCTCAGTATTTGAACAAATGAGACTACTTTATGTCTTAGTGTATACATTTATATTCATAAACTTTTTACATCCGTAATAGTTTATGAAGAAGCAATCGGTGGGCTATATATGAATCTATAAGTTGTATGTCACAGAGGCCAAGATGTTTCTTCCTGCCAATGTCAGAAAACATACCCAGCTGGATTGAGTCAATTTTTCTAACCTAATTTGGGACCGAAGTAGAAATCTGAGATTATCTAAGTGCAGTGTGAAAGACAAAAAGTTGCCCTGTGAACGAAAAAGTCAGTATGGTAATAGTATGACATTTAGCTTTGGAACCAAACAACTTGCTTGGGGGTGCATCCTCATTTCCAACACTTAGGTGTCCTGAGAACTTGGACAAGAAGCTGAATCTCTTTGAGTAAATTCTGTCTCCTAATGTGATCATGCCAATTACACATACCTGGCATTTAATAGAGACTCTAAAAATGGTACCGTCCTCCTTTCAGCTGCAAATGCTGCAGGAATCATGGAGGGGGCGGCTGTGTTTATGCCAAATGCATTTTTGGGGCCGTGGAGAACAGATGTCTGTTTTGCCTCCTTGCCCCCCTCACCTCTAGGTCTGTGTAACTTAAACAATGTTTTAGAAAATAAATGATGAGCTGCAGCCATCCTTTATACTGTAGAAAATGACAAGCCCAGGACGTTCTCATGTCTCTTTTTCTTTTTGAGAAATGATTACAGAAATCACAAAGTACCTCACTGACTTCTCAAAGTAAGCAAACACTTTGATTTTGATAAAGAAGTCTTCTAAAAGATAAACATAGTAATATGTCTTACACAAGTTTTGAGAAATCATAACGTTCTATAAATTAGCCTTCATTAAATAGAGAACATTTACAAAATATTTTTGTGCCAGTCATCCATTATTCTAAACAGTGGTGCCAAATTTCTGGCACTTTATTGAAATTTAGATCCTGCAAAGATGACAGTGGACTTATAGGAGGCCTTTTCTTCCTTCAGCCCTTAGAGGGTATTTGAAAGAGGTCTTTACACTTGCATTTTCAAACAACTCCAGGCAAATACCTCTAGTCGAGTAAATGCAAAGATAACTACTAAGGTACTAAAATCCATCTGTAAAAGGAGCTCCACACCATGGATTTAGTTCCTTCTCTTATACACACAGGCTATTTGAGATATGTAAACCACGCAGGCTTAAGAATTGGATTAAAACCATATTGGAAATTTGATGCTTGGACATGTACATCTGGCACATATATTCGGGAAATGAAGACTTTGGCAACCGTTTTCTAGAATCTAAATATTTGGCTGTTGTAGACAGCCGTTTCCTTCACTTGGGTCTCATCCTGCTTCTCTAGGCATCTGTTTTGACATTAGGGACCCTTGCTCCAATCCCTCCTTACTCAGAAGGATGCTGGGGCTCCCTCAGGGTTTTCGCACACAGAGAATGGATGAGGAAACACTTGGGTTTCATCTCATGTAATGTCCGCATGAACTTTAGGGAAATGTGGCAAATCTTAGAGTGAGCTCTGTGTACTGAAAGGAAACTGCACAATGGGACTGAGAAAGACCAAATAGTTTTCTCATCTGGCAACAGGCTTGTTGTAAAGACAGGGTGGCAAGTGGTGGTTTGCAATCCACTCTGCTTTTTGTTCCTTTCTCTGTTTAAGGCCCATGGAGTGTGCCCGTGGATCAGAATTCCACTTCTCTGCCTTCCTCCCTCTGCAGTGATCCTAGCTTTCCACTTCTGCAGTTAGGCACTCACTCTCAAATTGTCTTAATGATGTTAACTACCCTGGTGGGTAGGCACAGCAGCTGGCAGCAGCTCCAGGCCCCCTGCCTGCTGCTATTGAACTCAACCAATGAAATCAATTTGTTGTCTACAGCTGTTCCTCTCCCTGCTCATTCAAGAGCTTATAGATCATTCCTCACTTTCTTGGAGAAGTAAACCCTACCCCAGGTTCGGGAGACATGTGTAGGTCCACCAAGATGCCTAACTTTTCTTCTCCCTAACATATGGTCTTCCTCGTTGCCTTCCTGAGCCATTTTACTAGCACATGATACCCAGGCAGGATGATGGCGGAGCAGAATTGATGAGCCCTAACCCACTGGAGATGGTTTGAGTCAGAAGCCTGCTTCTAACTGGTCCCACTTAGGAAATACCAATTTAGTTGTCCTAAGGACCCTGTGTTCTCTAGAAGGAGAAAGAATGTGTTTTGGAAGAAACCAATTGTGTTAACTACTAAGCTTCATGGCAAAAACTAATCATTATGCTAGCTTTTTTTTTTTTTTTTTTTAATCTGAGACCCTTCCGTTTTTATATCCTTCTATTACAGTGGCTCATTTTACTCTGTGCAGCAAGAGATTCATACACTGCTGATACGCATGCAGTAAAATGTGTCAGGAAATAAATGTACTGGACGTGTTCAAATGGGTTATTTCACTTAACCCTCACAGCAGACAGTAAGATAGTATGATAATCTGCATTAAGGACACAAGGAAATTTGGCTTTGGAGTTAAAAATTGATTTAAACATTTTTTAATTACAAATACTTACTTTAACCAGTACATGTGTATTTCTTGTACTTTCTTGGTAAATCACATGTACACACGTTCATTTAGTGATTTTTCAGCTCTGAGAAGTACAGTGCGGTCCTTTCATAACTTAATTTTGAATGCTGAATAATTGAATTTAAGAGAGTTCAAACAATTTCTTTAATAGCCATGATAAGGAAGGAACTATCAATGTTTAAATAAATAAGGACATACGAATAAGACTTAAACAAATATTACCTAATGTTAAAGTCATGCTTCTACCCTCCCGCCTTTGGGATGTGTCTGTGCTAGTGTGTGTGTGTGTGTGTGTGTGCGTGCGTGTGTTGTGGGAATGATGGGAGAAGGGAAGGTAAAGAGGAAAAAAAGTTTCCTTTAAAACTCTTGCATCGTTTTTTTCTGCATCTGATGATTTTCTCTACATAGCAATTAGGTTCTCAGTGGGCTGTAAGTTGTAACTTGGATCCCTTTTCTGTCATCTTTTTCTTCCCACTGGGAGCAAGGTTACTTATATTTTCCATTAACCATAATAGAACAAAGCCCTTCACCCATGTGCTGCTCTTAAATATTTTATGACTGTATTTTATGGTAATGGGGCAGTACGAAGAAACTGATAGGGGGTAATTGTGCTCCTAAATGAAGGACATGGATTTAAAACCAATTACTATATTGTTGCTGGAGAAAACAGTGCTGGGGAATAACATCATCACTAAAGTAAAAAATATATATATATATATATATATATATATCTATCTACCTACCCATCTATTATGAAGTATGATGTTTAGTTTTGATTTGAAATTAGCTTATTGCCTCCTACTCAACAAACAAAATAGAGTATGTTATTATCTGAGGTTAGTAGCTATGAATTATTTGTAATTAAATCAATAATATTTCTTTAATCTTACATCCCACTATGAAATATTCCCTTATAAGGGTTCTGCCAGATTAAACTTCCTATGAAACATTTATTATCCAAGTGACCAGGTTGATGGGGGGGGGGAGAGAGAGAGAGAATATAAATGAGAGAGAGAGAATAAAAAAAATGTCTATAGGGCCCCTGGAATAAAAAGAAGAATAAGAGCACAGGCCTTAAAACTATTAATATTTTAAGCAATATTGTTCTGCAAACCACTATATAAAATAATCCTAAGTGTTAGGGCAGACATTTAATTTGTGGGGAAGTGAAATGCAGTGGATGGAAGGGAACTAGTATCTAGTTTCTTTTCTGAGAAATGGCTGAGATAGGGAGCGAGGAGGAATGATGAATGTGTCCACATTTGCCAGCGATGATTCAGATATGCTTGTAGACCATCCTGTCCAGTCAAATAGAATCATTTGTTTGGTGTAGATGGAAGGAAGCTGAGGGAGGGAGTGAAGAAGAAAGGGAGAGAGAGAGAGGAGATAGCGGGGCACAGTCCTGTGAATCTGTAGTACAGCAGTTCCTGAGTCATTACTCAGTGAGGCAAAGTTTGGATTCCAGGTTCTTCAGAGGCTGAAAACTTGGAAAATTATATTTTTGAAACTTAATTCAGATTCAGATCAGGACAAATCTAGATTGTTGGCTGAATGGTATGAGGAATGTTTAGATTGTTTCTAATCCAAAATGATAAACCTATTGTTTGCCACTCCATCCTAAATGATGCATTTCTTTGGATATTAAAGGTTTTTGGTTGTTGTCATTCTGTTTTTATTTGATTGGATTTGTTTGTTTCTTTTTAAAAATCGTGGCGTTCCCAAACTAAACACAAACACCAGTGGGAAGAGTAATACACCTTTGTTAGGAAACGCTTTCTCACAGAAATGCTTTCTCTATTTTTTAGTGTTTAATTCCTCTGAAGTTGTGCTGTTCACATTAAGAGAGTGAACACCCCATATAGAAAATTTGAGAAATAGGAATAAAGAAAATATGCTCATTGTTCTATAAAGTAAACATATTCAGTGTCAACTTTTAGTGTATTTCCTTCATTAGTATTTCTCTGCTGAGTATTCATTTCTTTTGTTATTTTGATAACCAATAGGCCCAAACCCTTTCACAAAGGGAATTTCAGCAGAGGGAGTATGTTATGTAGAGAAGTGTCAGGAGCGTCACAGAGACTTGCTTGTAAATAATCACCATGACACATAGTAACTGTGTGACCATGAGCAAATTACGTGAACTTCCGGAGCTTCCGTTCCCTTATTTGAAAAGGGGGATGCCGGATACCCACTTCTCAGGGTTTTGTAAAGACTCCAGGTAAAGGGTGCAGAACGCCCATCATGGAGCTCTCGCCTCGGCTTCATATTTATCTTTCTGTTGTCCTCCTTGAACAAACAGTAGGAACATTGTAAATGTTGGACAAATGTGGTGAAAATAAGAATGATGGGTAGGTCAAAGGGAGGAAAAGGAGGGTGCTAGAAGGAGTTCTGAACAGAGGCAACACTAACCTCCTGGATTTATCATCTTGACCAGATGGTCTTTGTTTTTCACTCTTCTACACTGTGGAATAAATAGGACAGTTAATATTTCAGGCTTAACTTTTTCCTTATCTGAGACATAAGTTATACTTTCAAGGAGGTGTGTGATGAGCTATAAAAATAAGAAAGGTCAGAATTGGAGTCGTTTGGGGAGAATGTTGAAATAAATAGCGTAACTTTCTCTAGATCTGTTTAACAGTTCATGGAAATAATATGACAAATACATAAATTATGTGATTCCAAAAATTAGCTTTATGCCTCTTTAATGTCTGTTAACATTTTTATTAATACCAAAATGTGTATGTGTTAGGGATTTACTATAAAACATATCAGACTAGATTATTTTGTTATTAACATTTACAACATCCTTTCAGGATTTTTTTTTAAAGAAACTATATACTTATACAGTCAGTCTCACTACATAATTCTTTTCAACAATTTTCATTTGGTAAATATCTAAAATTTTAATTGCTTGGCAGAGAAACATGAAAGTAGTCTAATTATTCAAATGATATAAATATTTTATTAGCATTCTGAATGATAATGTTTAACAATATCTAACATTCTTTGAGCACTCTCTAAATGGTAGATGCTGTTTTAAGGGTTTCATATGTATTAACTCAATAACCTTATGAAATACTTACAAATATTCTCCTTTTATAGATGAGGCACAGAGAGGTTAGCTGACTTAACCAAAGTCACACAGCCGCATGATCAGTAGTCCAGGTAGTCTAACCCCAGAGCCTATATCTTGGTCATTATTCTATCTCTTAATAGTAACATCTATTTATTGAATACATATTATGTGCCAGGCCAGCTATAAGAACTTTGTGTGTATATATATACACACAATGTACGTATATCTGTATATATTGCTAATTTATATCCCCTGATAAATTAGGGGATTTAAATTGGGGAGGATTCTACTGACAGGACTTACAATTCTTTTATAAGGTTTCCCAGGCTAGCAGAAGGGTATCATTGATTCCAATTTATCTAACAGCCACTTCTCCTAAAACATTTGAAACAAGGCCCTAGGAAATTGCATCAGAGGACAAATGAGTGGCATCAGCCAAGGATACACAAGAAATCTTTCCCAACACAATCTATCAAACCAAAACTATCCCAAGATAAATTGCCCTCTCCTTGTTTATTAGTCCCCATTGTTTCAGAAACTCATGGTTCAGGCCCAATATTCATTTTAATATTTTACACAGTAGGCCTTTTAGGTTTGGGGGAAATGAGGTTATTATGATGGCCTAAACTGTCATGCTGTAGCTTCCAGTCTGTGTGTGCACGCGTGTGCCTGTACATGCGTGTGCGTGCAGATTTCATTATCTTCAGAGTTTATTAAGAATCATTACTTAAAGTATTGCGGCAAAATTAGATCAGGATACGTTGCATTATGCATAAGGTGAGCTAGACCTTAAAAATTTTAATAAAAAGCTCTATACTTACGAGTAAGCTTCCTATGTTGTGAATTTAATGGCTGAAGAATGAAATGATTTAGGAAACAAATTGGCTTTCTAATCAAATAATGCAATTTATAGCTAAGTCCTTTGAAATAAATCATTTAAAACTTTATCACAGTGAAAATTAGGACAAGAACTCACATATTCTTTTTTCATTGGTAATAGCAGTATTTTGTTGCCTCCTGCCTACTTTACAGTGGAATATAGCACCTAACAATAACGTGTCTTGAAGTACCTGCCAAATATAACTGAAACTTCTGGATCTTGATCAGAAATAATTAGATTTCTCTCAAAAATATCCTTTATAAAAGGTCCAAAGTAGTGTTAAGGTTTGCAGTTACAGAGATCTGGGCTTAACCCTGTTTCAACCAGTTCCAACCAGTGACCCAGATTATAATATTTAATCTTGTTCTACATAAAATGGGGATAAAATATCTACATGACAGGATTGTTAAAAGGAAACATGAGATAATGTTTGTACAGGGCCTAGTGCAGTGCCAGGTAGATTCAGTCTCCCAAAAATCTGTGATGGTAAAAGAAGACAGGATAATAAATCAGTCTACAGACAGTTATGTCAGTTTGCTCCCCTTCTAGCTGTGACCCACAGGTCTCTGTCCTTATCAATTCTTTGTCTATGGCTTTGAAAAAGGTCAGAAGTACTCAGAATTCAAAGATTGGCTTTGAGAAATTATCTGACTCTGAGAATTCCGGCTTCCAATGAAGAACACTTCATAAACCCATACTCTTAGCAAATTCTAAAAAGATACGTGTCTTTTCGGAATTTCAAAGACAGTGCCACTTGGAAGAAACTAGTAAACGTGACCCTCGGTTTCTCATTGAAAATCACCACTGCATCATTTTCGAGCTATCAGGCATTCATCACCTTCTTAAATAATGTACCGTTATTTACTTATTACTTTGTCTTAACATATTTTTCCTTTAAACCCTAACTTGTTTAAATAAATGTATTTCTATGTCAAACAGCAAATCAACATCAATTGCCATAATGATAGAAGTTAAAAAAAAAAGAGAAATACATGATTACTTAAAAATATATATATTTGTTCCTATCCAACCTAAAAACATCTCACATATTCCCACGTTTTGGAAAAGCTCTACCACAGTATCTTACTGCAATACTTTCAGGAACATGGAGGTGTTCACAAAAGCTTCTCACTTGAAGCTAGTGTTCCTGCCATCTTCTCGCTGGAGGAAACCATAAGGTCATTTAGTCATTCAGCCCTTTGTTCTAAAGTTGAAGAATATGGAATATAAAGGGCTTAATAGCATGATGCGGAACCTACAACTTGCAAGAGAAAATTAGTTACCAAATGTTTACATTTAAAATCCACCACTAATATCACTAATGCCATAAAATGATAAAGCAAACCAGAGAATTACAGGGGGTTCATGAAGTGAAGAATTGTAAACCACAACACGACTGAGCCTTCTACACATCATTACCAAATATGGGCTATTGAGAGGGACATACCTCATATTTCATTGTTTCCTTATTTTCTCCTGTGCCATGTCTGCTGGGTGGTTGTCTCAAACTGACACCTCTCTTTTTAATTTCATCAAATTATATTTCTAATTAGTATTTTCGTGGTGATCATGAAAAATAGAGCTGCCCTAGTGCCTGTGGCCCAAAGTAACTATGCAGTATCTCTTGGTTGGATGGTGCTTGGAAAATATTAGCCATCAACTTTCTATCTTCCTTTCAAAGGAATCCACACATATTCTTGGATGAGAAACATAGGAAAGCCCTGTGAGAAACATGTGTTATATTAGCCTCCCTCCCCCAAATGAAAGCAATTAGATTCACCATTCTGTCTTCCTTACCTTTTGCAGGTCCTAGAGTAAATGGTCATGATTTTAGTCCTTTATGCTTTCCTATGCTGGCCTTCTAGCAACTGTAAATGAGATAGAAGAGCAGGAGGAGGAACAATGAATTCATTCATGATTTATCCACCTGCCTTTGATGAATTTTGTGTATCTTGGCCAGAATTTGATAGCTCTTCCAACTTTTTTACTGAGGCATGAGAGTTTATAACTTTGTGTAGAATGGCAGAACCCAGGAGTTGTAAATATGCCAAAACCATACAGGAAACAGCCTCTTCCTCCTCTTCTGCTACTCTTAGGCTGAATCAGATGACACTGACATTTTTATAGGTCAAAATGGCCAAATATCAGCAATTTTACATAATTTATCCTATAGAAAGAAAGAATGTTCATCACGGGCCAGCAGCTAAGATCTCTCCACTTGAGACTAGCAACAAGTAGACACTGGTTGCCTGTAACATAAGGACTGAACTTCAGATGCCATATCTAGTTCTTAGAAACTGTGTCATCCGATAAGTGTTAAATTACACAACAGAATTAGCAAAGATGAGATCTAAGCCAGTCAGCCATGTCTCTGGACTGGACTGATTGATACAGAGAATGAATGAGAAAATAGTCAATAGCTAATGAAGGAGAAAATAGTCAATATTTCTTGACAAATGGTGTGCAACTTGCTGCAGCATCAGCACCAAGCTGCAGCCTCAGAAAACTAGAGTGAGCTTTTGAACCTGGTGGCACAATTACTAATGCAATGACTATTTTTGGGAACACTAATGGGTCATCTGGGGGACTGACAGGTAGCAGCCTAGCCTCAACATTTATTAACGCATGAGTCACAATCCAAGGGAAAATGTGTATGCGTACATTATGGGAAACATGATTGTTTGTGGTCCCAGAGACACTAAACAGAGCAGGAGCCACTTTAGAGTCTTCTCTGGCAGAGAGTAATATTTTTCAGTACTCAAATATGTCTTACGTTTCAGATAAAGAAGAAGTGTTTTTTAATTCTAACAGGAAACCAAAACAGCTTAGTTATAAAAATTCTACTTTTTCAAATACTTGTACAATTTGACCCAATTAGAAAAGTAGAGTGTTGTGGTTTTTATCACAGTGCTCTCATATTTCTATTCGTGAAAATCATTCATATAATTTGGTCCTTAAAGTTTCCCATACTTCATTTTCAATTAAAATAGTCATAGGTACCGTGCTTCCCCGAAAATAAGATCTAGCAAAAATTAATATAATACCCGGTATTGTATTGTATCGTATCGTATCGTGTCGTGTCGTGTCGTGTCGTGTCGTGTTGTATCGCATCGTATTGTATTGTATTGTATTGTATTGTATCCAGTCTTATATTATAGTAAAATAAGACTGGGTCTTATATTACTTTTTGCTCCAAAAGACGCATTAGAGCTGATTGTCCGGGTAGGTCTTATTTTCGGGGAAACACAGTATATAGTACAGGTGTGTTATATCAGTAACAGTAACTGACCCTCAAAGAAATTTAGGGAGAAGAAGAGGGTGAGCAGTAAACAGTGAGAAATCTTATGTGAAAGAATTAAAGGGCCAGTGAAACAAAACAAGACTTTAGTGGTAACCATGGCAACCTGCACGAATAAGGAAGTACCTGAAGCTTTCTAGTCATTATTATTATTGTATTTCAACATTTATTGACTGCATGAGATTGGGACTGATCGATTATTTCCCAGGAGGAACAGATAAATGGAGATGAGATTTCCCTAAAGGGAAACCAGTGCCTTCTAACAGTTTTTAATGAGGTTGAGACTGTCAGATGACAGAGGAACGCTAAGGTCTCTCTCTGTTTTGCAGCGGAGAAAATTTTAAAACTTAGAGACTATGTCACATAAGGGACCGTACAGTGACATTTATGCCAGAGACATCAGACAGGTCAAAAGATGAATGATAAAATCAGTGATGCGTAATAAAAGAAACCAAAGGTTAGATTTAAGATTAATTGGTTTCTTGTTTGGGGAAAGAGCTGATAACATGTTTTGGTCAGCCATCTTCTCATGGGGTCCCTGGGCAAGATCTGTTTCCTGTAGTGGCATAATTAAGCCTCTACTCTACCAAAGGAAAAAAACAAATGTTTAGATACACCAACTTCTGAGATGAACTTATTTCTCCTTCATACCCAGCTACAAGAGCAAAACTGTTACAAAACAAAAGCACAGCAGAACAAAAGAAAAAGGCACTTTTTCCTCCCAGGGTAGTGGGGCCAGGTGTGGAGAGTAAGCAGGATGAGGAATGGAGAAAAAGTTTTTAAGTCTGGCATTGGCTTTGGTTGTTTGCCAAGGGAAAACTGCTAGAATTATTAGCACTGCCTGAATAGAACCCTTTCTTTTGGTCAGGATTTTGCAAATGAATCACCTGGGGGTCTGCTTAAAATAAAGATTTTGATTAAGGAGAATCTTTCAGATTTACCAGAATCTGATGGGACCCCAGATTCTGTATTTCCAACTCCCCATTAATGCCCATGCTGCTGATGATCATACTTCAAATTGTAAAGCTCAACTTTGGCTGCATAATAGGTCACCTGGGGAGTTTGTAAAAATTGTGTTGCCTGAGCCATACACCCAAACCAGTGAAATCAGCTTATGCAGAGGTGTCCTCTAGGAGCTGAGAACCACAGCAGCCAGGAGGTCAAAGATAAATAACAGATATATTGATTTAGTTTATACAGAATTTCACAATTGTTCTTGTACTTAAAACCATGCAACGATCTCACATAAAACCTGTATTTCTAGCTCTTCATTGAATAAACAACACCAGGGTGCATTTCCAGCTGGTGGTCAGCTGCTGTAGGCATGTGCACTGTGCCTTTTGGACTGGGCACACAATCTCCAGGTGTCCTCTGCCCAGTCAGCCAATTTCCCCATTTTTGTCCTCTGCCTGCCCCCTGCAAGCCTTTGATTTGTGCCCCTGTATACAGAGTTATGCTACAATGGGTGGTTTGTAATACAGTTCTTTTCTTCCTTTAAATCCTTGACTTACACATGGCAGAGGTGTTGGCTAGTTGGTTTGCCCACTCATTTTAGGACCCCCATTTGAAACACTGATGTGGAAAAAACACTTGTGTAGGAGTCAGGAGCTGAATTCTGGTCCGGTTCTGCCACTTACTGCTGTATTGATATCAATACTTCACCTCTGAATCTGAGTTTTCCACATCTGTAAAGTCACACAATTTGTAGATTAGGCTAAATGTCCTTTCAAGATGCTAACACAGCTTCAGCCACCATTACTCATTCATGATGCGACTCTTCTCAGTGCCTGTTTACTCTATACCAGGCACTCTTGAATGGAGGAAAGGAAGTACAAAGTCAAGTTTAATTCATATAACCTACCAGGGTTCTTGAGCGCTTGAGAAGTTCTCATGAAGAGAAAAGAGTTAGGAATTGGATGGCCATAAATCTCCATTTGCCCAGACAGCCTGGGTTGTATTTAATGCTCTGGTGGGATTATTAACAGCACTAGTTTCACTCACAAAAGTGGTCTACTGTGGATCAGAGTTCATTTTGGACTCTGTAGTTAGGAAAACATTGCAGTGTGAGATTCCTCTAAGGAAGGGGAGTCCATGGGATGCCACAACTGGAGTGAATCCTGGACATTCAGCACGCTTATATAGCACAGTAGGGAAGGAAAGCTGGGCCAGCATTAATATTCGCATGCTTTGATGGGCCAGCTGCCGGCCCCATCGACTCTGTTCGCCAGCATCCCAGAGAAGTCCTCCTGAGCAAGCTCCAAACTGGAGACAGCTTCCCTAACAAGGGGAGCATGAATTTGGCAGAAATTGGGGGACTCTTCACACATTCTGTCAGCTCCGTTACAGTGCTTGTTTCCCATTACTCGTCCCTCGCGCTTCTGTCCTTTTTCACCTTGAATCTTGTTGGTTTCCTGGCATCTGTCTGAAACTGCTGCTGAAATTCCCCTGCCCTTCTTTTCAAGTTGTTTTTAAAACCCCTAGCGACCACGCGTATTCAAAGGGCTACACGCGTGCCTGCTACTGCCACCTAGTGGACGCATCATAGTGTCATGGTTGACTTTACCTTTGACCAAAACAGGGCTAGGCTAGAATTTACTTGGAAGAATTATCCAGGCAAAGCTTCTGATTTGATGAAAAGTAATTGGAAAGTCAAGATGTTTTACAAAGTATACAAATACTTTATTGAAACAATTTTCTTTTTCTGAAAAAAAAAAAAGGATTTTAGAAGCAAACTCTAAAAACACCAATGCACCAGTTCTTCACGCATAGAAGCTGAATAATGTTGGTTTGAAGAATGAGTAAACCAAGGATCACACAGAAGAAAGAACTATTCCTACCCTTATTCGAGCAGAGTTAGAGTTCTCTTCTCACATACAGTATGTGGAATCTTGCTTCTCTCTACATAAAGAATAGTTTGTCCAAAGTGAACACTGGTTTGTTCCACATAGGACCTCTTCTTGATAACTGGCATGTTTCTATAGGCTGTGCTGGAGTAATTATGTAATTGCTGTCTCATAATAATAACACCAGAGTTTCAAGTTAGGCATGTAAATTCTATTCTTCCTCTTTTAATTGTCTATTTTTTTTAAAGTCTGCCGTTTCTCAAATAATGTTGAACAAGAGATATTTGCTTTCTTCACATCTCTTTGTCTTTCTTGTTCTCTGCCCTTTCCCACAAATAGACAATATATCCCATCTCTTTTTCTCTATTTCTGGTTCATTCTTTTGATTTTTATCTCCAGACTTCTTCCCACAGAGCCTTCTGTTCACCATGCAGATTCCCAGTGGTTCTCATCTACTTACAGCCTGAGTTGATTTAAATTTTGAGAAAATGTTCCTTTTAACAGTCTCAGTATATTGGTATACCTAAATACAAATAACAATTAATAATGAATAATGTACAGTAAGGCATATCTGTATTATAATGACTGTAGCAGTAATAAGCTCCTTGTTATTCCAACTCTCCTGAGGAATTCTCTGGAAGGCTACAAAGAATATTTTAGGATACAGTTCACAGAGGTCATTGGAATATTTAATATTCTGTAATTATTTTTGATTTACGATATGTTGGCCAAAAGCAGATTCTAGAAATAAATCAACAGTAGTTTCATTCAGGGTAAAAATAGGGCATAAATTGAACTATGGTCATCATATTAAATTATACTACCATGTTATGTTTGCTACATTTGGAGCTGTGTCATCTTCAATATTTCCATGCTGCATTTGTCTTGAGCCTGTGCTTTCCAAAAATATTACAAAGACTCTGCTACTTTTGGTACCATTATAGTACCTAATTTGAAATATCAAATTGCAGATATTTGATTCCATGACATTTTATTGTTGGAAAGAACCTTAGATGAAACATAACCAGCCCTCTCTCTTTTATCATTGAGGAGTCTGAAGCCCAGAGAAGCAAAATACTTACCAGAGGTTACATAAATAGCTCTGAACTAGGGATGAGTCCTGTTCTTTTTCTTTTTTTGACCAGAGTGTCATACATGTCACACACACACACACACACACACACACACACACACACACACAAAAAAAAATTGGGGTGCAAAAAATAACTGTCCTCCAACTTTATATAAGTTCTTCTAGCCAGGCTAATAATCAAATTTAACAGAGACATGTTAACAGGAGAAAATGTCCAAAGTTTATTTTATGGGTGCACATTTGGGGGTGCCATAAGAATAAGACCCATATTGTCATTGGGCGGTTGAAGTTTATATGCTGTTACAGAGGTAAGGAGAAGAGGATAGGACTTGTGGTTTGGGACTTCAAAGGGCAGGAAGGCAAGTCACATGGAAAAGGAAAAGCAAATGTGTGGTAAATAAGTGTTTGCTGGGACATCTTTAATGTTGTGACACAGAGAGAACTTTGAAATAAGGGACCTTACTAGGTTCTTCTCTATCATATTCTAGTTTATATTAAACTATATTTTCTGTGATGACATCTCCTTCCTGGAGAAGGTCCTCTATCTAAATTCCCTTTGGTCAGTTAAGGGGAAGGTCAAAGGATTTTCCTGAGACTTTTTTTCCTTTAAAACAATCTGCTTAAAATCAATATCCCAAAAGGCATATTTGGGGGATGTCAAAACTTTGCCTCCCTTCACACGCATAATAATATACACACATATACACACATATTCATATTATGCTTTCCTATATGTATATTATAATTTTTATCTTATTTATGAATTATAGATCTTTCAAACACCGTATCTTTCTAACATTTTCCCAAGAACAAATTAAAAAAAAAATTATTTCAAGGATTTCTTAGCTTTTAAAAAAGTGTAGGCAACTATGCTTTTATCATTTTAATAGGTACCTTTCTTAAAATGATTTCAACTGATGCCTAAAGTATAACTGTCTTCTGTCAAGATTGCGTTGGGAGACAGCATTCGTTAGATCTATGAGATTATGTTTACAACATATTGCTACATGAGCTCTGTTTGTCACCTTCTACAAGTTTTAAGTAAGAATAACTGTGGAATGTTTGAACAGACTTTAATAAGATCCTGTTTCCATTAACAAGCAACGAAAACTCCATGAGCTTCTCCAAATACATCCTTTTTTTGTTTTTGTTTTTTTTTGTTTTTTTGTGTGTTTTTTTTTAAGGAGGTCACAGCTCAAAATGGCCTATGCGAGGATCGAACTGGTAGCCTTGGTGCTACCAGCACCATGCTCTATCCAACTGAGATAACCGGCCACCTCCAAATAGATCTATGTTAATATGTTCAGATTTCAAGAGTGCTTTAAAATGACATCATATTGCTTTATATATATATATATATATATATATATATATATATATATATATATATATATTAGACTAGTCCCAGTAAATGGATGGGTCTAACAGTCCAGGATTAATACCCTCTCTAAATACCTCAGAGAGATTATTCCCTGCTGTTTTCTTCTAAGAATGTTCAAACCCAGGTGACTGTAAGGAATGTAGATGTGAATTTTTAAAATGATTTCCCTGGTTGATTCTTTAATATTCTAGTTATATTTTTAAATTTTTGAAGAGAATACACTCCTTCCTTCTAACTATTTCCTCCCTCTCCTCCTTTCTTCCCTCCTTCCTTCCTTCCTTCCTTCCTTCCTTCTTTCCTTCCTTCCATCCTTCCTTCCTTTCTTCCATAATTCATCAAACATTTATTTGTCCTGGCACATATTATACATCAGGCATTTTGTTGGATGGATATAGTGCTTGCGATTTAGGAAAGATTCTATTGCAGATGTAATTATCTTATATTTTTAACTTTCAGAACTATATATCAAATTCATGATCATTTTCTGAAAATCTGTATATTAGTTTACTTTGATCTTTATCATAATTTCTTCAGGAATATTCTGAAATCTAACGTATTACAAGTATGCAGTCATCACTCTCATAGATTGCACTTAATTAAATTGTTCCATTTGTGAACAAAAATCATACACAACTCTGTGATCAATGTTTTTTCTTCCAAGTAGCTACCATTATCCAGTTAAAAATGTAGCTCTGTAATCTAGCTTTACATTTATCCAAAAGAGGTTAATATTGTCTTACAATCAATGCAGGACACATGGAGGGAGAGGTTTTTTTCATTTGTTTTAGTTGGTAAGAACACTCCAGCAACAATATCCTCATTCACTAACTAGAAGGCTGATTTAATAGAGGAGTTGCTGCCTCCACCCCTTTCGGAAGCCACAGCAGGCAGGCCTGGCTTGGGGTTCATTAGAGTCTGGTCGGATGACAGCAGACTGGGAAGCAGCTGTAAATGATCAGAACCAGGCCTGGGCCAGCTTCAGCTTCTGCCAAGCGCAGCAAGGATCCAAATACTTTCTGGATTCCAAAGAAAACATGCCAGCCTTATGCCTGCTGATCACGGGACGTTGATGGGATATATGTCTCTGGCTTTGAGGCTTAAGAGGAAACGCTTATCATTGATGCAAACACTCTTTCTGTCTTGCTGCCATGTGAGCAGAAAATGACACTGCAGCTCCACGTGTTTGCACGTGGCAATTCAATAAGTAATTCTAAATTTTCTTTAAACGTTCAAGCTAAATTTTCATTTAAATGTAATGGGAAGGGACCTTAGGAATCATCTTGTATAGGCTCCTTGTTTTATAGGAAAGAAAAGCCTCAGAGAACTCAGACTCACACTGGGTTGGGTTAGGTATATAGCAAAACACTGCATTAGGTGCCAGGGACATTTGACTCATCATTGACTGTCCCTAATTAAGTTAATTAAGATATGAAGTGAAAATGTGCTTACCTCCTCTCACAACCATATCAAAATTACAACGGAACTACAGAATAACCGTCATTGAGAATCGCCTGGAGTCTAGCTGAACCAAAGCCCTACAACTAAGGACATACAGAAGACTCCACCTCAAGACTAGTAGGGGGGGCAGAGATGTGGAATGGGCTGGTCCCACACCCATGTGTGACCATTAAAGATCAGGAGGGGTATCTTGGCTGTGGAGGTCTCTCCCTAAGGAGTGAGGGGTCCTAGCCCCTCACCATGCTCCCCAGTCCAGAATTCCAGAGCCAGGGAGAGAAGTCCCCACAACTTCTTGATGTGAAAACCAGCAGAGACTGGGCCTGAGTGAGCCAGAGGGTAGTTGCAGTCCCACGTATTCCTCTTAAAGGGCCCACCCTTGGACTTACTTGCTGGCAGACTCACTCACTCTGAGCTCCCAGCACTAGGGCAGAAGCTCAAAAGGAACCAGAGACACACAGGGAGGAAGTGAATCTTTTGGCTTCAGGGTGAGGGCTGGAGGGACAGCTTTCTCCTGGACAGAGGATGGCAGAAGCCATTGTTCTCTTGTTGAGCCTTCCCCATTCACGGCATGCAGATGCAGGCAGCTGCCATATCTGACTCACCATCAACCTAGCTCATACTTTTTATTCACCGTGATTCCCTGAGACCCCACCCCACCTAATTTTCAGGCCCACTCCAGGCACTTCCAGTGGATTTTCCATATATAGCTTATCTTGGCTCATGCTGGAGACTTTCTTAAAATCTTTCAAAGGTTTACAAAACCCAAACAAGGAGCATCTGGCTTCAGCATGTCCCGTACCTCTGGCTGAGCAGACCCAAGCCCACCACTAATGATACCCAACCTCAGTTCACCAGGTTGGCCTCGTGAGGCACCTCGAAGCCCAGCGTGGACAGTGGACAACTGTAGATTGCTTTGTTGCTCATGCCTGGTAGCCCTGGCCTGTGGTGTGGCCCCTCCCAAGAGGCCCAGGATTAACATGCCTGGTGGCTACCTTAGGACACAGCTGGAGTATCACCCAGTCAATCCAGGGATGACACACCCAAAGGACACAATAGGCAGGCACCAAGTCCCTGCTAAAGTGAATCTTGCTCCGCAGGGTCAGCCCCTGCATAACAGGTCCTCCACTGTAGTCATGGCCAGTCTTCACAATCAGCCCAAGGGTGAATCCCTCCCATTGATGTGCATAGAGCATCCAAGACTCAACTACAACAGGAAGGCACATACAACCCACACAAGGGACACACCTGAAGTACCTGGCTCAGGTGACCAGGAAGACTGTGCCACTGAAGTCCCACAGCACACCTACCAGGTAAGACCACTCTCCTAAGACTGGGAGACATAGCAGCCCTACCTAGTACATAGAAACAAACATAGGGAGGCAGCCAAAAAGAGAAGACAAAGAACCATGTTCCCACCAAAATAACAGAACAAAACTCCAGGAAAAGAACTAAACAAAATGAATTCAAGCAATCTACCAGACACAGAGTTCTAAACACTGGTTATAAGGATGCTCAAGGAACATAGAGAGAACTTCAACAAAGAGATAGCGAGCATTAAGAAAAGGACATAGAAACCATAAAAAAGAACCAGTCTGGAATAAAGAATACTATCACTGAAATGAGGAATACATTAGAGGGAATCAATAGTAGATTAGATGAAGCAGAGATCAGATCAGCAATTTAGAAGATAAGGTAGTAGAAAACTCCCAATCATAACAGAAAAAAAAAAAGAATCCAAAAGAATGAAAACAGTTTAAGGGGCCTCTGGAACAACATGAAGCAAACCAACATTTGCATTAAATGGGTACCAGAAGAAGAATAGAGAGAGCAAGGAATTGAAACCTTATTTGAAGAAATAATGACAGAAAACTTCCCTAACCTAGTGCAGAGAGTCCTAACCATGATGAACCCAAAGATGTCCATACCCAAATTCATCATAATTAAAATGCCACAGTTTAAAGACAAAGAGAGAATCTTAAAAGCAGCAAGAGAAAAACAGTTACCTACAATGGAGCTCTCATAAGACTGTCAGCTGATTTCTCAATAGAAATTTTGTAAGCCAAAAGTGATTGGCAGGAAATATTCAAAGTGATGAAGATAGGAACTGCAACCAAGAATACTCTATCCAGCAAAGCTGTTATTTAGAATCAAAGGACAGAAAAAGAGCTTCCCAGACAAGAAAAAGCTAAAGGAATTCAACACCAAATCAGTATTACAAAGAATCTCAGTGGGACTTTAATATGAAAAAAAAAAGAAAAAAGAAAATATGAACAATAAAATGGCAATAACTACATATCTATCAACATTACTTTAAATGTAAATGGATTAAATGCTCTAATCAAAAGATAAGGGGCCTGAATAGATAAGAAAACAAAACCTTTACATATGTTGCCTGAAAGAGACTCACTTCAGATCAAAAGAAGCACACAGACTGCAACTAAAGGGATGGGAAAAAGATATTTCATAGAAAATGGAAGTGATAAAATAACTGGGGTGGCAATACTTATACCAGATACAATAGACTTTGTTTTAATGGTATACCAAGAGACAAAGAAGGACCCAGTAAAGCCACTTCTGGGTATTTACCCAAAGAAACCCAAAATGCTACTTCAAGGGGACGTGTGCATCCATAGGTTCGTTGCAGCATTGTTTACAATGGCCAAGATGTGGAGGCAGCCTGGGTGTCTGTCAATGGATGAATGGATAAAGTATAAGAGGTACATATATACAATAGAATATTGCTCAGCTAGGGAGAGAAACGGGTTCTTGCCATCTGCAGTGGCATGGATGGACCTGGAGGGTATTGTGCTGAATGAAGAATGTCAGACAGTGAAAGATAGATGTAGTGTGATTTTGTTTATATGTGTAATCCAAAATACAAAATAAACAAATAAAACAGAAACAAACTCATAGATCCAGAGAACATTTTGATGGTTGCCAGATGGGAGAGGGATTGGGGATGGGTGATAAAAGGGAAGGGATTAAGCAGTACAAATTGGTTGTTGCAAAGTAGTTATGGGGACATAGGGTATAGCATAAGGAATACAGTCAATGATATGGTAATAACTATGTATAGTGCCAGGTGGGTACAAAACCAGTCAGGGGCATCACTTCTTAAATTATATAAATATCTAACCATCATGCTGTGTACCTGAAGTTAACATAAAATGACACTGAATGTCAATGGTAATTGAAAAATTTTAAAAATGGGGAGAAAGGTGAAGGGGAATAAGAAGTTCAAATTTCCAGGTATAGAACAAATAAATCATGGGGATGTAATGTACAGTATAGGGAATATAGTCAATAATATTGTGATAGTGTGGTATGGTGTCAGATGGTTGCTGGATTTATCATGGTGATCACTTATTTAGGTATATAGATGTTGAATAAATGGCATACACCTAAAACTAATATAATATTTTATCTTAGCTATATTTTAATAAAAATCTTAAAAAAAAAAAGAGAGATGAAAATGCACTACAAACTATGGTGATAGGTCATAAATAGATTGTTAGAGAAAGAGAGTGATATCATTACAGTGAGTAGGCACTGAATAGTATATAAGGTAGTCTATATAATTAGCTTAAAATTGTAGAGACCTAATCTTCAATTAAATAAAGAGATGTAGAATACTCTGAATTTCTTCCCATTTCTAAAAGACAAAGAAAATACCTAAAAGTTTTCATATGCATGTTTTCCATCTGTTATCTTCTGTTGTTGGAGTATTTGTTTTGTTTTGTTTTTATATATTCCAATTTTGTGCAGGTATAAAAATGTACTATGTTACAAGAGCTCTACCCGGTAGTTGAATCCTGTTCTGTGGGCTGACTAGAACCTTACGAGTGAAAGCATAGTCTGTGTACCAGCAGAACCAGTTATCATCTAGGAGGATCTCCAGCCCCACCCCAGACTTTCTGAATCAAAATATTAATTTTACCAAGATTTTCAATTGATGAATATGTGCATTCGATTTTGAGGAACACTATACAATAAAACTCAATCAGATTCTCTTTTGTTGTGGAGCTTAGATGTGAAACATGAAGACTATCATAAACACCTGGCGGGAAAGAATGAGAGAGACATAAAAAAGAAAATAGTATATAGGCCATGAGCCAATGAAAGTCATGGAATCCATGGAGTAGAAAGAATATGAGTGAAGTCTCATTAGCTAATGGACAGAGCACAGTAAAATCAGAGACGAACAAAGCTAAGGGTACATGCACTGAAGTAGAGGGTATTGAACAGCTTGCTTGAGAGGATGACTTCTCAAATTGATTTTGAGTTAGAGAGATGCTTTCTGAGTGCTAAAACTCCTACTGCATTCTGTCAATGGTAATAAGATTTTGTTTTCCATATATCCTCATTGTGCAACAGCTAAAACTATTGCTCTTGTTTCTTACTTTCCTGAAAACTTGCAGCAAATTTTTATTTACTGAGGTAACATAGGCATATTTCGGACCTTGGGAATCTCAAAAAGCCTCTAAAGTACATCATTCCAAATGACTTTACTTCTTTAACTCTTATTCCCAGGTCTGGTTTCTTGTTTTTTTGCAAAAGTTTGACTTCCTGGAAAGTTGAACTTCAGTACCACTTATGGCCTCACCAATTCCTGATGAAGTTATTAAAAAAAAGATGTGTAAGGATAGAGCCATTTCAGGAGTCTGGAAAATTAGAGCCATTCCCGGAGTCTGGAAATTGGCCAAAGGCGTATGATAATTTGATTAAGGGAAACTCCTGAACCCTGGGGAAGATCAGTGAGAGTGTGACAATTTTGCCTGGAGCTGTTCTCATCTCTCCCAGGTACTTCATTGTGGTAATTCTACCAGAGCTTGGCAACTGTGAAAATCAGTAGGTAGCCACTAAAAGGACTGATTTGATTTGGAACAGAAAGTAGAAAAATTACATGCCCTCAGGCATTGTCAGGAACAATAGTTATCTGAGTGGCAAACTAATGGGAAAGCCAACACTGTCGCTAGCCTCATGTCATCATGATCCTGGCTGGGGAAATCAACAGCATTGCATGTTAGCCGAAAATTGAACACAGAGATCTAGTAAATGAGACAGCCATAGTGTGCCTTGATAAGGTCTCACATATCCCTGTAGGTCTACAAGTCTGTATATATGTGCAAGGCTGCACACGGTAAGGACAGAGGCAGAAGTTCTGACTATCCACATATGCCTAGCCTAACATGAGACCATGTACTGAAACAGAAGAGACAGACATAAGAGGGCTCAGAGGAAAATAAAAGTTAGGACAGATTTAAACTGTGCTCCCCATCCCACACACAGATCCTTAGCAAAGGTAGTCGCTTACTGGCTCAACATGTTTGAGCTCAACTCTAGTTAATCATTGGCTGACTGCTATGCCGGAACAGCAGTAATCACTAGGAAGGCAAAATTAAATATAAAAATAAGATTTTTAAAAACTTAGCAGAAACATCAGCACTCTTAGAGAGAATAATCTACAGAATTAATCCAGGCAAGTGACTATAGAAACTACAAATAACAACAATAAAACATCAAAGACAACAACCTCTAGTAAGAAAATCAGACTTGCTGATATGTATTACCTAAAGTGTCCAATTTTCATAAAAATAAAAATCATGAGACATGTAATACAACAGGAAAATGTGACCCATTCTAATGAAAGACTAACACAAACTGCCTCTGAGGTCCCCATTTGTTAGACTTAGCATATAAACGCTTTAAATCAACTGCTATGAATATGTTCAAAAGCACTGAAAGAAATAATTTTCAAAGAATTAAAAATAAATATGACAACGATTCATCAAATAGGAAATATCAATAAGGACAGAAATTATCAAAGGAAACAAATGGAAATTAAAAGTGTTATAACCGAAATGAAAAATTCACTAGAGAAATTTAATAGCAAATTCAATATGGCAGAAGGAAGAATCAGAACTTGAAGATGAATCAATAAAAATTATCTATGCTGAAGAACAGAAAGAATATTAAAAAATGAACAGAGTTTCCAAGACATTTAGGGCACCATCAACCATTCTAACATACCCATAACGGGAGTCCAAGAAAGAAACAAGAAAGAAAAGGGGGCAGAAAAAAATATTTGAAGAACTAAATAGTTACAAACTTCATAAATTTGATAAATTTAATGTACAGATCCCAGAAGCTCAAAAAACTCCCAGTAGAACTTCACCTACACACATCACAGTCAAACTGTTAAAAGCCAGAGACAAAGAGATAATTTTGAATGAACTAAGACAAAAAAATTCATCATGTACTAATGATCAATGACATGATTTACAGCATAATTTTTACCAGAAATAATGGAAACTAGAGAGCATTGAAATGCAAAGAAAAGTGCTGAAAACAAACAATAAAGAAAATACAGAATTATCAAACAAGAATTCTATATCCAGCAAAAATATTCCTCAAAAATATAGGTGAAATAATGGTAGTCTCAGATTAAAAAAAAAGACTGAATTTGTTGCTAGCAGACATGCCTTACCATAAATACTAAAGAAAGTTTTTCAGGTTAAAGGACATGGTATCAGATGATAACTGGAATGTGCATGAGGAAATAAAGAGCATCAGGAAAGATAAATATTTAGGCATATATTAAAGATTGTATATGACATATTTTCCCTCTTTTTACCTCCTAACTAATTGAAAAGATATATAATTACAGAAAATAATAATTATAAAATTATTTTTTAAAATATAAAATGTTTTATATATGTTATGTTCATATATGTGTATAAAATATATAAGATAATACATATAGATTTTTATATATAATATATTATAATGTATAACATATAATGTATACATTCAGATTATACATATATATTATACTATATATAATATACATATAGATTATAATACATATTACAAGATTATGAATATATATTATATATATATCATATATGTATATATGGCACAAAGGAGTAGGGCGAATATGGAGCAAAATTGAACAAAGTTTGGAACAAAGTTTCTATTTTCTTTCATCAGATTTAAGTTAGTATTACTATGAAGTAGACTATAATAACTTCAGATATATGTTGTAATCTTTCGAACAACTACTAAAAAAATAACTCAAAAGAATATAGTGTAAAAAAATAACCAATGCATTTAAATTATACATAGGAAAATAGCTAGTAACACCAAAAAAAGCAGTAAAGGAGAAACAAACAAACAAAAAAAAAAGAAGAGGTGAGACAAATATATGGTGATGGAAGGAGAACTGACTCTGGGCGATGAACACGCAATACAATATATAGATGACGTATTATAGAAATCTACACATAAAGCCTATATAATTTTACTAACCAATGTCTCTTCAATAAATTTATAAATAAATTATAATAAATTTAAAAAAGAAATCAATAAAACGTTTTTAAATGTAATAGAGAAAATCAAAGAAGCCAAAAGTTAGGTCTTTTAAAAAAAAATCAAGCGAATTGACAAATGTTTGGTTAGACCAACCAAGAAAAAAAAGGGAAGACTCAATACCTAAACCAAAACAAAGGAGAGGACATCACTTGTCCTCTATCAAAATTTAAAAGACTGTAATGAATACTATGAATAACTGAATGCTAACAAATTAGAGAACTTAGATGAAATCGACAAATTCCTAGAATAACAGCAATTACCAAACTGACTCAAGAAAAATGGAGAACCTAAATAGATATATTTTAAGTATAGAAATTCAATTATTAGTTAAAGATCTTCCCACAAAAAAAAGCTAAGCCTATATGGTTTCACTGGCAAATTGTATCAAATATTTATAGAAGAAATGACACCAATTCTTTACCGAATTTTCTAGAGGAGAGTAGAACACTTTCTACTTCCTTTGGTGAGGCCAGTATTACCCTAATAACAAACACGGACAAAAACATCACAAAAAAATAAAAACCACAGACCAATATCTATCACCATGAATATAGATGCAAAATCCTTAACAAAATATTAGGAAACTGAATCCAGTAATGTATAAGAAGTATTATACACAATGACCAAATGGGATGCATTCCAAGATCATGAGGCTTTTTAACATCAGGAAATCAATTAATGTAATGCACTATTTTAATAGAATGAATGATAAATGCCACAAGATCATCTCAATAGATGCAGAAAAAAGCAATTGACAAAATCCATCTGATCATGAAAACAAAGTCTCAATAAAGTAAGAATAGAAAGAAACTTCCTGGACCTGATAAAGGGTAACTATGAAGAACTTTGCTATCATCATACTTACTGGTGAAAGACTGTGCTTTCCTCCTGAGATTAGAGACAAGGTATGGATGTTGCTCTTCTCATTTTGACATTATACTGGAGATTCTAGACATCATGGTAGGAAAAAATAAAAGGAAAAAAAAAAAGAGATTAAAGTATCCAGACTGGAAAGGAAGAAGTAAAACTGTCTTTATTAATAGATGATGTGATACTGTATGCATAAAATCCTAATTAATACACACACACACACACACACACACACACACTTAGAACTAAATAGATTCAGCAAGGTCAGAGGATACAAAATCAATACACAAAGTCAATTGTATTTCTATACACTGGTAATGAACAATTTGAAAAGAAAATTAGGAAAGTAATTCCATTCCCATTAACATAAAAAAGAATAAAATAATTTGGACTAAATGTACAAAATGAAGGGCAAGACATATAATGAAAAGAATGTTGAGATAAATTAAACATCTAAATAGATTCACAAACATTCATGGATTGAAAGACACAGTATTGTTAAGATGTCAGTTCTCCCCAAATTGATCTATAGATATGATGTAATCTCTAATAAAATCCCAAAAGGCTTTTTTTTTTTTTTTTGGTAGAAATTGACAAACTGATCCTAAAATACGTGTGGATCTGCAAAACACTCAGCATACTCAGAATAATTTTGATAAAGAACAAAATTGAGGAATTTACACTTCCCAATTTTAAAACTTATATAAAACCTACTATAATCAAGACAGTGTGTCACTGGTGTAAGGACAAGCATATAGATCAACAGAACAGAAGTGAGGCTTCTAAAATCAACTCTTATATGTCAGGCACATTGATTTTTGGCAAAGATGCCAAGGCAATTCAAAGGGAAAGGATAGTCTTTTCAAGAAATTGTGCTGGAACAATTGGATATCCGCATACAAAAAGGTGAATTTAGACCCTTAACTCACAGCATGCAAAAAATTAACTAAAAATGGATCATAGATCCTACTGAATGGGAAAAGATATTTGCCAATGATATATCCGATAAGGGGTTAATATCACAAATTTATAAAAAACTCAACTCAACTCCAAAAAACAAACAACTCAATTAAAAAATGGACAGAGGACATGAAGAGACATTTTTCTAAAAAGGACATACAGATGGCAAACAGATATATGAAAAAAACGTTCAACTTCACTAACCATCAGAGAAATGCAAATAAAAATCACCTCACCCCAGTCAAAATGGCTATCATCAATAAATCAACAAACAACAAGTGCCGGCGAGGATGTAAAGAAAAGGGAACCCTTGTGCACTGTTGGTGGGATTGCAGATTGGTGCAGCCACTATGGAAAACAGTATGGCGGTATCTCAAAAATCTGAAAATGGAACTACCTTATGATCCAGTAATTCCACTGCTAGGTATCTATCTGGAGAAATCCAAAACTCTAATTCAAAAAAAATTATGCACCCCTATGTTTATTGCAGCACTATACACAATAGCCAAGACATGGAAACAACCAAAATGCCCATCGGTAGACGACCGGATTAAGAAACTGTGGTATATTTATACAATGGAGTATTATGCAGCCATAAAGAAGAAAGAAATCTTACCATTTGCAACAACATGGATGGACCTAGAGAACATTATGTTAAGTGAAATAAGTCAAACAGAGAAAGAAAAATACCATATGATCTCACTTATATGTGGAATATAAAGAAAATAATAAATGAATGAACTAATCAGAAACAGTTTCAGAGACATAGAGGAAAAACTGAGGGTTGCTAGATGGGACGGGTAGTGGGGATAAGGTGGAAGGTGGGGAGATTAGAAAGCACAGTCAGTAACCACAAGATTGCCACGGGATCATGAAAGTTAATTTGGGGAATGTAATCAATAATACTGTAAAGATTTTGTAGGGTATCCTATGGACACTTGTCTCATTAGGGAGACCACCTCAGGGAAGATGTAGATGCTTGATCACTGCACTGTACACCTGATGTTGAAGCTGAACAATAATGAATGTCAACTACAAGTTTATATATATATATATTTATATATATATATATATATATATATAAACTTATATACATATTACATATGTATATATAATGTATTATATATATAATACATATGTATTATATATATGTTATATACATATATATAAACTTATATACATATATGTGTGTGTATATATATGTATATATATATATATTTACAAGAAGCAGAGTACAGCATTAGGAATAGAGACAGTGGAAATGTAATGGCTGTGTGTGATGTCAGAGGGATAGTGGATGAGGGGAAGGGGAGTTGACACAGTGTGAGGGATATAAATTATAAATGTCTAACTGTTACATTGTTTTGTGAACTGGAAACTAATAAAAAAAGAAAAAAGATAAAAGAAATAAATTTGGAAACCAAAATAAATAAATAAATAAATAAACATGGATCATAGAGCTATGCTTAAAACCTAAATATATAAAACTCCTACAAGAAAACAAGACAAAATGTTGCTAATTTTAGGTTGGATAAAGTGTTCTTATTTATGACACCCAAAGCACGATATATAACAAAAAACTGATAAATTGGACTTCATCAAAACTAAAAGCTTTTCATTTAAAAAAGTAATAAAAAAAATGAAATGACAGATTAGAATAAAATATTTGCAAATCTTATATCCGATAGTTGTATTCAAAATATATAAATAGCATTTACAACTCAATAATAATAAGTGAATGTACCAATTAAAAATGGAGAAAACACTTTAATTGATAGCTATTTCACCAAAGATATACAAAAGTCCGTATAGGGATGGCTAATAAGTACATAAAAAATGCTCAAAATCATTAGTCATGGAAAATGCAAATTAAAACCACAATTAAAAGAGGATTTTATACCAGTAGAATGGCTACAATAAAAAAAGACAGATAGTATCAAGTGTGGGGACAATGGAAGAGATTGGGATGCATGTACAATACTTGTTTGAATGTAAAATGATATAGGCACTTTGGCAAACAGTTTGGCAGTTTCTTAAAAAGTTAAACAAACTTACATACAATCTAGTAATTCCATGCTTAAGTATTAGGTTGGTGCAAAAGTAACTGCGGTTTTTGCAATTATTTTTAACCTTTTAAACCGCAATTACTTTTGCACCAACCTAATACATCTCTAAGAGAAATGAAAATATATTTCCATAGGAAGTGTTGTACACAAATGTTCGTAGAAACATTACTTGTAATAGCCACAAGTTGGAAGCAATCCAAATAACTATACACGAATGAATGGAAGGGAATACAAGGGAATACTATTTAAGAATTAAAAGGAATGAATTACAGCACGGATGAACCTCAAAATCATCATGCTAAGAGAAAGGACCCAGATGTAAAAGACTACATTAATATAATATGTATTCATGTGCAATGTCCAGAAAAGACAAACCTAGACAAGAAAGCAGATCAGTGGCTGCCAGTAGTTGGGCATGGGAGCTGGGTGTGAAAGATCTTTGTGGTGACAGCAATGTTCTTAAATTATGGTGATGGTCACACAACTTTGTAAATTTACTAAATATAAGTTGAACAAATTATGGTATGTAAATTATACCTTAGTAAAGCTGTTAGAGAGAGAGAGAGAGAGAGAGAGAGAGAGAACAGTCAGATGCAGGTGGTGTGGACAATGATATTTAGGGAAGAGAAGCAAAGGTGTATTGGTGATTTTACCTGCAGGATTTTAACCTATGGAGGTGACTGAGTTGTGGAAGAGAGGTCAGTGCCATTGAAGGAAGATTTTATTTTATTTCTTACATTTGCCAAGAGAAGGGGCAGCCAAATTATGTAGGGCTAAATGGGGAAGCACCAGGTTTAGTCAGGAGGCAAAAAACAACAACAACAACAACAACAACAACAACAAAACAAAGGAAAACCCAGGCCAGAGCCTTTATTGGCGTTTCCTTGGGGAGTACAAAGCAGAACATGGTAAACCATTCAGGAATGGCTAGTATGAGCAATTCTGGCAGGCTTTGGGGAAGAAGGGCTGTCCCTAATTGTCTGGTACCTGGCCGTGTGTTGAATTAGGGTAGGGGGGCTATTGGCTTTGTGTGTGAGTGTTCGATAAAGGAGATGGCTGGGGTTTGGGGTCTAGATTGGTCAGTTTACATATGAAAGGCATGTGTCCAGGCTAGCTCTTTGCTGTCTCTGAGAATTGGCTAGTCAGGGGGCAATCTCTCCCATCAGCAAGGCCACGGATGCCAGAGCATCAAGAATATATGAAATAGAAAACATAGTTAATACAGTTGGCCTTGTGACAAATGGATGCCAAATAGACAAACACAAATTTAAGAAAACACAGAACAGAAGGAAGGGAAATATAAAAGGCAGTGAAGTAGAAACTTTCCCCCCTATTTTTAGTATAGTTCATAACAGTGATTTTCAAAGTGGGTTCTCTTTTCTCTTGGAAAACTGAACCTAAACAAAAGCCTGCCCACATGTTTTTAAACAACCATGTAAAAGAATATAGCCATTTCTACTTATGTTTTTTTCACTTTTACAGTATGCACTACTAGTGCTTTGGCAGCACAATTAGATTACCCACTTTTGCCAGTTATGGATTTAATAGAGTTTAGATACATGTCCCAGAAAGGGTGACATTTGAATGCTATAGTCAATAATGGAATGTGCTGTAGATAAGTTTTGCTTTTTGTAAGAGGGTAAATTAGGGATTCATATCCTTATCATTAGCCTTTCTATACTTACTAAAGGTGGTTTTACCTGATAAATAATTTTAAGGGCCCAAATAGTGTGAGACTGAAATACATTAATTATTCTCTTCTTTACTTGTGTATATCTTACATATGTAACTTATTTTAATAAAGTAATTCATGAAAATGATCGTAACTGTTTAAGATGTCAGACGTATTGTTTCTAATACTTTATTTTTAGATAACGATATGAATTATACCTTTTGGTGTTTTGTAAAACTAAGAAATGAGAAAAACACAACTTCAGAGATTTAAGAGGGAGAGCTTCGGGAGTTAAAACACAAAATCAAGTTGAGCAGCATAGTCCAACAGATGTTTAAACAGATGAGTAAAATGTGCCTTGTGAATTCCTAATGAATTTCAAAGAATACTGCCTGATTCTGAGAGAGGCACTAGATCACCCAAGTGGTATAAGCCACTGAAAAATGTTTTGTACAACAAAAGTCTACAGCTCAGTTACCTTATAATGTTGGCTTATAATTTTGCATACATATTTCTAACACTCTTAAGTTGAACATAGTAACTGTTACTTAGGATGACTGCTATATCTAACAAGCATACAGGTTGTTTTTGTTTCTTTGCCTTGTCTCATGACGTCTTCTGGGTCCATTCCTCCTATTCCTAACCTCTTTCCTCTATGTCATTTAACTAAGTCATTTAACTAAGTCTCTTTCATGAATGATACTTATCAAAGGCTGTACAAATATCGCTGATAGCATCATCACTCTTTCTGGATAAAGTGAATAGGTATCACCTCACAAATAGTATGTACAAGTTCTTGAGACAGACATTGAGACATGAATGATAAACACATCGTCCTTGTTTGCATGGACATTTTCTACAAGTAGAAATAGGCAAATGGGTCTTAGGATATTATTAGATAAGAGAACCTAGAACATAATAGATTCTTAATGGGTGTTTTTTGACAAAGAGCTACAAACAAAATGAAATGATTGAAGTGATTAGGGAGGGGTAAAAGAACGGGGAGTGTGTGGCTTAGTGGATTCTGTGATTGGGGAGCCTGGTGAAACTTACTAAGAAGTTTAAGAAATGAGACTCCCTTACATAGGAGAAAAGAACATGAGCTTGGAAATCTGATGAATTATGGTTTGAATCCTGATTGCCCCATTTACTAGTGTGAGCATTTTCAAGCAGCCTCAAGATTCTCTCTTATAAAAGGATTTAGTTGTAATGCTTAAAGATTGCATATGGAAAAACCAATAAATGCATGGCTGGCATTCAATATGAGAATCTGATAAATAAAACTATGTGAAAGGATTAATTAATGATAAGAATCCCAGTGTTCACCTGCCAGGGATTCGGTTTTTAAATAATGCCTCAATCTGAAGGACCAATTCTCTTGTGGTGAAATACCAGGTAAAGATAAGAGAATATCGTCTATTCCCTTAGGACGATGTGAAGGAGGCCTCAATTCTGGTGACAACTGAGTGGGATCCATGAATAAAACAATGTTTAAAGATAATAGCATCTACTACATAATTTGAAATGAAATATTCAGACGCAGTACTTCGCAGTATAACAGACTTCTTCAGTAATACACTGATGGGAGTAATGAAATGATACAGAGACTATATATTGCTTTACAATTTGGAAGCCTCATCCATCATTTTTCTCCCTCAGCAAGTACTTGAGACAGGTATGAAAACCTTTACTATATAGGTAAGGAAACTGAATGGGAATTTAGAGGATTTTCCTAGGTGTCATAGCTTGTACCTAACAAAGCTATAACTCACTCAGGTTTTCTGACACCAAGTCCAGAATGTTTTCCCCCAGTGCATTGTAGCTGTCATTCTCAGAGCAGGTGTACCTCTTTAAACAAGGCCAAGTTTTGCAGCTGGTGCCTGGCTGCTGAAATTCACAGCGATGGCAGTGTATGTTTTTGGGTAACGTAGCCTCAGGGCTATGTGCCTTCAAATCCATATCAGAGACTGCAAGCAACCTTGTAGCCTCCCTGCTATCCAGTCCAGGCTGCTGCCATCAGTCAGTGTTTCTGCCAGTTCATCATGCTCATAGCAAAGTCAAAAGATGAAGTAGCAGTTGAAAGGGGGCCAACTACACCTCTTAAGAACATGACACTTTTCTGGCATTGATGAAGGTATCAGCTGCCAGTCAGTAGAGAGTGGAAATTGTTTCAGGTTAAGGATCACTTGGCAAAAGTATGCATTTTAAACAAACATAACAGCTACCTTGGGATAAATTTCAGTAGCGACTGAAACAGCTGCTTGGATAGACAGGCGATTTTTATCCTGTGGCTTTTCTTTTATGGGACTAAACTGTGGCATTTAGGTGGAAATGTCTCCATAGAATAAATGCCTGACAGGCTTGAGGACTGTCATGCGGGACATCAGGCCGGGTGGCTGGTGCCGCTCCCCACATAAGAACACAGGATATGGTGAGGCCAAAAAGGAACACCCGCGGAGCCATAGATAGGGGAGTCATACCACGATAGTCTCACTGGTGGCTGGGTTGGAGACACAGGAAGCAGGAGCCACACAATCTACAACCTGCCATCCACTTGTCTCTGCCAACCAACCAACCAACCCCACTTGCTAACTGCAATCCACTCTTGCTAGCTCAGCCACCATCTTCTTGCTAGCCCCCATTTTCTGCTAGTGTAGCAACGGCAGTGATATTAGTGGTCAGTGGCTCACTGGTTACAGCTGACGGCCAACTAGCCACAGCTGATGGCCATCCAATCACAGTTGATGGCTATTTACTATCCGAGTGAGCACCTTTCCACGTGAGGCCGAGAGCCTTGGAAACTGCACTCCTGGCTCTGTCCCCACAAGGACAATGAGCTGTGTAAAACATACAATCAGCACATAGGGTGTTTTCATTCCTCGTTACCTTCCTCATCTCATTTTTAGGAATTATGGGATGTTCGGGTGTATTGTATTCATGTATGTGAAGTTGAAATGGAAACAATTTGCAGATTCTAATTTTCCATAGTTTGTTTATAAGAAAAAACATCCCTTCAGATTGGGAAATGCCACTTACCTATGTGAGTAGACGAAGAAGGATGTGCTGAATGTGTGGTTGTTGAACTATTTGTGTCAATCTCTTACTGTCTTACACATAGTAAAACTGTGACAGAGCAAGCAGTCAGTTGTAAAATGCTTCAGCATGAAATTTTATTATTTCTAGTTTGTGTGTAGAGAAGAACATTTTAATCACTATTTTTAAAAATCCCTTGCCTTCTTTGCCCAGTCATGTGTGTGGATGATTTGGACTATAACTGTATCTTTAAAAGGCAGGGATTGTAGGTCCTTTTGTTGTAATGGCTGTGGAGGAGTTGAATGTGAAATGCACTATTTATAGCCCAACTCCTGTTAGTTGCACAACGGTTGGTAGTGTTGGTATGAGGCATCTATACACATATTGGCTTGCGATGGCATTACTGTGTGTGTGTGTGTGTGTGTGTGTGTGTGTGTGTGTTTACCACTGATTAATCTCTATTAGTAGTTACATGGGTTTAAAGGCAATATTGGCCTTAATTTGCACTTCCTGAACCTATTTAGGGCCTCTGTAGAGTGGACCCTTGGCCTATAAAGCAGAATGACTAGCATCCACCCGTCTCCAGGGTGTTACCTTTCTTAAAAGGAAGCAACATGCTTGAGGACTGTATTGGCCTGGCTGCTCTTCCTCCCCAGTCTGGTCCCATTGAGGTTGTGTGCACTTATGTTCTTTTGACTTACACTTGGTCTTTCTGCCTTTCTTGGTTCAGCATACATCAGAATGTACCAATATTCAGGATGCACTGGAAACCACGCACCCTACTTACTCTGTTCTTCATGTATCCACCATGACTCATTGTACCAGGTATTGTGCTAGGAGGTAGGGATCGTGTGGGGAGCAAATTAAACTATGGAGCATGAGGTCTGGTGGAAATTCCAGAAAACTGAACAGGTAATTTTGTTACAGTGTGATCTATGCTATTGTGGTCTGGATGCTGAGCATGATAAAGGGGTCCTGGAGTTCTTATTTGGGTGCCTGAGCTTGCTCTCTTTCTCTTGACCCCAGGTATTTTGTACTGGTACCATTTATGTTCCTAGGGTATTTTCTTAAGAATCTTAGGAGCCTGATTAATGGTATAGAGAGAACCTTTAAATGCACTGACTAATTCCTGGAGGAAACTGAAGGGTGCTAAAATATAATAAGGTTTAAACTGGTTTGCCCACTCACTGTGACTTTCAACAAGTAATTTAATCTCACTAATCATCAGTCATCTGTAAAACACAGGCAGCAAGGACTTTGCAGGGTGTTTGGAAGGACGAGAGAGTCTATCTGTACGTTTTTCCCCACCACAGTCCCTGCCATATGGAAGATGCAAAGTAATTATCAGCTACTGATGATGTTGATCCATGTACTATCTGTGGACAGACAAGCATAAGAAGAAAGGGGAGGATTCTTGTGTCTTGGATTTGTGTGTGTGTCTGTGTTTAAGTACATAAACACCAGCTGTGGAATTCCACCACTCGCACTTTCATATTCTGTTGCCTACCTATTGATGCTGCAGTTCTCCCGCAACAGCGTGCCTGTAAAGATAAGTGCTGGATAAATGAAATTAACTGCAGCTCATTGATTCCTCCCTTTTAAGGTGCCTTGGGAAAGGGTGTGAAGAGCATCCATTGAGCTTAAGCAAGACATTTCAAATTTGCCTTTAACTTTGTCAGTCACACTGAAAAATGACTCTTGAATCCTTAAAAGGGAACAGGGAACTGAGGGCATGCTAATCCCAAACATCGTTAATAGTTGGATATAATTTTGCTGTCACATTCTGGGTATGAGCCTTAGAACCAACAGACATGTTTCGTTGAACTTCTGGAGTCTTGACTTAGTGCTGTACTTAGGTGAGATTAAATAACAGGTCTAAACTTCCTTGCCTGCACACTGCACATTTACTTGTCTATCCATAAGCCATTCAATCATGACTAGAGACTTGTAAGCTAAATTCTCTTATCCCCATTACAAGAGTAAAGAATGTAGTGTTCAGAATAGTTAACTGACTTGCCAGAGGTTGCCTGAATCAGAGTTACCAGATGTGGAACTAGAAGCTGGACCTTGTTACCGCAGGGCACTGCTCTTTACAGTATATCATAAATTGTCTTTCATCTATCTTTCTGCCCATCAGTTGCTTTGTTATTCATGTTCTATCTTATGGCATCTTTATCAGCTGACTGCCTGTCCCTTCCACTATCTGGATAGAGTCTTATCTTTCCCCTTAAAGCCTAACTAGGGGAGAGAATTTTTCCTGAGAATTGAATTAATTAAATGGTGGGGGCTTAGCATTTGGAACATCTGGATCTGATCTTTGTTCTACTTTAATTTGCTTTTGGTACTGAACAAGTAACTGCTGTGAGCTTTTTTCCTGATATGCAGATATTTTCTAAATTGTTCAATGCTATATTAATATATTAAGTTTGTGACATCCAATCTTGACTTCAACTTTGATTGAAAATGCTTTATCTAGTGGCTAATATTTATCTTATAGCTCCCTATCTTCCTATATGTTTTACTTATATCACACAGCTTTTGTTTAATGAGTTCTGGAAGGCAGAAACTGTATCTTTTAAACCATGACTTACAGTGACAGTGAATAGATTCCTAGCAACTAAAGTTAATAAAATAATTATAGTTAAATTTCTAGAAGCTTGGAACATACTAAGCATTTAAATATTTGGTAAATAAAAAGGTGATTTTATTTCTGCTATGTAGCCCCCTAAAAGTCATATTTTACTGAAATCAATGGTTCTTAATTGGGGGTGGCCCTCCCCTTCCCCATGGAAAACATTTGGCAGTGTCTGATGACATTTCTGTTACAGTTGGATGAAAAGAATGCTATTGTCATCTAGTGGGTAGAGGCAAGAGATGCTGCTAAACACTCCATAATTTACATGACAGTCACCATAATAGAGAATTATCTAGCCAAAAACGTTCATTGGACAGAGGTGAGCAATCCTGCACCAGATTAAGAACCTTCCTACTCAAACTGGTCCTTAGACCACAACATTAGCCTCATCTGGGAGCTTCTTAGAAATTGACTCTCAGACCCTTCCCTCATCCTACCACAATCAGAGTCTTCATTTAACAAGATCCCCAAGTGATTTGTATGTACATTGTTTGGAAAGCACTGGTTGCAAGTGATACTACTTTTTTTAAACAAACTTTGTCTAAGAATGGTTTTAGACTTACCAAAAAAAAAAAAAAAAAAAAAAGTTGTGAAGATAGTCCAGAGTTCCCATATACCCTGCACCCAGTTTTCCCTTTTATAAATATCTCACATTAATATGGTAAAGTTGTTACAATTAGTGAGCCCATATTGAGCCATACTGATACATTATCAGTAACTTTAGCCAATATATACTTTATTCCTATTTTGTTTGGACTTTTACCTAATGTTCTGTTTCTGTTCCTGGATCCTATTGAAGATACCACCTTACATTTAATTTTAATGTCTTCTTAAGCTCCTCTTGGCTGTGTCAGTTTCTCAGACTTTTCTTGTCTTGTAATGACTAACAGTTTTGAGGATACTGATCAGATATTTTGTAGAACATTCCTCAACTGGGATTTGTCTGTTTTTCTCATCATTAGACCAGGGTTATGTTATTTTTTAGAGGAAGACCACAGCTATAAAGCAGCATTTTCATCATATCACATCAAGGGTACAATACTATCAACAAGACTTATCACTGGTGATATTAACCTTGGTCACCTGGCTGAGGTTATTTTTGGATAATACTTATTTTCATAGCTTTCATTTATTCCTTGAAGTTCCATATATATTTCATATATTCCATTTATTTTGATAGCTTACATTTATAGCTTACGTTTATCGGATTCAAATTTACTAGCCAGTTAAGATTCTTTCCTTCAACAGCTGCATTCTGTTTGAAATTCTGAAGGCCTATGCCATTACAATTGTCAGATTTATTATACATGCGAGACTTCAAATTGTACATTTCTAAATGGACAGGTTCACAGATTAAACAGTGGACTTGATTTTCTTTAGGGAAATACCCAGTTTGCAGTAAACCTTATTAATCAAAAGAGCTAAAAACAACCGAGAACCAACACCTAATGGGATTTTGTTTTTTTTCAAAACTGAGAAACCAATCAAATTGGCAGTTTCATCTGAATTCTGCAAACTATCAGGTGACCCGTATTAGATAGGAAATGGACATTTGTAGTCCGATGGATAGTTTCAGGGAAGATTCTGCTCTCCTTACAAAAATACCTCATGGCCTTCCCTCCTGGCGTGGTAGGGCCATATGCTAGGAGCTGGGAGGTGAGGGTCATAATTCCCGCGTTGATACCCATGTCTCAGGAGCAGTGATGTAGCGCCTATGACTGCAGCACACCTCAACCTCTTCATTAGATTATTCCTAATCTGTGTGCTTTGTGCTAAGAGAGAATGAGATAAAAGTGTCGAAAAGTACTTCTATCTCTTATAATCCACCTCAGTGTAAGTGACTTCTTACAGCTGCAAGACCAATGTAGCACAACACTTAGTTTCTTCCCCACCTCTATCATCTTCCCCTTTGCACTGGTGTCCTTACTATCTTATCACCGTTCTCTGCTCCAAACTAGGGAGCTCCTGTCCCACCTGCAGACCTCAGCTCAGTGTGCTACTTCAAAGTTTAACATATCAGTGGGTACCCAAATACATTCAGGATGTCAAAAAGTAGCTTTACTGACATACTAGCCATAATATTCCTCCTCAGCAAAGAACACCTCAGTTTTAGTCTTGCAAATATAAATATCCACTACAGCTTCTATGAGACTCTCAAGGTGGGATGTTCTCTGAGATTTCCAAGCTGGAATGTGAAGCACCCACAGCTAATGGGCTCTAAAAACTGCCTGTGTTTATCTGTGCAAGTGACAAATCAAGCAACTCAGATTGAATAGTGGGAAATAGGTCTCTAAGATGAACAAAATGCTAGCTTTGGCCCTACAGATTTTTACAGGAAAGCTTTTGCCAAACTTGGAGATTCCTTTAAGTCTGGTCCTTTTAAAATGAAACACTGAAAAGTAGATTTAACTTCCACAAGCCATTTTATTTTCTTTTTAAGTAAACATTTTAAAATCATGTAAACATAGAGCTAGACTTGAACTGAAAGCTATGCAGGAGCACTTTGCAGATGAATGCTGAAACCATGGATAGTTGAAGGACTTGTACAGTCAGCTTCTTGCTTATTGAGCCAGGACACATATAAAGTTCTTTTGACACCAACTAGTCTATTCGATCTTTCATGTTATATTTTATCTCCGAAAAATATTAGTATAGCCTGATTTTTTTTAAGTAAAGTTCTGTGCAAAATAACATAGTTCTCTGAGTAAAGTGTAGGTAACGATATCTTTAAGGATTTTTTTTTTTTTTTTTTTTCACTTTAGTGTTTTTTTACATGGGAAGTAAATATCGCAGTTCTTCTGTTTTGGAAAACTTTAAGGTTGGGGGAAAACAGAGGATACTTTCAAGAGATTGTATGAGTGGATAAAGCACCAAAACTGCTTCAATACCAGCATACATAAAGCAAAACATTTTGAGGGAAATTGATCCAAACTCAGTTGTGATTATATGCGTACCGGTTGTTACCGATTGGAACTAGAGTTTGTGATCATTGTAAATTATGTCACAATAACATTGTCCTAAAGTGCTGCTATAAGCCAAAAGGTCAAATCATCATGTTTGTTGATCTAATGCTTCCGCTATGGTAAAATGCTGTGGCATTTCTCTGCTTAAAGAATCTTTCTAGAAACACTTTTCTGGGGAAAAGTAGATGGTTCCTAAAGAAGCTGCAAGAGGGCAATTAAAACAGCTAAAGAGGTGAAAATTCCAGGGAAACAATTGTTTTTTGGCTCTATCTCAAGTAAATGGAGCTGGAAAGAAGATAATATTGAAAGCTGTAAAATCAGGAAAAAAATGGGGATAATAAACATGAACTTGAAATACTTAGCCTCTAAATTTCAAGAGATAAACATTGGGCAATTAAAATGAAACCTCCGTTCTCAGAATAAATACTTCTTTGTAACTTTATCCTTAAATCCATGGTCCTTCCTAACCTGGGTAGGTTCTGTTTCATTTCTATGTTCTGTTCTGATATTAAGTAGTAATCATCATGGGTAGTTTATTGAGGGAAAAAGTAGCAAGTAAACTACTTTACTGAAGGCCTAAGAGCTCGTCTTTCACATTGACAGTCTCCATTTTATATTTTGTCAGTTTAGCTCTTGCTCTCTATGATGTATTCTGAACTTATGAATGAGAAACTAAAGTATGAAATAAGTGACTATCGTAGTTGGGTCATCTAAGACTTCTTCATTTGTCAATTTCCTTTCATAAATGTACACCTTTATATTTAGCTGCACTTTCTATATGATGTTTCAAAATTCTATTGACATTCTTTTCCTATCATGAAGCCCAGAATGCTTATAATCTTATTCTACAAGAAATGCTCTAGTGATAAAGGACACACTTATTCTGCCATGGAGATTTGAATAGGAGTGACTCTGCCCTTCCATGCATTGGTCTTCATCCTCCTAAAAGAGCAGCACTGAGTGGTGGGAAACCAACTAGAAGTCTAGACAGGAGACCTGAGTTCTAGTTCTGATTGTGTTTTAGCGGATTTTTTTCTTTTTCTTCTATCAAGTCATTGAGCTGCTGGCGACCTATTTTTTCTGATTTGTAAAATCAAGGGTTGAACATTATGACTGTGAATATATACTTCAACTCTAACATTTGATGACTCTAAGGAAATTGTCCTCCTCAGTTATATTTTCTCGTTTGCATCCCTCTTAATCCAAGATTTATAATTTTGTCTTCTATATCCCCTACTTTTTAGCTTTAACTGTTCAGAATCTGATTCTTGCCTTGAGGCTATTTCTTTCAGATTTCACTGTCTGTCTGTATGTTAAATGCATAAGATCACACTAGAATTGTTTTCTAACTTGAATACATTGCCCAGTTGAAGGAATCCAGAGTTATTCTTAGTTGAACATGGGAAATTATACTCTTTTCATTATTTTTTTTCCAGAAAAAGAGTCTGCATATTAATTTACTCATTCAAGTTCATTTGTTCAATGTTGTGATTATTGTGTGGACAGTAAGCTAATTAACTATTCAAAATTTGAGAATCCACTCTCGATCAAGCTTTGTGCTGCAAGTTTCAGTTTTTAAAACAACTCTTAAGTGCTATGTCTTTGTCAATTCTGAAACACTATTTTTAGTACCAAGTACTAAAAACTTTTCTTCTAAATGTTTTAAAGAAAAATGAGTTCTAGTTGGGATTAACCTAATATAATCACACAGCTGACTTCTGATAGCAATTCTATTTTAGAATCACAGTGCTACAATAGTATGTATTAACTTCACTGACCTCTCTTCCTCAATTGTAACAGCTGGAGATATGGCTGCAACATTAACACTTTTTTAGGACACCTCTTTTTCTGCCCAATAGAAATATGACTAAATTTATCTATGATGATTAACATGAGTAACACATAACTTTTGATCTTAGAATACAATTTTTAAATGGATTTACTTAATATAGCCATTGCACTTATCGGTGACCAAGGTATGTGGCTTTAAATAAGTGAGAATTACCCATGAATTTTAGAAGAAATACATTCCTTTAACTGGGGGCAATGAAAAAGTGTTTGTGTGCTTATTGATAAACTTCTATCCCAATAAAAGCATTTACATTAGCAGAAAAAGTGTCATCAGTGCTTAATAACAAAAGAATCATTGTATTTATATTTTAGCATGCCAAACCACTGAGTAGTTTAACACAGTTTATCTTTCATGATTCTGTAGGTTGCCTGGGTTCTGCAGGTATTTGTTGTGTGGGATCCCCCATGTGATTATAGTCAGATGGCAGCTGGGATAGTATTATCTAGATACTTGGCCAGACTGGATGTTAAAGATAACTTAGTCATAAGGTTGGCAATCAGTGCTGACTGTTGGCTGGAGTTTGAGTGGAGTGCCTGAACATCAGCCCTCTGTGTAACTTGAGGATCTCACAGAGTGGTAGCTGGGTTCCATGGGCAGCATTCCAAGAGACAGGAGCTGCCAGGTCAGCATCATCTTCCCCATGTGTTCTATGGGCCAAAGAAGTTATAGGGCCTGACCATACATAAGGACTTTGGAAAATAGAAACCACCTCTTGTTGGGGGGAATGGTGAGGGCTGTAAAAGACCATTGAGATGGGAGATACTATTATGGGATCTTTGGAAAATACAGTCCATTATAATAGTTTTAAAGAAATGTTCTACCATATTCTTTAATGCTTGGGTTGGCAAAGTACAGTCTGAAGACCAAATCCATCCCTCTGCCTCCTTTCATAAACAAAGTTTTATTAGAATACAGCCATGCTCATACATTTACATGTTTTCTAGGGTTGCTTTCATGCTACGAAGGTAGAAATGAGTAGCTACAGCAGAGACCATAAGATCTGCAAAGCTTAAAATATTTACAGTCTGTTCCTTTATAGAAAAAGTTTGCCAATCGCTGTCTTAATGTCTTTATTTTTTTAAAAAGCATTATTCATGGAAGAAATTTCTAATGATTACATGCATTTAAACTTTTATTGTCTCTAAATTTTTCCTATTGCTTTTTTTATCTAGGCAGAATATACCAATTCAATTAGATCCCATGACTCTGTCCTGGTTCTCTGATACAGATAGTTTGCAAAAAAGTTTTTGTTTTCTCTTCAGAATAGAAGCCCTCCCTCCTGCCTCTAACCCCACCACACAAACATGGGCTTTGTTGTTTTGTTCACAAGTTTATTTTCTTTTATCAGATATTGTATGACTTACAGTGGTCCCCAAGCTCAAACTGTCAGCAAATGGAAATGGTCTGGGAGTGTAAAGAACTGCAGAAGTCAGCACCCCACTCTCTAGAATGCCCGGTTTACTTGACCTGGGCTGGGAAATAAACATCCGTGCTTAAAAATTTATATGTAGTGTGCTAGAAAAGAACACTGAGCAATATAACTAGTCTTTGAAATATACTATTATACAACAGTACATTTCAAAGGCTAGTTAACTCAACAATAAAGCAATATATGTTCTATAAATTAATAAAATTATGTTATATAGGACATTAATAAAAATATATCCATCTCTTGCAAAGAAGTGATTCCAATTCCATCTGAAAATAGACTGTGTGTACTAATTAACTGCTAGAAAAAATATTGTTTTCTTAAGAGAAGTCAAAGTGCCTTTTTTTGGGGGGGGCGGGGGCTATATTTTCTTAATTAAAGAACCATGAACAAAGGAGGAAAAAAGGAGTAAGGGAAAAATAAATGGTGATGCAAATAGGGAGAATTTTAATTACTATACTAGTTGCATATTGTGGTAATTAGAAATATCTAGTATGAGAAATTACTTTGAAATGGGTGAGGTCTGGGAAATAGTGAGGGTCTTAGCATGGAGGACTCTGGAAAGAAAAATGAACCTCGTCATCTTGCCTTAGGCAGGCTGCTATTTATTTGTGTGGGAGGTGGGGGAATGGAGAGTGAAACGGTAGCCACAGCCAAAGGCAAAGGTCAGACCTGAAGAAAAACATGAATTCTGTTACCTCCCTGACCAGGTCCATCTTGTAGGTGAAATCCCAAATGACAGGGGTATACAAATTTAAAGCTGCTACTAAATAAGTTCAAATGAGATGGTTCAGACCTAGTTCAACTTAATCATAGTATGCAGAGAGCATGCCTTTATCTGTAGCTAGTAAGACAAAGCAAGCTCATTTCTAAAAGGCAATATCATAGATATTTCCTGTAGCTATAATGTTATGGATACTAATTTGCTAACTTAGATATAATTTCAGATTGTAATAATATTTTCATATTTAATTAGACTGAAATCTTCGGCTGCTGGTATGAATGTAGTATTTTTTCTGCCAAAGTCGTACTTATATTATGCATTATTTGTAACCTTCCTCTCATTTTGTTTTTGTTTCACAAAACAATACGCAAAATTTAACTTTTCTCCCCTAAGGACGAAAGACTAAAAGAGATGCATCAACTAATTGTAGAAAGGTGTGATACTTTGAAGAACTCTGTGTGTGTGTGTGTGTGTGTGTGTGTGTGTGTGTGTGTGTGTTGGGATATCTTGGGAATGCTTTACAAAAGAAATAAACATGGCTGAGAGTGTAAATGACAAGTTGGTCTTCACTGATGAAAGAAGTAATGATTCTTCAAAGGGATGATGCTTAGAGATGTTAAAAAAAATAAACTAAAGCATCTTAAAAATTTTAAGAGTTTGTTTGAGAGAAAAAAAAATCTATTTGAATAGGGCAGCATCCAACCTAGCAGATAGAAAGGAGCTATACAAAATAGAAAGACTCTTATAGGCAGATGGGAGCAGGAACAAGGAAGTTATACTAGGCAGAAAAGTGAGTTGGTTATTGCAAGGTGCCTTTCTTTTAGTGAGTGGTAGGGTTCTGTCAGGCAGATTACCTCACTCTTGCTAATCAGGTGATTTAATACTGGTTTAAGATTCCATTTCTGTGAGAGCTGAAACTAATTAAGTCTCAGTTTGGTGATGTGGGACATAGCATAAACAACTCCATTTTGTGTCTGTCGTCTTGTTTTTAACAGGGTAAGAAGGATGTTGCAGTGCTGTCCAGTAGAACTTTCCGAAAGGATATAAATATTCTGCACTGTTCAATATGGTAACCACATGTAGTGTTTGTTGAGTGGCTAGTGCAACTGAGTAAATAAATTTTTTTTAATTTATTGGGGTGACAATTGTTAGTAAAATTACATAGATTTCAGGTGTACAATTCTGTATTATATCATCTATAAATCCCATTGTGTGTTCACCACCCAGAGTCAGTTCTCCTTCTATCACCATAGATTTGATCCCCCTTACCCTCATCTCCCACCCCCACCCCCCTTACCCTCTGGTAACCACTAATTTTTAATTTACTTTCATTTAAATAGCCCCATGTGGCAAATGGCTACCATTTTGGAGAGCACAACACAAAATAAAATGTTGTTGGGCAAGAAGATAAGAAAATTGGAAACAATCGTAGTTCACCATTATTGTGATAATCCAAAAAACAGTGTGTTTAAAATGAAAGCTTTGTCATAATCATCACAAATAAAAATGGACATTTTTTTCCTAGTGATTCATTTTAATAGTGTGGGAATTATGGCAACAATTATTAGCCTTGGTTAAGTATAAATAGAACCTGTCAAAGAATCAGATACTATGGTTATTATATAATCAGGAAAAACATTTTTCCATATTCCAGTTTACAAAACTTGGTCTAATATGTTATGTGTCACCTTTAGGTTAAATATAACAGAAAGCACTAAAGCAGATTTAGTCACAAGGGACATCTCATCAAGTAGTTAATTTGTAGAATATTTTCATTTTTTCAATTTGGATGAACAGATGGCCTATTCATTAAAATTCAAAAGTAGATAATTACTTGATTCCAGTATTTTTAGCAAAAGGATATTTTATAACATTATGTTTGAGAAAGATTCATAGGTCTTAAAATGTCCTGTGTGGCTGGGCACATAATTCTCCACTGTCTGTTACTGCTGGCCACACTAACTGAATAAGTCAGTTAAAAATAGCCTTGCAGCTCTTCAGCAGTAAAACAGTCTCTTAAAAACAACAACGAAAAAAAATTGTTGGTCTCTCTAAAATTTTTACATTAACCCATAAATGCTGCCCAAGCATTCAGTTGACAAATGTTTATCATTTTTGTGCGGGGCACTTGAAACTAGGATATGTGGTTGAAAGATCATCCCTGCCCTTAAGAAGTAGAGTCCAATGGTAATGTTCATTTAAATGTCCTGTATTTTATTTCAATTGAGTGGTATCACTCATTTTTTCTCATTTAAGTAGTTCAATAAAAGTGGCTATTTAGTAATCTGTGACAGAATATTCATATGGTTAATAATTCTCTGTATGGGTAAATCTGTTATAGAAGGTGCCAATTTCTTGTCCAATGATGCTCATGCTGATTTTTTCTTACTTCTGAAAGCCGTGTGTCTTTTTTCCAAAAGGTTTTCTCCTACTTTAGATACATAAAATGAAAGGGAAGTAACATATTTGCCTTATATCCCCCATTGCTAGAAAACTTGGAGTAAAACTTATTCTTCATTATTCTGGCTTTCCTTACCTAGGAATTCTTGGTCTATTTCTTCTTCCTCATCTCTTTATACCTTAGTTCTTGGCTACCTCTCTATATGTGGGTTTTTATTATATTGCATCCCAAACATTTCTTGGAATAAGTTCGTAACTTTTTTTCTTTCAATTTCTAAAATGCACTTATTTCCACAAAACACTTTAAGGTTTTTACAAACTGTTTTAATATTTAAGAATATAAAGTTTACATCTTTCCCGTGAACCAAACTATGTAAAGGAAACTTACCACCTTGAGTTTTAAATCTAAAGAAAATAACTATCCTCATCCATTAGGTCTTCATCCTCTTTTCCAGGTTCTGCTCTTTTATTCAGTTTTGACCTAACATACTTTCTCCATCTGGGCCTTACACTTTGGGAAGGATAACCCCTCACAATAGGCATTTCCTTAGAAAATCTTACAGTGAAATTCAAGACTCTAAAAAATGTACGTTCGCTGATCTTTGCAGTAGTTTCTCATCTGTGAGGCAAACTTTTCCCCTACATGACTGTCACACAAAGACCCACCCACCAGAAAGGGAGAAGCATTGTCCAGAGTTCCATAAAGTAGTACATGTGTGCAACTCATTTTTCAGAAGAACACTCCAGGCCAGATATTTCAGAATACGTAATTGTTCAGACTTTAGAAAAGTAATACAGTACATATACTACATCTTATATTATGTCTCCCATTAGGTCTGGGGCAGCACCTAAAACTGAACCCATTAACATTTCTGTGGCAAGAATGTGTAAGTGGTCATTTAAGTCAAATAAAGGCTATAATAGCCTCACATTAGTTCAGGTCAGGTTTTGAAGCCAAATGAGAAAATAACTTTGAGGTTTAGAGAGCAGATACAGAGTTACGGACCTGATATTAATGGATATCACTCCCAACCCCACCACTCTTCCAATGAATATTTGGTTGACATACACAACTAAGCCATCTGAGGTCTGCATATAAGAAGTTCCATGAAGAACTATCAGCAAGAGTTAGTATTCCTATAAGCTCAGCACTGATCAGTTTGCAGGAGATACATAAGAAAGAAAGAGTTCTCCTAATGGCCAACATAAAACTCCAGGTAATCAGAAATAGTGAACTGTTATTTTTTGATGCCTTAGCTTTCCACCTTTTCTGTTTGCTATGTTGCAGCCTATTTCCTTAACTTTATCTCTCCTCTATTTTCTACAATTCACCCACCCACCATTTCTGTGTTTCTCTTTCTGAGCCTTTGCTCCAACTCTTCCTCCTCCTTCACCGACACCTTCTATAATATAACATTCACATTCTGTCTGCCCATAACTAGATATAATACACAGGGCTTGAATTTTGTCTAAGACGCTTCAGGAAGTCATAATGAACTCAATTCATGGATACAATTACTTTGGAAGACTTGTCTGCAAGATGCCTAGGTGGAATTGCAAAAAGCTATAATATGTCTATTTAGAAGATTCTAGTGAACATTTCAATATCTTCTGGTACATAACCATAACATCTGAGATAATAAATGGCTGCTCATTAATATGATTAGGTAATCATTGTTCAACCCAGGACCTGATGTCTTTGAGGGTATCATATATTTATACTGGGCACAGACAGGGACTAGAAAATATGTTTGTTGCCCATTGAAAACATGGAATTGTTCATCAACTTGATATTCATGCTTTTGCATCAGGATTTCTGTTTTTCTGTGGTCTGTGCCACTTAATGTATCTATTTCACTACAGATGTGGATCATCTCTGGATGTTTTTCATCTGTCCCTGCTTTTGATTCATTTTGATATGGTTATGAAACACATATAAAGAGGAAATTATTACTTTCTTCTGAAATTCAACCAGGTTCATTCTTAAAATTATGATTGAATTTTCTATCTGTAGAGCTAGAGAAGCTGATCTTTATTCATTTATCAAATAGATTTATTGTGTGTCGGCTTGTAATACTCTTTCACAGCTAATGAACAATAGCAACAACAAAAACCCATTATCTGTCACTGGCCATTATCTTCTTAGGGTATTAAAAGCACATGTCTTTGGTTGATACCAGATATCAATGATATTTTTAAGAAAATACAAATGTTTGTTAATGGATAATTAAACTACTTTCTCTAATATAAAGAGCTATGGTACATTGTTTTGTGTTAATTTGAGACAATATTTTCTAGGACTTGTTTAAGCTTTCCACTCACCAAAAACTTGCTCATTGTAGCAATTAGATTTCAGTTATGGTCAAAATTGCATACTTCCCAAAATGGCATTAAATAATCCTATGCCTCTAGTGTTTTCTCATTTCTACAGAATGGTGTTAGCATAGGAAAAGTCTTCTGATTTTTCTGTGCTTTATAATGCATAAAATATGTGGGAAATGTGAAGGATTTATGTATGCTCTTTTGTCTTGGTCTCACTGAAGAACTTTAATTTTATTCTTACTTTGTAATCCTGGAAATGTTGACAGGCCACATGCCATCTTTCATGACTTTATACTTTCCAAATAGAGACCAAAGGACTTCAAAGTCTGTTAGGCAAACATTAAAAATAACATTATTTTTCCCTGTGAAGCTGCAATAATATACAAGTCAGTGTGTTTGTTAATGCTGAAGCATAATTTAAAACCACACTGCATCAAAAGTCTTCTATATTATATTTGTATTCTCAATCCTGATATGTTAGATAACAGAGTTTTCTTATAATATTATTTGGGTGTATTTTATATCCCAGTTTTTGTTTAAAGACTATCTCTTGGGAAGAAGCACAACATTAGTTTAACATCGAGTTCATAATCTTCAAAATGTAAAATACAATATTTTTTCTTAGAATTTGTTGGTAATTGTTACCGTGTCTTGAAGCACAAGTTAAAATTCCTATTATTTTCTTCTCTGAAGTTTGGGTATGGTGGGAGAGAATTTATTTAAAAAAAAAGGCAGCAGGGGGGTGGAGAGAGAGAGAGAGCGAGAGAGAGAGAGAGAGAGAGAGAGAGAGAGAGAGAGAAGGAAGGAGGGAAGGAAGGAAGGAAGGAAAGAGAGAGCGAGAGAGAGAGAGAGAGAGAGAGAGAGAGAGAGAGAGAGAAAGAAAGAAAACTAATTAGTCAAATGAAAACCTGTCTTGTCTTGATGTGAGCCAGTAGATGAACTAAAATGTGAAAAAAAAACCTGAAAAAGAAATATGGGCTTTAATGTTATTAAAAGGTGCTTGAATTCAAAACATAAATGATTTAGGACATTTTTTAGATAGGGACAAATTATTCATGGACAGTACTGTCATTAAGAATAATATTTTTTCTATGGGAATTAGTTTCTAAAATTAATTGCTGCTTAAGACTAGGTAGAACTTCACATTCTTTTAAATATTTTAAACCTATGAGTCTTTATAAAAATTCCTCAGTAATAGAGAAGAAGGGTGATTAACTTAAATGTGTTGAGACAAAAGTGCTTCTTAATATCTAAGATAAACTTTATATTTTATAGTATCCATTTAAGCAGTATATCTAATATGTTTTCCTTTTTCTTTGTTATTGAATTTGTGATGATAGAGCCAACACTCCCCTGTCTCTCCTATAACCAAATGGATATTAATAAAATAATTGTCTAAGATGAGAGGCAGACCAAATGGCTGGAGCCAGTTAATGTTAGTTGGCAAACAATGAAATGGAATCCATGATATTGAACTTCTAACAAGTACTCCAACCAGCTAGGATAACTTGTTTTGTTTTAAATTTACTTTGTCTTCTCTTTCATAAACAAATTCTAGTCCATCAATGATAGTTATTAATACAATGTTAAGAATCTATGAGGGATCTAGAAAATTGTTCAATTAGCCAGGAGTTCTTAATCTGTTGTTGTCATCGTCATCGTCATTGTTGTTGTTGCAGGGACTCCTGTGGAAGTCTGAGGTCTAGAAAACTCATTTCAGAATATTTTTAATTGCATAAAATTGGCTACGTTAGATTACAAAGAAAATAATTAAATAATTACCTTACACCTGTCAGAAAGTTTATCATCAATAAATCAAGAGCAACAAAAAAGTGTTAGGATGTAGAGAACAGGGAACCCTCTTGCACTGTTGGTGGGATTGCAAATTGGTGCAGCCACTATGGAAAACACTATGGAGTTTCCTCACAAAATTAAAAATAGAACTACCTTATGACCCAGCAACTCCATTCCTGGGTATTTATCCAAAGAAATCCAAAACACTAATTCAAAAAGATATATGCATGCCTATGTTCATTCTAGCATTATTTACAATACCCAAGAAGCAACCTAAGTGTCCATCAATAGATGATTGAATAAAGAAAATGTAATACATGCATACAATGGAATATTACTTAGCCATAAAAAAGAATGAAATCTTACTATTTGTGACAACATGGATGGACCTAGAGGGTATTATGCTAAGTGAAATAAGACAGACAGCGAAAGACAAATACCATATGATTTCACTTATATATGGAATCGAAAAAACAAAATGTTATAAATGAATGAACAAAATAGAAACAGACTCATAGATAGAGAGAACAAGTTTATGGTTGCCAGATTGGAGGGAGGTTGGGGTACTTGGTGAAAAAGATGAAGGGATTAAGAAATACAAAATAGTCACAGGGATGTAAACTACAGTATAGGGAATATAGTCAATAATATTGTAATAACTATGTATGGTGCCAAGTGAGTTCTAGATTTATTGGGTGGTCACTCCGTAAGTTATATAAATTTCTTACCACTATGCTGTACACCTGAAACTAATAATATTGGATGTCAACTGTAATTGAAATAATAAAAAATAAAAATATAATAAAAAATAAAAAGACTCATGGTAAAAAAAAAAAAAGAAATAAAAAAGCAATTAAATAAAAAAATCAGTAACGAAAAATTTTAAATTTGTGATTTACTGATACATGTATATTTTCATTAACACATCAAATAATAAAATTTAATGATGTGTCTAATAACTAACTACCATGAGTTTGAAGAAGATATGAGCATAAACACTTTTTTAATTAAATTTTTTGCGGTGACAATGGTTAATAAAATTACTTAGGTTTTAAGTGTACAATTTTATAATACTTGATCTACTCATATATATCGCATTGTGTGTTCACCACCTAGAGTCAGTTCTCCTTCCATCACCATATATTTGACCCCCTTTATCCTCTTCTACCATCCCCTCTCCCCCTTACCCTCTGGTAACCACTAAACTGTTGTTTGTGTCTATGAATTTTATAAACAATTTTTAGGACATCTGCAATAACCCCAAAAAAATAATTTTTATTAGTGACAATATCACAAGTACTGTTAAACTAATATGGTTTGTTACCATAGAAATGCTACATTTCAATTAGAGGTTAATAAAAATAAAGATAAATATGATATAATTTTATTCAAGTTCACATTCCCCATGGATTCTATTAAATTAAGAACCTTTGAGCTAGACCATGACATTTCAATAAGAGAATGACAGAGATGAAGACTCAGAGAGAGGTTAAGTTAGGGAAGATTCCAGTTTATGGGAAAACTGGACACACAATGCTAGGAATTTGACTTTTAGAGAAACTAGCATGAATTTCTTAGCAGGCGGATATTTTATCAGTATAATATTCAAGGATGATGATTCTATTCTCTCTGTTGTATAGTTTGGTGGCAGAGAATCCAGGAAAGACACTATGTCAGTTGTGAATAAGGGCTTAAGGTAGAGATTTAGTTAAGGAATAAATATAATTGAGTGGATTAAGTGTGCTGACAGTAAGAAGTATTTGTAGTCATTGCATAACTTAAAGATGGTTTTGGTGTTCCTTAGTTATGGAGAAGTTGGGAAGGGATTGACGGCAATTTTCAAGGAAAATGAGGTCACACATGATGAAAAGTGTTGATATGAATGTCCTAAAGAGAGTACGAGAGAGGTTGTTTGAAGAAGAATGAGAGGCCAAAGCATCTCTGATTCTTAAACTTTCTCATCAGGGATAATATGATACTGTGAATAACATTAGTGGCCTATCTTATCATGCCGAATTACGATGGCCCTGTGCTAAGTCATTGTTCTTTTAACAGCTTTACTGAGTACATGTTGTGCTATAAGAGTACTAACTTAAAAAGGGTCTGGAGGCTTTGGCTAGAAATAAATGATAAAGATTTATTCAAGGGTCTTAGCATGTGCAAACTGGAAACATAACTAGGCAAAAACCCAGGAATGTTCTGACAAAGAAAGTTAAGAGTTCTTATGGTGAAAAAGTGCATTCTTGAGAATAATTAGCTCTGCATTCTTAGCCCTAGGATTGGTCCAGGGTGATTATCGCACAGATGCCAGATGGTTTGGTCACCTCTGGTGGTCTGGATAATAGATGTCAGGTGGATGCCAGGTGTTCTGGATACGTGAGTCCTTCAGGGGGTTATCTGGAGTCTGGTGTATGCCCAGGTCTTGACACACAATGAACTAATGTATATCAATGTATATCCAGGACTGGAAAGTTTAAAAGTTTAAGTTCCCAGGCTAGTTAGGACAAGAATATAATTTTTTTTCTCATGCCACTTGATTATAATAATTTAGCATTATGATTATAGTGATTCCATTTTATTTCTTCACTCTGTTCCTCAGAGATATAATTTACATCCCATACAATGGACCCATTTAAGGTGTTCAATTCAATGGCTTTTAGTATGTTCAGAAAGTGTGCATCCATCACCACAGTCAAATTTAGAATATTTTCATTACCCCCAAAAGAAAACCTGTATGCCTAAGCCATCACACCCCAGTCCCTCCATTCCTCCCAGCCCTAGACAACCACTAATCTACTTTCTGTCACTATAGATTTGCCTACTCTAAATATTGCATAAAAATGGAATCACACAATATGTGGTCCTTGTGACTGGCTTCTTTCACTTAGCATGTTTTCAAGATTCATTCATATTGTAGCATGTATCAATACTACATTCCTTATTATGCCTGAATGATATTCAACATTTTGTTTATCCAGTTATTTATTTATGAAGCTCTCTTTATACATTATTTCCTTCCACCATTTTCCCCTGACTGCTAACTAGAGAGGTGTTTGGCAGTTATTTTCTCCTACCTTCTGTTTATCTTGTTAAATTAGGTGGAATCAGAATAATATATTTGTTCTCAGTAGTACAGGAGGACAAAGGCCATCTTCTCTCTATGGGGGTAACTTTCAAACCAAACTCCTATCACTCCCAACCTGCCCCAGGCCATTGGTGCAAGTACTTTTGAAAGAGTTCCGTTCAAAAGCAGTATTTTTCATCTTTTTATAGCTGTTCAGGGTGTTTTGCAGGGTATACGATTATTCTTTGTTTTTGTCTTTGTTTTTTCTCTGCTTTTTAAAAATGTGAAAGTAGATAAGTCCTTGCTGTATACCTGGAGAATCCTAACCACTTATGAAGGGGAAAAAAATCATATGTCACCTCGAGTGCAGATAGTTTAAGTTGTCAGATAAAAATTCTGATTGTGAAGTACATATTGTACTATAAGAGTACAAAAATTAAAAGTATTAACTTCTCACTACACTTAAGAGTCAATAAGTGTAGTGAGAAGTTAATACTTTTAATCATTGTTTTTCTCCTCTGGGACGACATAGGCAGTATAATTAAAATGAAATCCTAAGGCTTTCCCACAAACACTATCATTTTCACTAGTGGTCATTTTCACTAACATTCCCATTATCCACCAGTGAGTATTTACTAACCCCCTACTATCTACCATTTACAAGCAGACATTGCAGGAATTAGATGATTGCCCCTTGAGTTAGTTTAGTGTATACTGGTATTTGTAGAGAGCTTCATCACACAACAAATTTTCACATAAATGTCACATATAAATCCTGTGAATAGTTATTTATGAGTTCTATATAATCCCTGTCATACTGATGCAGAAGCTGGGTGCCAAAAGTTCCGAAGTGTCAAAAGCAGTGAGAACGAGAATTATCAGCTTAGAACTTCCAATTTCAAAACTTTTTCTTCTGCCTCATAAGATCCATTGTGAAACTAAACAAAGGTTTTAAATGGACTTGGATAAAGAAGACAGAACTTCTGACTGAGGCACCATGCCTTGGTGACAATGAATGCTTTCCTATCCTTTGTAGCCGTAGGTGAAATTGGATTAAGTTCCCACTTGGCATCCTGTGAAAATACTTGTGTCCTCCCCTAAAATATCTGCAAAGCCCTGAGTCCTTAGTTTCTGGTAATTACATAATTACTTCAGATCTCCTGCTTTTGAACTCCCTGTTATCACTCATTCTTCACTTGCTTGCCTCTCTGTTCTTTGATATATTGAAGCAATGAATCATCCTCAAGCTTTCCTCTTCTCCCAAACGCTTCACACAAGAAATTAGTGTGAAGCAGACTAATTTGGAGAGAAAGGGGACATTAATTCTGGCAACACATTACTGAATATCGTACACTAGACATCCCTTTTACTGAAAGTCTTCCAGGCTCTTCAACACGAGGCTTTCCTGCTGACCCCTCTCTCTATAATCTCGTTTCTTGCTCACTGCTTTCTCTCTCCACTCCCTCTGCTCATTTATCACTCTGCTCTTCCTACTCCTAAATTTTATGAACCAAGACATTGAGACCTCTCTCCCCCTCCTTAAAACTGCTCCTCAAAATATTTTTTCTAAAAAAGAAATTTCCTCCTTAAAAACTACTTCTAACCTATGTATTCTTTGTCTTGCCACATGGATTATCTAATTAAATCATCATAACCCTATGAAATAACTTATTATTATCCCAAATCTGTAGAGGGATAATCAAGGCATAGAAAGTCAAATAACTTATGCAGGATCCTGCAGCCAGCCAGTGGTAGAGCCAGACCTCTATATTCTCAAGGACGTCTGGGAAAAAAGGCTGCCATTCTAAAATCAGTAGGATAGTCTTATAAGTCTTGTTTCAAACATTTCTATAATTGCTCTGTTTCAGATGACACCTGCTGGGGACAATTATTTAACAAAGGAGTTTTGTGGTTTTATTCAGTCCAATGACAACATGGTTTACTTAAGAATGGCAACCTGGTGTTAACCTTTCTTTTAGCTTGCAATTTACATCTAGTGAAGGTTAAAATAACACAGTGGAAGGCAAAATTTTCCCTTTAAATGTAGAGTATTTCATATGTGCATGGATTTACTTTATATCAGGGTTTCTCAACTTTGGCACTACTCACATGTGGGGAAGAATCATGCTTTGTTGTGGGGGCTGTCCTGTTCATTGTGGGTTCATTGTAGGATGTTTAGCAGTATTCTTGGCTTCTATCCACTAGATGACAGTAGAACATCCCTAATTGTGACAACCAAAAATATCTCCAGACAGGGCCAGTTATCCCCTGGGGTTAAAAGTGACCCCAGTTGAGAACCATTGCATTACATCATAAACTCTCCCAAGCTTCATATTACAACATAGGAAAAACGAAACTCATATAATGAGTGTGCATATGTCTAACAGGGATAGTGGTACTCTTACATTTGTCTGTCTCTAAGGTAATATGGAAACAGCCATTCATTGTTTTGTCTTTTGAAGTTGCTCACATATTGTAGAAATAGTAGAGCAAGAATACATGATATATTGCTGAATTAAGATTACTAAACTTCACTTAATCAAGACAATTAAATTGTCTGTTCAACTGTCATTTATTCAAGGAATGATTTGTCTATTTCTCGTTGCTTTCTTCTGTGCACATTATCTTTCTCTGCCAGGTCTTTTCTCACCACTAGAAATTGAAATTAATTCCCAGACATTTATTTAGTGCTTTCTGTATACTTTGAAGTGCTAGGATTTCAAAACATGTATGGATATTATAGAATCATCATGCTTGTGAAATTCTTCTAGAACCCTCCCTGTTCATGTCAGATAAATGGTTGACCCATCTAGAATAGGTTTAGTATGTCCTCTATTCCTTAAATATCTCCAAAGACAGAAGTACTGTCATATAAGTGGCTCATTCTAGACTTTCAGTCTGATGGTTCAGATGATTCTCTATATCCAAAATGCTTACATTTTAGTCTGTTTCCTCATATTGGTTTCCTTTGTGGATATGCATGTTTGCCCTTTGACCTCAGAGTTAGAAACCCAAAATAATAAGTGAAGTTCAGGTATCTTGATGTGCATGTATCTCTCTCTCTCTCCCCCTCCCCCACCTCATAAGTGAGATTTTTCAGTTCTGGATACCTCATTTATGTTTTTGATTAGCTCATTACCAAAGGTAACTGGATTTTATTTTATATTCAATATATATTTAATCTGTTGTAATTTAATATAATGAAAAATTGTGTCAAGCATGTTTATAGCATTCATGGCCAAAAGGGAAATCATACTTGCCTAATTGAAGAAGAAACAAAGCTCTTCACTCATGTAGCTTTATCCTCAACTCACCTCTTACATATCAGATTCTGTTTCATTCCATTTGGATAACTTGTACTTTTGTACTTCCTGTATGAATTATGGCTATGATGGTATCAAAGAAAAATGACTTCTTTGAGTGGAGAGCTTGGTCCTAACTGAAGTATTATAAGAACCTGATGGTTAAAGAAATTATGGTAACACAAAATAGTTGAGGAAAAAAATACCTTACTATAAATATATATATATATATATATATATATATATATATATATATATATATATATATATATATGTCTAATGAGAAACTGATAGGAAAAATACATACCCAGCTACAACTGGGTTATGCAAACTTTGGAAGGAATACATGACACTAAAACAGGGCTGTTGGTCAAAGGCTTTTATTCAATGGCCGTAGAATGATTTTCAGTCATTGAGATTAACACCTCATCTAATGAGTGGGAGTTTAGATTCAGAGAATCCACATTCATTTGGATTTGAAAGCACTCTTAAACAGTAAACTGATAAGGTACTGACACACTGATGTTCTTTAAAAAGAAACTTATATCTCACAGTTAGGTCATCTTTTTCCTTATATTAATACTAGGTTAAGGAAGACACATATGAATGACTGACAAGAACTTCCAAATTGCTGATTTGATGCTCTGCTTCATCTAATCTACTGTTGATTCCCTCTAAGTAGTCTTTATTTCAGTGATTGTATTCTTTATTCTGATTTATATATAAACATATATATATTTCCTATCTCCACTAGATGTTTATGTTTACTATCTCTTTGTTGAAGTTCTCACTAAGTTTCTTGAGCATCCTTATAACCAGTGTTTTAAACTCTGTCTCTGGTAGGTTGTTTATCTCCATTTTGTTTAGCTATTTTTCTATAGTTTTGTCCTGTTCTTTCAGTGAGGACATGTTTCTTAGTCTCTTCATTTTGGCTGCCTTCTGTGTTTGTTTCTATGTATTAGGTAGAACTGATATGTCTCTCGGTCTTAGAAAAGTGGAGTTATGGAGTAGATATCCTGTAAAGCTCAGTGGTGCAATTTCCCTGGTCACCTGAGCCGGGTTCTACAGGTGGTTCCCTTGTGTGAGTCGTGTGTGCCCTTCTATTGTAGTTGAACCTTGGTTTCTGTTTGTATGTCAGCGAGAGGGATTGACCCTCAAGCTGATTGGTTGTGAGGACTGGCTGTGACTACAGTGGAGGAGCTATTATGCAGGGGCTGATCCTATGGAGCAGCATGTGCTTTGTCGGGGCTCTGGTGCCTGCCCCAGTCTGTCCTTTGGGTGTGTTTTTTGTGGAGGTACTTTGGTAATACTCTGGTGTGGTATAAAGCTGGCCATCATGTGTGTTGGTTCTGGGGCTTCTTGGGTGGGGCTCTGTTGTTGGCCAAGGTCAGCTGCTGCCTGTGCACTGCCTGGAGCCACTTGGTGTTAGCTACAAAGTGATCTGCAGGTGGTTGCCACTTGTGCTGGGCTTGGATATGCCTGGGAGAGGCTAAGCTGCAAACCAAAACAGGGTGCCTCTAGTGCCTGGCTTGGGGCTGCTTAGCAAGAGGTACAGGGTACCCTGAGCCTAGATGCTGCTTGTTTGGGGTTTGTGAACTTTGGGAGATTTTAGGAAGGGCTGCAGCATGACCCAAGACAGGACATTTGTATGGATAAACCACTGAAATCAGATTGAGTGAGCCTGCAAATTGGGAGTTATGGAGTCTCAGGTGACCACCAGAGTGAGGTAACAGTGTTAACCAGGTTGATAGAGACTCAGATAAGGTGGCCGCTTGTGTCTGCACACTCGGTTAAGGGAGGGTTCAAGAAAGGAACAGTGGCTTCTGCCAGCACTTCTATGAGGGAGAAAGCTCCCGCTTCAGCCTTCATCCTGATGCCAGACAACTCAGTTCCTCCTCGTATGTCCCCTGGTGCCTTTTGATTTGTGGCCCCAGTGCTGAAGCTCAGAGCAAGTAAGCCTGTAAGCATCTAAGTTTGTGTGTGGGACCTTTAATAGGAATGCCTGGGACTCCTCTGTCTCATTCAGCTACAACCTCTGCTGAATTTTACAGCTGGAAGTTGTGGGGACTTATCCTTGCACTGGAATTGAAGGCTGAGGAACCTGGTGTGGGGCTGGTACCCCTCACTCCTCAGAAGGGACTTCCACAGCTGATATATACCTCCTGATTTTTAACTACCACATGTGGGTATGGGAGCAGGCTGTTCTGAGGCTCTACCCCTCCTACCAGTCTCACAATGGCTTCTTCTATCTATCCTTAGTTATAGGACTTCTGTTTAGCTAGACTTCAGGTGATTCTTAGTAGTCGTTGTTCTTTACTTTAGTTATAATTTCGAGGTGGTCATGAGAGGAGGCAAGCGCAGTGTTTGCCTACTCTACCGTCTTGACTGGAAGCCTTGTAAAGAATGCCATTTTAAAGTGAATCACCTTCAAATATTTCCTCTACTATGCTTTTAGAGCATGAACATGGGTAATTTTGAAAGCTCACACCATGCACAGCATATGTGTCACCTGGAAGTCCCATCCTGTGACCTGGTCTATCCTCATATGGACAGAACCCAGGGAAGGATCCGGGAGCCTCTCTACCATCTTTTTAAAAAGAAATAAACAAAACAATAAAATGAGTTAGACTTGAGAAAATTAGGCACATATAAGTCAAGAAAATGAGTTGGAACCAGAAGTGAGCTCGTGCATAGATTTCAAATCCCAGAGTCATACAGTTCTGGCCGTGAGCCTTCTAGAAGTCATATGAGAGAGTAAAACATGATCAGTTACAAGATTAATTGTTCATAAGTTAAAACAGATCAGTGTTATATGAGCATGGTTTTTAGCGGGAAATAAAGGGAGGGAAATGTCATGGGGGATCTCAAACTTATGAAAATACAAATTTAATAGGCTGATTTTGATGTACTTATTGAGAGAAAGAGTGCTTGTTTCCTGTAGTCAAGAAGTAGCCATGAAAAAGATAAACCATACCTGCCATACCTGCTTAAGAAATTATTTCCAAACCCTTTGAATTGTCGGATTTGTTTATTTCTGAGTAACTGTTTTATACACAGAGGGGATGTATACACACAGTTTAAGAGTAGGGAGTTTTTGTGTGGAATTTTATTCTAATTACTGCAAAATTCTTTCTCCATTAATGCCATTTAGATGAAATGGCTTTCAGGGTAGAACAATGTCCTCTGAAGTGTTGATTTTGCATCACTGGTACATGGATTAAAATTAATTTTTTTTAAATTTCCGATTTTATATCAATAGGTGTCTGAAAATAATAAATTAGTACATCAACCCTGTGATTTTACAAATATTATTGTTGAGCTAAACTGAAATGGTTTTTAAAAGAATAGAGTGAATTTAAAGCCAAAAGTCTAGAAGTTCAATGTTACAGGAAGCACACAGATGAAGGAACAATTGTAAAGTCAATGTATGAAGGCCTGAAGTTTGGAAAACACTTGGTGGCATTTAGTTCCCTTCAATCACTGGCTCTTGACAAGCATGAGGCTTTTCTTCTGTAGACTGTGCATAAGCATCTTGGAGGAATAACAGAAGGGGAGGATTAAGTCTAGAATAGATTGTATTGCTTTTTTATGTCTCCCCTCGTTGTGTTAGGTGATAAAATTTCTAGTGTACATAGCTGTGATTTTTAAAAATGTATTTTTTTCCATTTCCCTCATGAGTAGCATTTTCCTTACTTGCAGGCAACAATGTGTATAGAGTGTACAGTGTTTTCTTAGCTTTTTCCTTCTTTAACATTTCATTTTACAGGTCCTCTGTGGAACATAAACACTCCTAATGTCTCTTTCTTTGCCCTCAAACTTTGTAGTTTGTTTTTCCTTACAGTCAATGTTGCAGGGCTGGGAAGCAGATAAAACAATCTTGCTCATGTCAGATAAGATGTTTAAAAATAAAAGATATCATAAGCTACAATTAAATAATGCCGAGTGGTCAAACTAGTCTCTCTTTCCATAATAACTGACTAACTCAAATGAGAATTTTCAAGTATAAAGTGTGCTATAGAAAACATACCCACTTACTCAGTTTTTCTTTCAGATTTAAAATGACATGGAAATTGGAATTATCATAGTTTTCTAATAATACATTTGGAATAATTTTATCTGTTTTCATTTTTGTCTCTTTTATTTCCTAGTATTTTCTTCCAGTCTCATCTTAAATCTTATCTGTGATTAAGAAAGGATATGGATTTCTTAATTTTGTATTTTATTGCATTTCTTGTACTGCATGTTGATGATGACTTTGTTTTCATTGGTAAATGCTTTGCATTTTGAAAATGAACCTAGCACTCCTCATCTCATATTGAAAATGCAACAAAGGAAAGGAAGCCTGAGAGATAATTAAACTAATGTGTTTTCCCTTCTTTTTTTTTTCCGTTTTTAGATGGTAAGGTTGAAGTTACAAAAGAAGGTGTGAAGTTGTGCACCATGGGTCCAGGAAAAGTGTTTGGGGAGTTGGCTATTCTTTACAACTGTACCCGGACAGCGACCGTCAAGAGTAAGACTATTTTATTTTTCAGATACTTTCCATGTCTTTTTTTCCTTAAATCTGTGGGATGTGGAATAATATGCCTCTTTATTTAATCTTTGTAATTTGATTAATCTGTATTTTAATTTTTGCTTTGCAATGTAGTCAATATATTTGTTTTCCTACTAAAGAATGATTGTTAGCAGTCAGTTTTGCATAGCTTAAGTTTTATTGCTGCATTTTGAAAAGTACGCTTTTCACCTCAAATTCTTATAAATTAGAATTTATAAAATGGTATAATTTTATAAATTAGCATTAAACAAGAGCAATAACTTTTTTATTTTTTTTCCTGCCCTTAAAACCTCAGGATCATATTTCAGAAATTTTTACATGCTGCTATTTTGGGTTACATTCCTTTCTTAAATTCTAGTTGTTCATTCAGTGGTTTAGAAAAATTAAGAGGAAAATTTTTCTTTGTCTCATCCAAACATCAAGTGACATATATCCTGAATTCTAAAACTGTGTCTGAGTATATTCTTGTCTTCAGCTGCTCATCAAGCTGTGTATTATAGCATTTTCCTTTTCTACTGATTGAGCTCATTTTAAATCAGGGAAATAATGCAGCTTGTTTCCCTAACTTTACATGTATGTGTGTATATGATTTCTCTAGCAACTTTCATTGCTTGGTAGAAGCAGCTGCAATAGTTAGAGGGAGGGAAATTGTTTTAAATACTCTTTCCTGACTACAGGATGTAATGCGTGTATAACAAACCGAGGTGAATGAATGCAAATGCCAACAATGGAAGGTCCATTGCATCTTTAGGCAGAGGTGTATTTCATGTTTGAAAAGTTCTTCTGGGATACTACTATCCTGTGAATAATGGCAAATACAAGTTACTTTGATTAGGTTGTGTCATTTAAAAAAAATGCTACGGGCAAAATCACATTGTTAATATCAATTAGTTTCATCTGGATGTCACTGACTATTTTGTATACTTTCTCTCAGAAGGATGGCAATGAGAGTCAGTATGGCATTGAAAGTTGGGTTGTAAAGAATTTAATAATACATGGCTAGCTAGAGTCTCAGAAATTGTCTTGTTGGTGAATCACCTTTTGTTCTTTGAAATCACTATGACATCAATTGCGGCTGAGGCCCTTATGAGTCCTTCTTGGCACTTGATTCTTGATCTCTGAAAGCATAGAACTCTTTTGATTAATAGGTACTACCATGTTTTTATTTGATATGATCATTTAATAACATGACTCAAAGAATAATGAAGCTCAATGAATCACAAAAGATCCTGCCAGAACTTTAACTCACTTAAAAAGTGCCCTAACTAGAACAAAAAGTAGTCATGACTCTATTAAGTGAACAGATGTTAAGATCATGCTTCATTTTCATGAGAAATACATTGACTTTAGGGCAAAAAGGGACCAGAATAGAACATTTTGATTGAGCAGGATTTCTCAGAATTGCAATATTACTTTTTCTAAAGTTTTAAAATTTTTAAATTTTAAAAAGAGTTCAGCTCATTTAATCTAACTGAAAAGTACAAAATTTCCAAAGGTCAACAGTTGGTTAATTATAAAGGTCAAAACAATACTTAATCTTTTGAAATATTGAATTGCTATTAAAGAAATATTCTAAATAGAATACATAGTCTATTTAGATAAATTTTACAGCAAAAGGTTTGTCATAAGATGATTGCTTTGCTTCATTAAAATTAACTGTCTTAAATTCCTAGTTCCTATAAAATGGTATTAATCCGCATTAGCCTCTATTGTCTTCATGTTTGGTAAAGTTAAATAGATACTATATTACTAATTGAGCAAAAAGGAACTAGGTGTTGAAAGCAAATTATACCCTTAACTATTTGGGGGTGAAAACATCCATTGTTAATGGAAATGAGTGATGAAGCATTTTGTTTAACACAGACTCAGAGATGTCTTATGCGTGTATGCGTTTGTGTGTGTGTTTGTATGTGCATGAGTGTGTGTGTGTGCTCATTTTTTCATAGTGCCAACTTAAGATATGGAGTTTGTATTTCAAAAAGAGCCCAAGGTTGATGGTGTGCAAATATATCGATGCATTTATAAGTGAAGAGGTTTTTGTGCATGAGTAAGGAATAATATATTTTAACAACTGTTGCTTCTGACTATTGTGTAAGAACTATACAGCATGAATAATGATTACTTGTTGTTCAGGACCTTTTTGTCATGTCTCCTATACTGTCCAGAGTGATATTTACTTATGACACTAGTCCTTAAAACCATTTTAAATTTGTTTAAATGATACTCTCAGGCTGATCACTTTATAATTCTAATTAGATTCCATTGTGGATGCTACTTTCACCAAATAACTACAGTCAATTCTTTCATATTCTTTACATGTGATGATTTAAAATGTCCTAATTTGACTCTTTAGATCCAGTCCATTTCTCAGGATTCAAGATTGTGTTGACTCTTGTCCATTTCTTCTTAACTATCATTTGCCAGAGATGACCGTTTGGAATAACTTCCAGAGTGGTTTCATCCACTTGAGTGTAATAGTCTAAATTTGAGAAGACTGCCTTTCCTACTCAATAGCTTATGTATTCATGCTTTCTTTTTTTCTCACTTACCTGGGCTTCTGATTTCCTTTCCCCCAACATCACCCACTTTCTTTCATGATTGAGAATGTCGATGATTCCCTTCTTTGTCTTTCGAGGTCAGCCTGAAAGCTGTCTAGCATTTTAATGCATTGTTAATCTCATAATTGTAACTAAATCCTAGGTGACATTCAAGAGCTCTTCAATGTAATTTCGTGTTCAGGAGAGCACTTTTTGAAATTACATCAGGCCATGAATAAATTCCAGTGACTTCCCTTGCTAACAAATGTGATCCTAACACCTATGGGTTTTCTTAAACTTAGGATATCAAAAACTAGGTTTTTTGCTTGTTTGTTTTTTGCTTTTTAATTGAGGTATAATTGACATGTAGCATTACACACAACAAAAATGTATACACATTTTAAGAAAGGAAAAAAACTATTAAAATTACACTGATGGTAACCACTTTTAGCACCTCTTGTAATTGCAGAAATCAAACGTGACTTGTATTCATCTTTTGTTATCCATATATATTGAGTATTACAGTTTTAATTCAGTTTTTTACTTTCTTAAAATGTGTATACATATTTTGGCACCCTCTGTATTAGTTTTCAGGTGTACAACATAATGATTAAATATTTGTATACATTGCAAAATAATTACCGCAATGTCCAGTTAACATCCATCACCATATAGAGTTACAAAAAAGTTTTTTGTGTGATAAGTTTTAAAATATACCCTTTTAGCAACTTTCAAATTTGCAATAAAGTATTATTAACTATAGTTGTCATGCTGTACATTACATCCACAGGACTTATTTATTTTATCACTGGAAGTTTGTGCCTTTTGACCACCTTCACTCATTTCGCCCACCCACCCCTATCTCTGGTAACTACCAATCTGTTCTCTGCATATATGTGCTTGAGCACTTTTTTTTTTTTTTTTTTTTTTAGATTCCATATATAAGTGAGATCATTTAGTCTGTGTTTCTCTGTCTGACTTACTTCATGTAGCATAATGCCCTCAAGGTTCATCTGTGATGTCACACGGCAAAATTTCTTTCCTTTTTTATGGCAAAATAGTACTTATAGTGATATGGAAAGAAAACATCCATGGTATGAGGCAGATCTATATTCGTAGTCCTCTATCTTATAAAACACCATTGATTTTTCCCTGAGGAATGAGGATATAAAAAATATATAAAAATTAACATGATATTGGAAACAAAAATCTAACAAATATCTTGAGGCTATTCATAGCCTAAATCGGCTCAAGTTTTCTTTATTAACTGTGATATGAAAATGGCCACTTTGATTGTGTCTATCCAATTACAAACACTCCAGATGTCACAGGAAGGAAAAAAAAAACAGTTGTTATATTAGATTTCTACAAACCAAATAATATCTCCAATGTTGTTTAAATTTCACATTTTGTCTAAATATTTTGGGATACTGTAGACAACAAATAGTTTTCCCATCCATTTTCAAACCCCACAAGGGCTAGGGATTTCTAACATGTCCACTAAATAACCCTTGTTTACTTAATTCCCATACTTGGAATCTTGTCATTTTCGTGTTTTCCTAAAGTGTCACTCCTGGTTGTGTGATTTCACTTTCACTACCCTCACAGCTAAATCAATATCAATTTACTCTCTCCCCTGGCTTCTTACCTTGCCGCTATGCCGTAGGTTCTTTAAAAATTGCAGAAATGGAAAAGTTAGTTACTGGAAACCTAAACATAGAAAAAAAAGATATTTAGTTTATAGTGAGAGAGGGATTCAGTGACACATACCCTGTGTATGAATTTGCAAGGGCACTTGTTCTATTGTCTTGTTTTCCTGAATTTCCCACAACCAGTTCTCACAACTACATAGGGATTTTTTTTTTTTTTTTTGAGGTCTGAATTACGATTCTGCTCCAACTTCAGTTGTGCATAAATTGACATTTTTACCTTAAAATACTAAACTGAAGCCTGTTTCTCTTACTTTGAGTTTTCCAGCTCACAATACCCCAAACCTTCAGCAGTATGTCATTCTAACAGTCCCATTCAAAAAAACTTCAGTAAAAATACAAGAATAAAGGTCTCTCTCTCTTTGTAGGAAAGCATCTCCATACCAGGTGATCACCATAGAAAGTTATCTGCAAAGAATGTCTATAAAGAAAGTTATCTGCAAAGAATGGGTGTGAATTTTCTTGGAAAAAATATCTGAGTAATTATTTCTGCTTAGATTATTTCTACCCAGTATTTAAATATCCCACAGTATTAAAATACTTCAGTACTAACACAGAAAAGCCTAAACATTCTACGAGAAATCTGATAAAATGAATGCTTTAATAATATCTGGTAAAAATATTTTTCTGCCTTTGTTTGAATACTTTCAAGTTTCCATGTTTAGTCTTTCCTAGAATATTTGTGTGGTTTCGAAAATTAACTAATATACTTCAATGTGTCATAGACATGTTAAGAACAAGGTTAAAATTAGGTTTTGATTTTTCTGTTTGTTTTTAAAATAAATCTGGGTCTGTACAGTGAGATGGCTTATACATTTCCTTGTAGCTCTGTTTCATACGTTACATTATTCAACCTGGCTCAGAAAAATCTGCCAACTGTGAAAACCTAAAAAAGATAAATGGGGGGAAAAGGAGATTTGACTAAAATTTCTAACTCAAATACTTCTATGTGCTATAAATGTAATATCTATACCTTACATACAGTGGGTCAACATCCAGTGCTTTTTATTGGTAAAGGAACAAAAGAAATGAATGTCCGTTTCATTGTTAATGAAAATAAATAATAGACAAAGTTGTTATAGTGGCTGTAAACCTTGAAAATTCCTTAAGTGACTGAAACAAGAAATAAGCAATTAGACGCTTTTTAGGAAATATCATTATAGAGTTGCATTAAGCATCATATTTATGATAAAGGTATTTCCACATGTGAAAATGAAGCATCATTGTCTGCCAATACAAACAATTGTCGTGTATGCAGTTATTACCTGGGGTTTTAATGAGCAGGAGCGACAACACACTGTCATGCTCCCTGTACCACAGCACAAAAGCAGAAGAGATAACTATGCTAATGAGGAAGTCTCCGTTCTGCCTTCCAAGAGGCAAATTAAAAAGATTCATGCTTTCTCCCAGCCTAACGTGCATGCTTTCTACCAAGAATCCTGAAAGAAAGGACAGAAAACACAAAATAAATTTAGGCTGATGACAACAGAAACATGACCCTCATTACAGAAAAAAAAGTACAGTAACTTCAAGGATTGTCATCATCCTGGACAATGAAGCAAACAGTGTATTATGGTAGCATCTTGTTTAGTGAGCTAATTAGACAACATTCTTAGTAAATTTTTTTATCACATTTGTCTATTCAAAAATACTGTGAAATTAGTATCATAAATCTAATTATGTAATTCCTGAGAAATAAATTTGTTTAATAAAGGAGTCACTTCACTAGGTGCCAATGTGGCCACATAACAGATTAACATGAACAAATGGATGTACAGAAGCTATTCTTCAATCTCATTCTTTTATTGTTTAAGTGAATTAAAAGTGAATTTCAGAGAAGAACAAAACAGTTATTAAACTCCAAATTTCTTTTATAGGTTGAAAGTTTTTGTTTGTTTTTTATTTTCTAATCTTGATGGAAACTGTTACAGTCAGAATTTATTTATGATTTATATTTAACTGCTTCCAAAAAAAGATTTTGACCCAATATTGACTAGGTCTAGTAGACAGGCATATGTTAATAGTGCTTCTTGAGGGGAAAAAAAAAACCCTCTTGCAGTCAAGGGAAGGCAATAGCACTTAATTCCTTCTTAAGGTTAGATAAATTACTTTCTCTCCCTCCCTTTTTAAATTACTTAATCGTTGAGTACCTTGAGTATTCCTAGAGAATGCTCAGGCTTTAACTGATAGGATATTATTATTATTTTAAGGATCAGAGGTAATTTAATAGTAAATCTAAACAATAGACAAGGGAGGCTGACTTTTTAGCATTTTCTTTAATCCAACAGAATTAGCAATTTTCCCATGAAGACCTACATCATAAAAAGCTCCCACCCAAGGTAAAAGCTTGTGTCAGTTATTGATACACTGAATCTTTTTTCATTCGTTTAATAATTTACAAAGAGGTAATGTTTGTATTTATTCAGATGATTGAGAGAATAAAAAGTAGAGCAGTAACATAGGTCAATACTGTATATTCTGCAATGTTTTTTTAAAGGAAACTTTCCCGTCCATGGGTTGTGAATGATTCCTAAGGAATGCTCAAGAGTAACAATGATTATAAGAGCAGATAACATTTGAAAGCTATGAGTGATGCAATGGGCTCAGAGCTTTTGGATAGGTGGTGGTGTTCTCCCATTTTACTGCTGAAGCAGCTGAGACCTAGAGTGGTTAAGTGATTGGTCACATGTCACATCGCTAGTTAGAGGGAGGGCCCTGAGTTTGACACAACTGTGCAATGCTGCTGCCATTTTAAATTTTGTCTTCAGTCGTTCATTTTGGTTTTAAAGACAAGTGCATCTATAGGACTACTTCTATGGACTAAAAGACTCTATTTTCACAAAAATTTACACATTAAAATTTTTTTTAAAATTACAACGCATGGACCCACAATAAGTATATCTGTTACAAAAGGATGAATTCTATAACACAATAAAGAGAGGGTCATAAGTTTAAACCCTGAGAGACATATAAGCAATCAGAACCAATTGCAGGATCTAGTTTTTGCAATGCACTGAAACACTTATGAATGTTTCATGCAATGAAATTTTATGGTTCAATATTTGAGATATTGCCAAGTTGCTACACATGTCTACATTTCTTTTATAAAACCTATTTGTCAATGAATTTCTTTAAAGTAGGTCTTATAAAAATGTAAACAATAATGCAAAAACATTGAATGAAGAACAAGGAAGGAAATTTTAATAGTACTTATGTTATTTTTTTATTACAGAACAAATACATAAAAATAAAAGAAAAAAATGAGTCATGACAGTGTGTTTGCCTTTGTTTTCCCCTTGAATGTCCTCAGACTAGAGGAAAAATAATGTCAGCAACTCATTGGTGAATCTGAGGAGCCTTCTCTTCTTATGGGATGTCCTTTGTTGACTGGGTAAATGTCGAAGTAATCGTGATAACAATGATTGATAATTTACAACCTGCTGTCCATGCATTATTTACAGTGATCCTAAAATATCCCAATCTAGTGAGAGAGGTGTTGTCTCTGATTTTCCAGATGAGAAAATGGAGACTGAGATCATGGAGTCCATTAATGCTAGTTCACTTACAAACCCTCTGATGCACATTTATGTATTAGGTTGGTGCAAAAGTGATTGCGGTTAAAAGGTTAAAACTAATTGCAAAAACTGCAATTACGTTTGCACCAACCTAATAGCAGTATTTGAAGCACCTGCTATTAGCATCCTTCCCCCTCACCCCCAACATGTATAGATTCCTGAGTAAGGTCCATGTATGCCGACTACTGAAGTGTAAAGTGTAGATTAGGGAACATCAAATGTTTGCTACCATGTTTATCAAAGTGTGGTCCCTGGAACAGCAGTATCAGCATTACCTAGGCACTTGTTAAAAGTGCAAAATCTCTGTCATCCTCTATGTATTGATTTAAAACTTTGGGGTTATGTCACTGTGGGGGAAGAAAAGGTTCTCCAGGTGATTCGGATGTATCTTAAGTTCGAGAACCACTGACCCTACATCGTAGAGACACTTAATTTGTATTAACCTCCACATAGCACACTCTCCCACGCATTGAACTGTCTATATTGAAAAATTTAAAAAGAAAATTACAGTCAATATAATTAGTATTACTCTTGGTATCATTGTAGGTTTTTTTCTAAGTTATTTTGTTGCTGTTGATAAGAGATCTTTGAGAAAAATTGCATTTTTCTTTTAAGGAGTGAAACACCACTAGTGGAAGAGTACCAGCATTGTGTAGCTTGTGAACATATTTTTTTGAGGATTAGTAAGAAGTAAAATTAAAAGAACAGGTTGAGGGGGAAGGGAAAAATCTAAAAAATCATGGGCTGCTGGGCTATGTTGTTAACCAGAATAACCTTTAGATTTATTGAATTTGATGGCTAAGATATTGGTAGGAAAACAGAAAGAAGTGGCATTCAATTTTTGTTGTTCATTTTCATAATTGTGAGTATAGTTTAGATTAGGTGAAAACAAGCGCGGAGGACATTTTTAAGAGAACAGCTGAGTTGGCGATGTCTGAATAAATGCAATGCTTTTCATTGATAGATCAAACTCATTGGACCAGTAATGGTCAAGGTCCTTATAGCTGGTGTAGCTGCTCATTTATTTAATTCATAGTGAGGGTCCAGGCGGTCCTAGATGGATTGCATATCTCTTAGCATCTGATAATTAGAAGACTAAAAGTTACCCATATATCTTAGTCATTAAAAAAGAAATGGGGAAGTTCCTTGGAATTGACACATGTAGAGGTCTGAGACCTGGAGTGGTAAAGGATTTAGGTGAGGAAGTGTGCCAGCAAATTTCGGCAGGGGTCTTGAAGAATTTAATTTTCACTGTGAATGTGATAGTAGGTCATAGAAGTCAGTAAAGACTTCCCAAAAAGGCAGGAAGAACAGGGTCAAGAAATGAGATGAGCTCAGGAAGCTGAACAGTGTTTTCTGTGGCTAAGTGTTCTTTACTACTTGTTTTCTCTAAAGGACAATCTGCCTTACTAATGAGTCACACTTGACACCATCATAATTCCTCCCATGTGTAATAGAGCAACTTTATTGATTTGGAAACATTGTTGTTGAAGTTTCCTGAGTGGGATCAAACAGTATTGTTCAGACTATATTTATAACTGAATTCTTTTTGTTTTATTTCCAAAGAAAAATCCCATGGAGTGCTTCTATGTATGACATTTGTAAGCACAGACCTTTCTGGTTACAGAGTTGGGGAGCAGACCCCAGGAGCCCCACCTGGTGTTTCTCACTCTTCATTCCTTCTTACTCGTCCCCCCTGGATTAAGCCCTCTATGGCAATTTTTTCTTTTTTTAATTTAGGTCAGGTAACATAGTTTGAAAACCACTGCTCTAGTTGAATCCAAGGTTAGTAGTAGTAATTCTTTCTTTCTTTCTTTTTTAATTATAGTTGACATACAATATTATATTAGTTTCAGGTATATTGCATAGTGGTTAGACCTTTATATAACTTCTGAAGTGATACCCCCAATAAGTCTAGTACCCACCTGACACCATACATAGTTATTAAAATATTTTTGACCATATGCATATTCCCTATGCTGTACTTTACATCCCCATGACTCTTTTGTAACTGCCAATTTGTGCTTCTTAATCCTTTCACTTTTTCACTCTGCCTGCCACAATCCCCCTCCCATCCGGCAACCATCAGGTTGTTCTTTGTAAACTACCTTTAGGTACTTGCACTTGGCTATGTGTAGTAACTCCAACCCTCACAATGGTCCTGCACATTTCAATAATAACACCATTGTATGGGTGGCAACTGAGCTGTAGAGGGCGTAAGAAACTTCCGTAAGGACCCACATCTGGATTGATAAACTATCTCTTTGACAGTTTCCAGTAAGACTCTGAACTATATCATCTCAACCTCGGTTTCTGGCAGTTGACAGGTGAAGATCTAACTTCAGATCTGTCCTGTCATTCATGAAGAATTTCTTAGGCTTATACCAGATTCTTGTGAGGCTCTGCTAAACACCCTGGAGAGCATCAGCAAGAGAGGGCATATCCCTGCAATTAAGATATTTATAGTCTAGTTGGAGAGACAGGATAAATATAGAAAAACTATAAGAAATTCTTGGCGAATGAGAGACTTAGAGAAACAGAGAAATTTTGAAGGAGAGGGAGCTCATTTGACTGCAATGGACAGACTTTCTGGAGGAGACAGAAATTAACCTGTGTCAAAATTGAAAAGTAGAACAGTCCTGAGTATAGAATCTGGAATCATATTGCCTGGGTTGAGATTCTATGCTACTTGCTTAGCTTTGCACCCTTGGGAAAATAATTTAATGTTCCCGGGCCTCATTTCTTTTATTCTTAAAATGATAAGAACCTGCCTTGTAACTGTGACAAATTTTAGAAAAGGAAATATCTGTGAAAGGGTTACTGCACAAACCAGCATGTGATGCATTAAGCAAAGGTTGTTCTGTTACAGCTGTTGTTATCATCACAACTAAAACTATTAAAGCATGAAAGAATTCTGTAGGTTGTTAGGACCTTCATTATTTGCAGAACCTGAGAAACGACCTTAAAGAACCCAGAGCGTAGTTTGAAACCCACAGGTAGAGAAGTGTAGGAAAGGGAATGGGCCATGTCTCAGAGGTGGAAGTTCCTGGAGGCATCCCAGGTCCTCAGACACTCCTCCTTTCACAACAGTCATTACCCAATAAAGTGGTTCAGATGTGTCCTTTGAATAAACTGGTACGAGAAATGCTAACATCAAAAACAAACTACGGGTAAGGAGATAGGGGAGAGTGATTAGATCACACAGGCTGGGCATTCCAATGCAATTCTTCTGCTTGGAGGCACGACTTTGGACTGTGAAAAAGTGAAGAATATTTATCTGTGTTGGCTGAAATTCTGTTATCATCACTTCCCTCTTGGGCAGAATTCTCAGAACCTCCATGAGAAGTCTATTTGTAGGTGTATTCACAACCTGAATAGGGGCCTAGTGTATCAAGACCTTGGGAAAACTAATAGATGGTTATTGGACATGCTTTTAAAATGTCAACTCCTCTTTCTTTCTTTCTTTCTTTCTTTCTTTCTTTCTTTCTTTCTTTCTTTCTTTCTTTCTTTCTTTCCTTCCTTCCTTCCTTCCTTCCTTCCTTCCTTCCTTCCTTCCTTCCTTCCTTCCTTCTTCCCTTCCTTTCCCTTCCCTTCCCTTCCCTCCCCTTCCTCCTTCCCTCCCCTCCCCTCCCCTCCCTTTCTTTTTCACCACGCAGAGTCAGTTCTCCTTCCATCACCATATATTTGATAAAATGTCAATTACTTTCAAAAGTAATATTTTAGACAAATGACACCTATAGTTTTTATCTTAAGATGCAGCCTGGAAATTCAAGACTTCTGGTACCCAATGCATTTGTCTCCTTTGATTGCCTTAGGAAAGAACACTAATCTATGTTTACCACGTCTGTACTTACCATCTGGTAAAGATGCTGCTAATGGCCACAGTTCTCATAAGAATGATTAAAATTCTGGTCTCCAACAGAATCAAGCTCCAATCCCTTGGCCAAAGCTTTGGCTTTTATCTATAGTTTGAATTTAGCATTTCCTGGTTTCCCAAAAAATTACAGTTATCCCATGTTATGGAAATTGTTCATATTCATTGCCTTTCTCTGCCATTTAGTATTATGACGCAGAAATCTAGCCATTTAAATGGAATTTACTACGGACATACAGACAATCAAAGTTATCCATGAAGCTTGAGTATAACATGAAGCATAGTGAGCTGCTAAGAAAATAGGAAATGAGATTCTCACCAATGTGAAGTGGCCCAAACTATGTGCAACACAAAATGTAATACATGAAATTTTAAGATTATCAAAATATTCAAAATGGAGTTTTTGAAATGCTAAACATCTTCTGAAACTCAAATTTGAGTTGGAAGAAACCTTAGACCTCAAGAATTACCTGCCTTTGGGGCGGCCGGATGGCTCACTTGGTTAGAGCATGAGCTCTGAACAACTGGGTTGCCGGTTTGATTCCCACATGGGCCAGTGAGCTGCGCCCTCCACAATAGATTGAAGGACAACGACTTGGAGCTGATGGGCCCTGGGGAAACACACTGTTCCCCAATATTCCCCAATTTAAAAAACATTAAAAAAACAAAGGCATTGGTATTGATATATTTTTTTTAAAAAGAATTACCTGCCTTTGTCTAAAACTAGTTTTAGCACTAATAAAAATGGAAATCAGCTCTAGATGTTTGGGGCTTTTTAAAATTAGGTGTCAAAATATACTTTAAAAGTCTTAGATTAAAAAAAAAAAAAACAGACAGAAGAGGGAGAAGCTAAATGAAAGACGTAACCTTTTATTTACTCATTCTCTGAATCTCCTATTTGTGCTTTGTGTTTCTCAATCACAATGGCTTAGGCCTCGGACAATAGTAAATAATTATAAAAGCAGCAGAAATATTTTTCTGTACTGACTTTTCCCCTATCACTTACTTTGGTTAATTTAACATGCCTTCATATTTTTTTGATCGTAAAAATAACGTTTAAAAATGTATACATGTAAAGATTTTTTGAAAATCATTTATGCCCCACTACCCAGAAAGAAAACTTTGAACATTTTGCACTTTCGTCTTATTCTCCTGAATATTTTAAAAAGTAAGATCACACTACTCCACCTTTTAATGCACAGGTTCAATTCTGAATGTTAGTCATTTGTTTATAGTTAGTATGTGCTTCTGTTGCTCTTAAAGTTTTATTTTGCGTCAAGGTGGTTGGATTTGTTTTCATTTTCTCTTTGAGCTTTTTACTTGAATGGTAACATTATTGTGCCTTTTCTTCCACTCCTCGTCCTCTAATTTTTTTCTGTTCAATTTTTGCTATTAAAAGATTGTTTCTTTTCTGCTCTTGATGTGCATATTCTCCTTGGTCCATGCAACTTAATAACTTGCATTAGAATATTAATACTTCGTATTCATGTTTCATGAATACTTTGAATTAGAAACTGTGATGCATGCCCTTTGTTAGCAGAGCTGATTAAATTGGAATAGACAGTACCGATGAGAGAATTGGTATCTTTCTACAGATATGTATGTTCAACACTAATGCTTATCTAGTGGTTGGCATGGCACAGATTCCGAGCATTTGAATTTTAGGTTTTTTCCAGTATTTGTAATTACATTCTGGCATTCTGTTTTAGGAGTTAGACATTTATTTAGTTGAGTCACTGGTAGCTTAAAATTTATGGAATAATTATGCTGATTGATTTAAATTGCTCAGCAGAATCATTTTAAAAATTAAATGTTGGCAAGCTTGATTTATTTACAACCATGGCATTAACATCTTAGAGTATTAGTTAAGTGGGCACTAGATTTCTTTTCCAGATGAGCTCTTAAGACATATAAATTTATGGCATTTGTGCGTAAAAAGTTGTATTACTTTTTCTATAAACTGACTCTCAGCTGTTAATGTTTGCAAAATGTACTAGTACATTGGTAAACTACCCAGAACAGTTTTATTTCTCTTTTTTTAATAATATTTTATTTTTCAATTATAGTTGACGAACAATATTATTCTCTTTTTTTAATAATATTTTATTTTTCAATTATAGTTGACGTACAATATTATACTAATTTCAGGTGTATTACATTGTGATAAGATATTTATATAACTTATGAAGTGATTACCCCAATAAGTCTAGTATCTACCTGGCGCTATACATAGTTATTACAATATTATTGACTACATTCCACTATATTTTACATCCTCATGACTATTTTGTAACTTTCAATTTGTACTTTTGAATCCCTTCCCCCTTTTCATCCATCCCCCCAAACCTCCCTCCAATCTGGCAACGATCAAAATGTTCTCTATCTATGAGGTTGTTCTGTTTTGTTTGTTCACTTATTTATTTTTTCTTTATTCTACATATAAGTGAAATCATATGGTATTTATCACTGTCTGTCTGACTTACTCCATTTGGCATAATATCCTCTAGGTTCATCCATATTGTGGTAGATGGCAAGAATTCATTTTTTTTAATAGCTCAGTAATATTCCACTGTACCACCTCTTTTTTATCTATTCAACCACTGAGGGACACCCATGTTGCCTTCAGATCTTGGTCACTGTAAACGATGCTGCAGTGAACATATGGAGGCACACTTCCCCTCAAAGTAGTGTTTGGGTTTCTTCAGGTAAATACCCAGAAGTGGGATTACTGCGTCCTTCTTTGCCTCTTGGTATAGACTTTGTTTTAAAGTTTATTTTGTGTGATATAAGTATTGCTACCTCAGCTGTTTTTTCTTTTCCTTTCCATTTTCATGAAATATCTTTTTCCATCCCTTTACTTTCAGCCTGTATGTGTCTTTTGATCTGAAGTGAGTCTCTCGTGGGCAGTATATGTATGGGAGTTGTTTTCTTACCTGTTCAGCCTCCCTACATCTTTTGATTGGATCATTTAATCATTTACATCTAAAGTAATTGTTGATAGATGTAGTTATTGCCATTTTATTAGTCATATTTTTTATTTTTTTTCTCTTCTCCTTAAAGAAGTCTCTTTAACATTTTTTATAGTACTGCTTGTTTGGAGATGAACTTTAGCTTTTTCTTGTCTGGGAAGCTCTTTATCTGTCCTTCAATTCTAAGTGAAAGTCTTGCTGGGTGAAATAATCTTGGTTTGTAGGTCCTTGCTTTTCATCACTTTGAATAATATGTGACAATCCCTGCAGTAAGAAGTGTCCACCAATTTACGCCCTTCAAAAGTAGAACTTATTCATATTAGGCTTATAATTTGGACTTCTAATTAAAAATTCATCTTTAGTATAGTCTCCATAGTGCTTTTGTAGTACTTCAAACATTATCTTTTGAAGTACAATGATCGATCGTATTCCAGTTACGATCACCTCCTTCAGACCTAAAAGAAAATGTTAATTAGAAGGCCTGTGGCTAAGAGTCTTTTGGATTTGGACATGATAGGATAGCTTTGACATTGGTCCTACGGTGTTTAGAAGCGCACAATATACATTTTCTTTTTCAGAACAGAGCATTTAGCGCTTAGAGAATATTGATAGGTGTCATTGATAACATAAGATTTGTAAATAGTGTTTTAGCCTCTAAAATTTTCTAATGAAATGGCTACTATAACCATGGATTTTGAGGTCCATGCGCTAGTCAAAAAGGATAAAGAAAAGATAGATTTCAGAAGATTTATTAAGAATATAAACATAAAAAAACATTTTTTATTGAGGAAAAAAATTATTTTTTATTAAAAAAAGGGATTTGGTTATTCTTAATGGAGGCCCAAACCTGGGTATATCTAAATGTTTGAAAGAGATCTAAAAAAATGAGGAAAATATTCTGAACATTCTCGTTCCAGTGGTTGTGTAGGTACAGGAAAAGAGGGGAAGGCTCACCTAGTGTCAAAAAGCATGTGATACATTTACAAATAAAGAAAATCAATCAAGAAACATACATGCAATGTCTAATGTATATGGCATTTAGTAAAGCTCATACAAAGTAGAATTAAGCTACTTTTTGAAAAAAGTCAATTTGATATAAAGGGATAGGATATAAAAAAAGAGAAAATTGTGGGAACCTTGAATATTTGTATAGCATAATGCTGTTTTACTATTCAGACTTTTGGTTCAATAGAATACATTATTGTAAGTGTACATTGATGAGAAAATGCTTTCTTAATTGTGGGGTTACTTGAAATTTTCAATCCCAAGTAACATTATTGGCATAATTCCATCAGGCCCTATGAGGATTTTTATTCCTCTTTAGAGAAATCACGGCAACTTTGGAACTCACTAATAATTAAAGAAAGGCTTTTTTTTTCTTTTAGTGCTAATATTTTGTGCTTGGTATTTTAAATGAAACCTTGAAATCATTTTCAAGTATCTTAGCAAATTATGACTGTAACAACATGCTCATCTGAATCACAGAAGCTTGCCAGCATTTAAAAGACCTTTTTTAGAGGGAATAAAAAACAAAGAAAAGGGAAGAGAAAACATTTTGAGTTCATCAGCAGTAATTTTTTTGCATAATTTGGAGGAGAAAATAGCTTTTTCTATTATGACTATACTTTTAAAACACTTTTAAAGAATTCTTGGAAATATCATGAGAAACTTAGAGGAGGGTATATAAGCTGACATAAGGAATTGGAATGATTTCCCACCTTCCCTTTCAAACTCCCCCTCCCCCTGGTTCTTCCAGTACAAACTCTACTCACCTCGACAAACTATGGCATCGACAAACTATGGCATCGCGTCAAGAACCGTGGACTCAAACCCAAGTTTGAAAGACAGCTCTGTTACTTGGGTATTTACCCTAAGCAAGTTATTTAACTGATGTGAATCTAAATTTCTAAAATGAAACACTATGGAATTAAATAAACAATATGTAGTATTGAATAGATACTCAATAAATGTTTACACTTTGCCTTTTTGCAGAGTATACTGTAGATAAAAGGGACAGAACAGAGGGGTATGCGCTCTAAAGAAGGAGAATCAGAAGCACCCAGATGAATAGTGGAGTTCTGTGTCCACGGGTTCCATCCCCTCCTCACTGGCCTGGTCTACCTTCCCTCTCCCTTGTGACGTAACAGTGGCCTCTAGTCTCTTTCCTCTTGCATCTACCCTTGACGTGGAGACCAAGTTAATTTCATTCTAACCTTTCTGAAAGAGGCATCCAGTTGTATAGCTCACTTCAACTCCCCAGTATAACCTACAGAGCTCCCCAAGCTGTGGCTTCAATCACTCATGTCTCTTCTAGGCAAAGGAGGACGGTGGTAGGAGTAAGGCTTTTCAGTCAGCCCAAGGGGGCTGAATGCTGACTTTACTTGGATCTTAGCAAGTTGCTTACCTTCTCTAAGCTTCAGTTTCCTCATTTGTAAAATAGGAACAATAAGGCATATTGTATGGTACAACCCATAAAATGGCTTTAAAAAGGTACTATATATCAAGTACATTAGTATTGTGGCAGATTGAAAATATGAAATCAATGCATAGTTTGTTGTGAGGGCTTCCTATGCCAAGATAACCATCTTAATTATCCCATCATTTGAGTAATACATTTCTAAGGTTCCCTGAAGCTCTTCTGTCTTGGTACTTTTGTGTAGGGTATTTTTCCCATGTAGAAAATTTTCCATTTAAAAGTGTCTTTCTATCAAATTCCTGCCTATGAAACTCATATCTGCTTTTAAAGGTCCTACTCAATTCCTGCTCCTTTGTTCTCATCCCTTCATTGCTTGTATCTCATTCTGAATGGTGGCAATGTCTCCTTCACTAAGGTGTTATGTCTAGACTATGCCTTAATTTAATTTTTCCACATTTATACTTTACATTTTCCACATGTCTTGGAAATTTGTGTTGAACTCTCTGGAGGTTGGAGAAGTTACTCGTGGAATGAAGAATTCAATTGGTGACAGTCTTCAAGGACGTCGGTTTCTTAGAAGCTAAAATACTGTCATAAGGACATTCCTGCAACGAAACCATGATTTGTTAATGATGATGGATTTGGATTATACATTACAATTTTTTAAGGTTTCATAATACTCTTTGCAGAGTCTTAAACAATCTGAACAAAATATTTGTAGATGCCATGATAATGTCATATATATACGTATTTTAATAAAACTGTGAAAGGTTCCCCTCCCATGATATTAAGCTAATTTAGAAAACTAATAATCTAAGCAAATTTATAAGTAAGCCTTTTCTTTGACCCATGAAAATAGAGGAGGAATTGCTGTAAAATAATTCTATTCCTAAGCTTTGTTTTCATTTAATTCTACTTGTGACTCTGAAAATATTGTTGACGCATGAACTGATAAGGTTGGAGTAATTCTGCCTGAACTTGCTAACAATGGAGGCCATGGCATGAAACTGAATTCAGTATTTATGGCTTCAACCTGGACTTGCCCTGTTGAAGTTCTTATTGGGAATAGCAATTGCCAAGCCAGTACCCTTTCCTCTGAGCTCCATTTACAATCTCTGCCTACAAAGGTGATCATTGTCTTTATCTTAAAGCCATCTACTTCTCTAGATTCGCAAACAGAAACCACAGATTTCTTTTAATTGACAATATTTTTCGTGTATATTCTATTTCATTCAAATTTTTATTGAGCACCTACTAGCTCTAAACCCCTACACGAGACTCACTGTTCAACACAGAGTTCCTCTATGAATGAGCCGCAGAGAATTAGAAACATGCCCTATAAATTTATGTCCCTTCAGTCGACTGGACAAAAGAATGCTTTGCAAATCTGAATTGCAATGCCTGTATTTTTTTTACTTTGTACAGAAAGTCATTGTCAGCTTTTTCCTTATTGAAAGCACTTTGTTGTTATTGCTGTTCTGTTATTTTTAAGCCCCCAGCTTGACTAGATGTATTATTTCTTTTAAAGATAGAGATAATTAGTATTGATTAGCAAAGAGGAATATGTACTGATAATCTTAAGTAGGTAGATACCAAATCAAAAGCATTGGATATCAGGGAAGTTGAGCTTAATGCAACTTGATATTATTAAGAAACAGGGCTGACAGTTTTCTTAGACAAAGAGAAAATCTAACGTGTGCCTTTCACTCAAGGTTTATAGTGAAATAGACATCCTTTATACTGGGGTGACTTTTTAGCCATATTATTAGCCACTTTAATAGATGCTAGTTTTTGTTTGTTTTTACTTTTTTATTTATTTTTTTTTATTAAAGAATAATAGATAAAGTCCTGGTTATCCTCTGTTTTCTTAGTTGGCCATAGTTGCACTAATAAACATCTGGAACATTTCGTTTGGGGTTCCAATTATTGGCAGTAAAGTACTTGGAATTATTCACAGATTAGTGGACAGCAAGTTTCCTGCCTTGAGGATTCTCCTGTTTTGAATAACAAATCTCCCCCTGAAGATGGTTAGACAGAACTCATTTGCACTAAGCGCCTGTGTACCAGATCTTGGAAATAATTAGATTGCTTCATAGCTTAGTTTCACAAACCTCACTCAGTGTATGGATTCTTAAATAAACAATAAGAAAATTGTATTATGAAGAATGACAGCCCACACACACATCCCTTTGTATGATAAAAAGGTGATTAAACATGATGTTCAAGTGAGGCAAGATTCCTAAGCTCTACTAAAATTTTGTATTGTCTTTAAATAAACATCAGGGCATGTTAAATTACATTGTTTGCTTTTGTTATTATTTTTTGTACATTATGTGATCAGGAAAAGGGCTTCTTTGGAAACAAAAGGGGCACGGATAATTTTTCTTCCTTTCAGGATTGATTTGAACTATGTTTAAACATTCTTATGCCTTAAGGAAAAGAGTAGACACTATTAGTATCATGTTACATCTTGACTGTGCTGTAGTATTGCAGGACAGCTTATTAACAGTGACAACTTTTGTTGGTAAAAGCTATTCACACCTGTTAATAATGTACTTACTGCAAGACAGGCTCTCCCCAGCTAGGCTTCCCTGTAGGCAACAGTTCTCATGAGAAAAAGAAGTCTCGTTTTATCTCTTCATTTTACATATAGGTCAGTTACTCTCATAAACCAATCCCCCCAGTTTCTTGAACCCTTCTTCAAAATACCTCCTTTATTTTTTGATTCTTAAGTACATCATTTAAAAATATGGTAAGTTTTGCCAGAAGTTTAATTGGAGGATGGCATTTCCGTTCTTTTTGACCTATGAATGACTGCCTATGAGTATGAATAGCCCTCCATGCTTTTTTGAGAAATATCAAAACTGAAATACATTTTTTGGAGAAAAGTAATCCATCCTCTACTGCTTGAGCCTTTCTTTTAAGGACTAGCTAAGCTTTAAGTTTTCAAATCAATGCTGATTAAGGAAATAAAAAGGTTACTTAGTACACTTTGACATTAACAATTTAAGGCACATTGGCTTGAAACAATTTCATATTTCTTTACCAAAAGGATTTCACTTTCTAAATCCTTTAACTTAACTCACCAGTGCTTACTACATATTTTGTCATACTGTAATTCTTAAATTTCTTAGCAAGGTAGTTATTTTTCTGCAGACTATTGTTCTTCAAGGTGTGATCTGTCTTCAAATTCCAATTACGATTTAGATCACCACAAGGCTTTTATCTCTTCTCCACATTTGATAAAGAGCATCATTAGATCTTGAGAGGACGTTAAAGAGCATTTGCTTGATGCAAAGAGTACATGCATCAATAACTTTATTTAGTAGGTTGAAAGGTGAAAAGCAAAATATAAAGTTAAAAGTACACAAACTTGACAAATACTGCCAAGCTAGTAATACCTGTTCAAATCATTTTTAAAAACTCAGAATATTTGAAATTTGAAGTAAAGCTTTAAAGTTCTAAACCCCTTTACCCTGTCATTTTTCAAACAAAAACATATTTAAAAGTTGTGAATGTTAATCTGACATCTTTCTGTTGGAGGACATTATAATTTACCAGGAGGTTTTAAGTTAGGGAGTGTGTTTAGTAGGGGACAAAAGAACACATTTGGTATTTTATATTTATTAGGATATAAGCATCTTGACATATAGATTAGTACTTTACAAACATGAACCCCAGAGTCAAATAAAAGAAACACTAACACACTGACATCAAGAAGGAATTAGTAGGAGTCAGCGACAAGATATGAAAACTTAGTAGGAAGTTGGGGAGTTGAACTCACCATGACTCCCAATGACCCCTGACTCCTGATGTTGACCCCCTTCTATAATTCCCTTCCCTTAAGTATAGGCTGAACTTAGTAACTTTCTCCTAATGAACAGAATACAGACAGAGTAAAGGAAGAACAACACCTAACTGAAAATGGTTCAGACAAATGTTAGGATAATCTTAAGGAGTTTGTGTCACCAGTGGGGAAAAGCTAAGCCCAAAACGACCTGGACAATAGAGCCTATGACTTATGGTTATATGATTTATGAGAGCATATCTCTGCCGAATAAAAGCAGTGTAACTGGAAACAAATTAGAAATCACGTTACAGCAGTTATCATGAATATCCTATAATAAAAAAAAAAAAGTATTTGAGTTATTTGATTTATTTCCAATTCTAGTGTTTGGGGACTGCAGAGAGATAATGAATCAGAAAGAGCTGGACATCTTTACTATATCAATATAATTGTAAAAATTGACAGCTTTCCTTTTCATTCAACAAGCATTTATTTAGCACCTGTTTTCTACCAGGTGTTGATAGTACATTGTTCTAGGATTAAAATAAAGTTACGTTGTAATTAATGGAGTCATTGGGAAAATTCTCACAATCTAATTTGAATCTTTCACAACAGTTATGATAAATGCCAATCAGCTCTGGTTCACTTAGTGACCTGCAGACCCAGCCTAGCTTAAACGTATAAAATATTGATAGCAGTATACATGATTTCCTAAAAATTAATTCTCATAATGGTGATCGTGTTTTAATATATGGACGTTTAACTTTGTATACACTATTTTAACATTCTGATTCACTAGATGTATTTTAGTCATTGTAGATTTTTAAGTGGACTACAAGGTTTAATTTCTAACTATTGTCCTTTAAGAGATTTTAGGAACAAGTTTAATCAATATAACAGTAGAAAGACATTTTAATAAGAAGCTTTATTTAGCATTGGAAGTATGAAAAACTCATTACATTTCATGAATTCGATTTTCTTTCTGAATATAATTTGAGTGGAAGTATTTTACTTGGTTGATGACAACACTATAAGCCAGCTATGCAGTAGACTTTGACACCTTTTTTTACTGCTAGCTGCTGTTTGTGCAGACTTTCACTTTGAGTTGGACACACGCCTTGATGTGTTTAGCCAGGATTCTAATCTTTGAATCTTTGATCCAATACCAAGCATGTGATTAGATGAAAGCTATATGGTATTAAAAATTTAGGCACACATGCACATATCATCTTGATAAACTAGAGAATAAAAATATTTGCCTGGGGGCCCCAGATAAGGCTTTGTATAGCATAGGCCTCCACTGGGTCCCTGTGTTCACCTTTTCACTGGTTATCCGAGAACTGCATTCTTCTTCTACCCACTCATCCTCTTCAGGTTCTCTCTCTAAAGTGTCCAGAGTGGGATATAGTCTTTCAGCTATTTGTTTCTATTCCAGACTGTAAGCTCATGGGCCCTTTTCTTCTATGGTGTCCCGGCTAATCACTGAGGAGAAGTAGAATAAAAAAAAAATTTACAAAAGCTGTCATTGGAAAGTTGTCAAAGTATTAGAATCTTTGTAACTGATACAGAGTTACCAACATTCACTGAAAAAAACCATTTAAGTGCATTTCTATCATGTGTCAGACATTTCGCTAGGCACTGAGTACACACAGATAAGAGACAACCAGCCTTCAAGGACCTCACCATACAGTATAAATAACACAGCAATTACAGCGCAATGTGATAAGGGCACAATTGGAGAAGGAAATGCAAGCTATCACAGGAACACAGAATGGGGTACAGCCGCGATTAACCTGCGGGCAGAGGGGATAGGCATGCCAGGTAGGGAAATTAGCATGTGCAGAACCAGGCAAGAAAGAATATGATGAATTTTGGGAATTGTAACAGTTTAGAACTTGAAGGCATTTTAAATAGGTAGATGGCATTTGGCGAATTTGATTTTTATCAAAAGAGCTGTCTGGAAGCACTGTGGAGAATAAATTAGTATATGCATGATGATGGTTGGGGCAAAGGGGTGGAGGGTAGGAAATAAAACTGGATGATGCTTAATAGACTGTTGCAATAATTCAAGTGAAAAGTAACAGGGTATGATGACCAAAAGAGGTGTAGTGAGTAAACATTTGAAAAATATTCAATAGCTGCTTACTCATTTTCATGATTAAGGGACGTTCTAATGCCATTTATTATTGTTCAACTGAATATGGGCTCATTGATCGTCACCACTCCTCTACTACCATTTGGCCCCACTTTTAGTGACGGCCACAGGAACGTTTTCTTCCAAGAATAACCACAGTGTAAATATTCCACCTACACAAGTGGTCGGTTTGATTTTTGGACAAGAAGAAATGATTACTTAGGCGGCTGTCTCTGATATCCAGACAGGATTACATCAGAGTATTTCCTCTGGCATTGAGCCAGAATTGCCATTAGAGTGTCTGACTCATTTGAACAAAGTTACATTTATAGCAAAGAGGATTGTCCGCATGATGTAAAGAATAATTTTATTCTTTCTTTGATTCTAAATAAAGAATTATTTAGCAAGTCTTCCATTGGTTCTACATTTGTGGCCCTGTACAATAGATGTTTGATTTACTATATTTACTAATACAAATTTAGTATGTACTATAATGAAATAGCCTCAGTGAAATGTATCTGTTGCACAGCTTAACTATAGAATACCAAATTAAGATAATGAAGAGAGGATTCAAGAATTATTCAGTGCCCCAATATTTATTGAGTATTCCTCTGTGCCAGACAATGTTTTCAGTACTTTTTATTATTAGACAATCCTCACAGCACCAGCATGACATATTATAATTTTTATGGTAGTATATTTTTCATACCAATTACGATTTTGAAGACTAAAGAGGCTGACTAGCCTGTCACTTCTAATGAGTAGATGAGACTGTTTAAGTGTCAAAACAGTCTGAAAAGAAGTCAAGGAAGATACTGCCCATTTTTCATAGATCATCCTGAAAAACATAGTTCTCAATCATAATTTGCTGTTAGATTTATATTCCTTAATATGTCTTCTAAAATGTCTTTATCCTTTTCATCTGTCCATTAAAGCTTAAATTAGTAAGCTTATTGCTTTTACTGTGTATTTTGACTTTATTTTCTTTGCTTAACTTTGTGAAAAATTCTCTCAATTCCCACATCATTGTTGGGATGAGAGGACGGGGTCAGGGAGACCAATAAGACCAACCTATTTTCCTGATTTTCAGGACAAGATTGAATTTTTAAAAACAATTATAACAGTTGCAATAGCTTATTCACATAATGCTGTCTATGATTCAGGCCCTGTTGTAAGAAATTTCCCACATATTATCTCATATACTACAACAATCAAAGAGATAAGGATTGTTATTACCCCTATTTTAAAGATGAAAAAACTGAATCACAGAGATATTAAGTGTCTTCCCCAAGACTGCACTCACTGTAAGTGTTCGACCTAGGATTTGAGTCCCAAACCCATACCCTTGTACTTTATAATATACAACCTTTTAACCATAGTCAACTGTGAGGGGAGGTATTAAACTGATCCTTAGAAAACAGCATGATGATATGGCTTCATGGGAATCTTAAATAATTTCAAAGATGAGGACATACGAGAGAGTAATGAAGTCAGAGTTTCAGTCGATGACTCCCTTTGAATCATTGATTTTAGTTGATGATTTGAGGGGAGGTTTTTTTAATATCACTATAGATTATAGATTGTATGGGTAGAATATGGAAGAATTTTAAATTTAAGTGATGAACTTCAAACAGCTTTCTATCCACTTTGAGATATGCTGCCAGGCCTCCCAGGGGTAGAGTTCCTTTCCCTCTTTCGTTAGATAATTCAGTGGATAAGTTTGAGAAGGTTGTGTTTGAATGAATGAATGCTGGTAAAACTATGACATTTCCCAGGATTAAAAAAAGTATAAATATAAAAAATATGTTTATAAAAATAAAGTATTTTATGAAAATAAAATCTAAGGAAGCCACAAAGGTCATCAAACCCATTTTACAGATTAAGTAACTGAGAGCTGGAAAAAAGTTAATGTCTTATTCACTGCTTTTTAAATAGTTCTGAGCATGACTATAACTACTACTTGGATCTTCATATTCTCAGTATTTTGTCTAGGTGCCTCTAGGTTATCGGTAAAGAGAGCTGATACTGTTATATATAATTTCCTTAATAAATTAGCAATGCTTTTCATGTCTGTGAATGAGCAGCTAATTTAGCTAGGATTAGGCAGAAGGCATAATCGGATTGACTGCAAAGTTTAAAAGAATTTCTGAATCACATTCCTGTAAAATCACATAGAATATAATGTTTTGTTACTATTAGATTTTGCAATATGGCCTTTATATAGACTAACTCTTGAAAAATCATCCTGTTTTGTTTCCTTTTATCCTCTAAACACCTACCCTTTCCTCACGAACGTGTAGTGAAAGCCAGTGGTTTTCCTTGGGAAAGAACCACTGTTGCATGATTCCAAACACGGTATAAGTCCTAGCTCTGCCGATTTCAGTTCAACAAATATTTATGCAATTCTCTGATCTAGGTCAGGTCAATTTATCTCTTGGCCTCATTTTGCTCAACCATGAAATGTATGTGCTTAAAAATTGAAGCAAGGGAAATTATTCATTTGAGTATTTCTATCCTCATGAATGTTAGTTCTAAGTAGTTTTGAATATGGATAGATGAAGCCAATGGACCAAGTTGAGTAAAACTCTCCTTCTAGAAGTCTCTTTATGTTTGGAGAGACAGGTGCTAACTCTTGGAATGTCTTTTTCAGAGTTTTATTTTTTCTTTCTTATTTCTTAGAAATAATACGAATCTGATTAATACAACCAAATAATCCACTTTTGAAAAACTAGTGTTGAGGCTTTATTTCAACACATGGCCAAATTGTCATTTGCAATTGATCTAGAAAATCATCAGTGAAAGATCAGATGTTTGAGAGTCCAAAATAATGAGCTGATTTAAGATTCTAAGCTAATCAAGTAAATCATAAAGGGACGACTTTTAAACTTCCTTTTGTACTATGTAAATACAGACTTTTGTAATAGTAATTTCTTTCCATACTTTTATGTTTCCTATTTAGTTTTGATGGACTAAATAGAAGAGGAAGACATATACAGACAGTAAATGAAATAAAAAATGAGTAGATTAAAGAGCCTTAAGCCTAAATATATTTAAATACTGTTAATATAATCAAATGTCTTCCTCAGGAAATACTTGAACTTATAAGAAATTAAATAGGAGCTATATAATCAAATGTGTGTTTCAGAGTAATATTAGGGTGACATAAACTTTGGATTTTGAATAAAAATTTTAATGAATGAGCTGTGATTATTGTAGGTGACAAGTATTAGACTGCACACCAAACAGATAAAAGATTATTAAAGCTTTTAATTAAATTTGAACACAGGGAATGTGTTAAAATTAATTGTTACATAAATTTCTTTGAACCAGTGATTTTTAAAAAGTCTATTTCTTTTAGTTTCCCTATTATCTCTTCATTTTCTCCCTAAAAAAATAAATGCCTACACTAAATCCTTTTGATTTTCTGGCTATAACACCACTTTGGGATAATGTTCTCTGTGTGAACTCTTTGCCTGGTAAATGAAGACATCATTCTTTTTTTTTTTTATCTTAAAGCTGCTCCATGATACAACATAGGTGAACTTTGAAAACATTCACCATTATATGAAGTACATAAACAGGGAAATTCATAGAGACAGAAGTAGAGTATTGGTTACTGCGCATTGGGCAGGGGGAGTAATGGGGATTTGAATTGTTTCATGGATTCAAAATTTCTGTTTGGGATGATGAAAAAGTTATGGAATAGAAAGGTTGCAAAACAAGATGAATGTCCTTAAAAATAATTTAATTGATTAAAAAAAGAGCCTGTTTCTCTTAGGTCACCTATTATCCCTTCATTTTCTCCCTAAAATGTCACCCAATTCCATTTACCTAGGCCTAGAAGACGTTAACCAGTCTACATCATGTTGAATCATTAGAACACAACTTCATCATTAATTATAGACCTGTATTCTGCTCCTATTTCTATTACTGCTCTCCTTGAATTTTGAGATCCATCATCTAACTGCTGTTTTTAAATTTTATTCCCAAATAAGATACGCAATTTTTTTTATTTTCTTATTTCCCAGCTACAAAAAAAAAGTTTACTTTATCAAACGTATTTTGACCAATTTTAGTATTCAAGGTATTGTCTATATTTAAGGTGATGACCTTCAACTAGATGTAACTAGTGGATTCATTACTTGTAACTGCATTTAAATAAGCTTCCTAAAATAAGTCATAACCATTACTGTAATAATGTATGACAAAATAACTATACTGCATGCAATCACATTTTTCCCATTTGTATCACCATACAGCAATTTTTAGCTGTGGGCTGAATACCTTTAGCTGATGACTGAATAGACACAAATGTAATACTGCTTAATCTTTTCTGCTTTGAGAGAATAAATGAGTTAAGTTTCTTTGTTTGGAGTGATGTTTTTGCCACTGAGAATCTAAGGAAGTTCAGTGAAACTTAGTGAGGGAAAAAAAACTGAATTTGGTTCTTAATATGTCAAATTGCAGCTACTCCTGGATTTTATTCCTGGTCACCATTAGTTTAGAATCGTCATACAGCCTTGACTACAAGCTCGTTGTTGTTGTTGTTTTGTTTGTTTGGTGCTTTAATATTAACTGAAAGAGTGGATAATTTTATGGTGTATTTATATTTGAACAGTATTACTTAATTGAACTGTACTTTGAATTATAAAATATTTCATGAATTTTTACTATGGGAATATGTAAATAAAAAGTAAGCAATAAGAGATGGGGAGACAAAAATACTTGAATTTGATATATACAGCTTACAGAATCATTTCTTCTTTGCCTACGCAGTCCCTTAGTCATGCCCACTCTTAGTTTAAATTATATGAATCCCCATAAACCAAACTTTACTTTCTTACAGTTTGTATTATAAAAACAATTTATTTTTCCACTTTTTAAGTATAAAAATATATTGTAACATTAATAGTCTGTCAGGTACCCTGCCTCTGAGCTGTTCCCTCTGACTATAAAATATCCCTTCATTCCCTCTTTGTTCTCACACTTTTAACCATATTTAATTACTCCTGCCCCTCATGCTAAAACATTGTCCCCTAATTTCTATCCTTAGCCCTGGGCCCATTTCCCCCAAATCCAGAGCTGCTCTTAAGGCATAGGATTTTACTTTTACAAAAGAACTCACTGACATTGATGTCAAAAGAACCCAAGAGAATTCAAAACGAGTAAGATTAGTTAAAATCCCATTTATTTTTGTTATTGCTACTTTCTGCTATAAAGATGAAATAGTGATAACAAGACAGAACAACTTTGATTGGACAACAACTCATGTTTCAAAGATAAAGAATAAAGTTACTACTTTTGGCTGCCATAGGCAATAGCATTAAGAGTAAGGACATTTCCTAGATATTAAAATAAACACCTCCAATAACTTCAAATTTTCATATACATCCTTATATAATTTTTGATTTTGAAGAAAAAGTCAACTTGAAAATTAAAAAAGAAAAGAACATTCTCGTTGCTTTCTTGCTCTTAGATCTTGGTACATTTCTCTATAATAAAGCATGTTGCCTGGGCAGATTTAAGAGGCATCTTTCAAAGCCAAAAAATTCAAAATTGGAGGCTTGACTCTAAGACCATGGCGGGCAGTCGTTATGAATGTACGCCTCTCTGTCTCACTCACAAGACTTTAAATTCCACTCGAAAACATGTCATCGTTTGCTCAATAAATAGTTAAATGAATGGCTCATTGTTAGAAGACTATAGATTCTTTCCAGCTATTGTGAAGTAAACCTCTAGAGAGCTAACCCAGAATTTTGAGGCCTCTAGATTTCTGGTTCTTAGACATGTGCAACCATCTTTGAAGCAGCCTTGTTGGAACAAATGCCAGTTCACATTGCAGGTTTTCTCAGGTGTTAAAAGTGTCTTGCTTTTGCTATTACTTTTATTTAGTCTTAGAAAAACAGAGAAAAAACACAATTTTAAATCCATGGCTCTATTTCCTCTTGATTGAATATAGTTTTTCTGCATAGTATAGTTGATGATGTAAAAGAAAAAGTAAAAAGGAACTCTTATTTTAATAAATGGGTAAATATTGTCAGAATCTGTTAACTATTGGTAAAAACGCCTTTCAGCAGATAAACCTGAAAGTGGTATCAATGGTAGTTGGGGAGTTTTAGGAAAAGTTAACATAGTTGTGAAATATGACTGTTCACTTCTCACTGTTCTGGTGAGAATGGTGATGCAGAGAACTGTAATTAACAGTCCAGAACAAATGGAGATGGTAAATATTGCCAGGCAGCCAAAAATGGTAATTATGAACTCTAACTTAGTTGCTAGTTAACTGGACCAAGAACCTACATTTGAATCATGTTATGTGATTCAGTTCTAATCTAATGTGTTTGATTTTTAAAGTCCGAAACCAAGGAATTTTCAGTAGGCTTCAAAATAATGTCTAAAACAATTTTTGCCTTCACCATTTTTCTATTAATGATTTTTGTGACTTAGAAAAATTACAGGTTTCAGCTTTATAGTTTTACTTCTGTTATGCTATTTATAATTAGCCATTTCTGTGGAAGAATAAGCAAATGATAGCTTGCCATTACTCTTGAAACATCAGGCAATATGACACATTTTGTTAATTCTAGATCACCTGGTAAAATGCATTACCCATTTTTGCTGAAAGGCTGTTTCATGGATGCAGGTGGTTTTTTTTCTGTTTTTTCAATTGGATCATTGGGATTTATTTTCCTGAAAGTAAGTGCAAAATATGGGTGCAGTAGTTTGCAAAAAAGGACTGTCACAAATTCTTCCCCTCCCTGAGTCCACCCACTTACAATTCTCTCATCAAGAGATGGAATTCTACTTCATTTTAACAAATTTAAGGATAGTTAGTACATAATTTTATATTCGTTTCAGGTGTATAATGCAGTGATTCAACATGTATAACCTTACAATGTAATCACCACACAAAATTTAGTACTCACCTGTCACCTTGCCAACTTATCACACCATATTATTGACTATATGCTCCTTTTGTAGGTGAAGATTTTGATGGAGCAAATGTTTTTTAATATGTTTTACCAAATTAAAATCAAGTGTTCAAGTCCATTGGATGTAGAATTGTGGTATTTGAATATTTTATAGCGACTTTGAACTTGAACACTACTTCTAAGATGGTTTTTTCTACACCCTTATTTCAGATTTAGATTGATTCATGAGGGAAGATATCTTTCCATATAGGGCAATAACTTCAAGGAAAAGTATTATTATCAGATTTATGAAAGTAATGAGGAAATAGGTTCCAAATAAAATTTCAAAGGTGAAAAAAGGACTAATTTATATATTATTATTATCTTAATTACCAGTAAGATTATCACATGGACTAAGACATAAAATGCTAACTGCTGATTCTTAAAAAATACATTGATTTTCCCTTATAATGAAAATAAATTTAAAACATTAATTCACGCTTTGGCAGTGTTGTAAAAGTGTCCTTAGTAAGAAAGTAAATGCATATCTAGCTGACTTAAGACATCATACTTCAGCCAACGTAAGTAAATAAGGAAAGTAATACCTTTGTCTTAAAAATGACATAGGTATAACTCAGGATAGTTAGACGTTACTTGGTCCACCCAATACAGATTCCATATGTCCATTTTGATGATATTTGAAAAATAAATTAATAGAGCCCACACATTTTAAGTTATTTTGTGTAAATTAAGGCTTAACTTAATACATTTTCAAGTTAGATGTAAAGTTCTTTAGATTTATTATTTTCACCAACATATTTCAATGTCTACTATGAGAGTATCCAGTAAGTTCTGTTACACTGCTTTTTGTTTTTGTTTGTTTGATCCATGAGGTATACTGATACAACTTGCACAAGTGAAGAAAGTGATGTTCTACTTTTGGGATTGGTAATGTCATTCTATGTCAATGTACTCTGCCCTGTTAGGATTTCATCTCACCACTGACTAAATGGAAATGCCTGTTCTGTGGCAGGGTAGAGTTTCACTTGATTTTCTAGGTGTTCCCTTTGTACTTTGAGGCAAATACCTGATCTTCTTAGAAACTAAATCAAAGCCGCTTTGAGATTATGTGTAATTGGGTTACAGAGAGAACAATTCTGAATGAGACGCAATTGAACATACAATCATGGGTTAACTTACTGAAATATGTGGTCAGCTCCATAGAGAATAGAAGATCTTTAGTCTCAGCAGCATGTAAAGAGTTTTAGAAGCACCCTTGGCTCCTATTCTCTCAATGGAAACGTGCACAGAACCAGCTGTCCTTTGGCAAAATTGAGAAGTAGAAACCATTTGGTGCCTTTGGCTTCAAAGTACCGTATTTTGCTGTGTATAATGTGCTCCTGTGTATATTGCACACCCACATTTTGGACCCAAACTTTCAGGGAAAAAAATCTTTTCTTCTAATTTTTTAATTCCAGTTTTTGTTTGTTTATATTTAGGTAGTTGGTTTTTCTACTATAAAGGAATTTTGACATTTATTTTTTAACATATGATGGTACAAGAAATTTTATGTAACAAATAATTACAAAACACAAGAACAGATACAAGGTACAAGAAATTTTATGTACCAGTAACAAATTTACGATATTTACACATCATAGAAGGCCAAGAACTCGTCCTCATTGCAAGTTCCTTGTAAGTTCAACAAAACCAATTATTGTATTCCAGGGTATTATTTTGCATACAGATATTGTTATTGATTTCTAGAGTTACTCTTTTAACTTATAAACATAAATAAAAGAGCTAAAAACATTTATATAGATACGGAATTAGTACTAACCATGTATAATGTGCATCCTTATTCTTCCCTCACATATTTGGGCAAAAATATATTCATTATACATAGAAAAATGTGGTATATGATTTCTTTCCCAAAGTGCTCATTGAGTGAACATTACCAGAAATACCTGTATTCAAACCATTGTTGATGACCGTCTTCATCTAAATAGGCCATTTTTTTCAGGCCTCTGTTGTGTTGTGTTTTGTTTTTGCTTTTTTGAACTTATTTATTTATTTATTTATTTATTTACTTATTTTTATTTAAGTTTACTTGGTATACAGTCTTATATTGGTTATGTTAGTTTCAGGTATAAAATATAGTGATAGGACCTTTTCATGCCTTACAATGTGATCACCCCACTAATTCTAGTTTTCTGCACGTGTTGTGATTGATAATAATGATCATAATTTTAAGTAATTTTTGAGGGCTATGTGCTCTGGATTAAGAAAATCCTGTTAACTTATTTGTTTATGGTTCCGTAATTCACTTGGGGACCACTTTCTGAGATGTTTTTCCATAACAAATAAGTAGATGTCATGATTCTAGGCTCTTTCTAAAACATAAGCTCTTTTGAATTGAACTACAATTCAATATGCACTTCAATTTCAACAGATTTCTGTTTATTTTTGGCAAAGTGAGGTCAATAGTTAATGGATCTATGGTTTTTCATCAAAGTGGACTATTTATTAGTATTTGAAAACATATTCTTATGGAAAGGGCATTTGAATGAAAGTTCCGTTTCAGACCCATGTTCTCTACTTGTGGTAACTACAGAGAATCAATTCCTCTCCCTGAAGTTTAGTTTCATTACCAGTAAAATAAAATACTTTACTTTCATCATCAGAGTTTTCTTAGATTTATCACTTCTTACTTTACATCTTTAGTTCGCTTATTTTCTTCCCTCTTTAAATTTTCTGCCTTAACAGCTTTTTGAGAACTCAATTCTTTTCTAATCAGTCATCTATTCAGTCATGTAATAAATACTAATTGAGCACCTACTATTTCAAGTACTGTATGAGATGCTGAGGTCACAATGGTGAAAAAAGAAAATGCCTTTCTGCAGCTTCTAGTCTAGGCAAAACAAAGAATAATGAAAAAAAATCAGACTATTTGGTGTAAAATTACAAGATTTAGAAAGTGCCATGGTACTGTGGTAACAAATAGCGAGAGACCTCCCGAAGAAATAACTACAAAGATGGGTCTTAATCAGGGATGTGTTTAGTGGGGGTTAATGTTTCTGGTCGAGAAGAGCAATGGAAACAGGATGTGCAACTAGACTACAGACCAGGTAGGGGCTTCTAGAGTATCTGTTCTCTGACTCTGTTCATTCTCTGCAGAATTGTTGATTTAGTGTTTGGGATGGGATCCAGCTCTTATTGGGTTTAAGTTTAGAGATACTATGTCATCAAACTCAGATTTGGCTATCTATGACATCATGTGCACTCTTTCAATAACATTTGGAATATTATAGGAAAACTCAATAATCCACAAATTCTAGGAATGTATCTGGATGCATGTGGGAGATGGGCTGTTCTTGATAAGCCTCATGGTGAATTATTATAGATTAGTAGTTAGCTACCTGTTCTTCTTACCTCTTGAATCTGGTTCTGGACAGCACAGGTAAGCCTCTTTGGGAATTCTAGGAATTGGTTTAAGTGATGGGAACATGTGAGCGTTTTGTCCTTGGGGGACAAGTTTTTGGAGGACCTGTTAGGTGCTAAGCACCATGCTGGGAACAAAGGAAATGTAGATGATTAAGACAGCGTGCTCAATTACAATGAGCTCCAAGTCCAATTGTCTAGCAGTGTCACTCATGCCCTAGTTTGTAGAATTTATGAAAATACAGAAATAATTAGTTTTGGCTTTTAGAAGTAACCACAGGAAAACAATATGCAATACTTATTTGAAAAATAAGATAATTTAAAATCGTGTAATCTAGCTATGCTTTTATGTTTAGCAACAGAAATAGAATTATTCCCCTGGAAGCTTTATAAGAAGGCACCATCGGTGAAAGTTTTACCACAGCTGAATTTTAGCATTGCTCTCAGTACTTTATATTGGTGACTGATGTCTTGTAGTTCCTGGTTTAAAAAGGTATGTGTGAGGTAGGTTAAGTGAAAGCTAGTAGATTTTCTTTTTACTGTTTTTTTTTTTTTTTTTTTTTTAATTACTAAATCTATTAACTGGTCGAGGAAGAACACGAAATAATGAAAGTTACGGAGGTTGAAACAAGGCTTTGTTCTCCTAAGGTTGTTCCTCTGGGTTCCAGCATAGGGGGGTTCTTTCGCCTCATAATTTTTCTCCATGTTTTCCTCCTGTTCTTATTTTGCTACCATTCCTTAGATCTATTTACCCTGATTCTGTAAAAAAAAAAAAAAAAAAAAAAAAAAGAATCAGCACAAATCACAGGAGAAAAAAGGCTTCTTGCCCCTAAAGAGCTAGACCTGAACTGTGTTAGAGAAAGCTAGCCACCACTCTGTTCCACCAAGCTCTGACTTTTAAAAGGTAAAGTGATCAGCAAGTTAACTTATAATACTGAAACAATAGTTTTATATGCTTTTACAGGTCAGGCAGCTTTGTTTCATGCAGGACAAGCCAGAGACATAAGGGAGTGTTCCTTTGGGAGTTGGGGCAAAAGCTCTGCGGAGAGAAGGGACCAGGTTGGTGGCCAGAGACGTTTGGCCACCCTTCAAATAGAGGCAGCCAGGTAGCTGCCAGCCCATATGATGCTGTCTCAAGGGGGGTGAAATAGAAAAAGGCATATTTCTGGGCATATCAACCAATGAATATATGTGCACAGAAAAAAGCACTTCTTCTTGGCTGATGCAGCCTTTCTTCAGGCTGTCTAGTTTGGAGAGCAGTGGGTTTCAGCCCCTTTATTCTCCCTTGGTCAGATGCATTTGTACGATACCCAGACTGCACCTTCATATGCTATTACTCTGAAGGTGATAGAGACCGATCCTGAAATATAGCCTTCACTTTGGAGTAAGACACTGCAGCCTGGGTTTGAATTCTGGTGTACAACTACTAGCTATGAGATCCTGGGCAAGTTGCTTGACCTCTGTGGCCCTTAGTTTCCTCATATATAAAATGGAGACACAAATACTGCATCATACAGTGCTGTACAGATTAAACAAAATGACAAATCCCAAACCCTTAGTGCAGTCTCTGTCTCCAAATAAGCACTCATTAAATTCTAACTATTTTAACACAGGACAAAGTGGGAACATAGCACCTTAGGATTGACAGAATTTAGAAAAATACCTCTATTTTCAAATAATAGAAAATAGAGAAAGCTCTTCTTCCATCACCATATATTTGATCCTATTTACTCTCATCTACCATCTCCCCTCCTCCCTCTAGTAACCATTAAACTGTTGTCTGTGTCTATGAGTTTTTGTTTCTTTATGTGTTTGTCTTATTCCTTTGTTTTCAGTTTTATATCCCACTAACTGTTGTTACCCCAATAAACTTTAACTAAAAAAGAAAATCGAAAAATGAAAACTTGAATATATAGTTATGTGTAGCAGAGACAGATTTTCTGAACTGCCATCTCAACATTTTGTTGCTACAATTCTTCCCACTATCATTGTAAGAACTTGACTTCTTTGTTTCTTGTTGTTCCACTATCTTGTATATAAACAATTCATCATTAAATGTACACTATGGAAACTCTTTAGTATATTCAACATATCACAGAGCCTCAATTTCCTTTTTTCCCCAGGAATAATACATTTCTGTATTAATTTTCCTTTGATGAAGTGTATGGACTTTATATCTGTCAAAGTTCTGGGAAAGATCTGTCTTATGTATTGAGTAAAATCAATCCTCTTTCTTCATTTCACCTCGTTATTAAAAACATGGATGAGTAAAACTCTTTAGTCTTATGTTTTGCACTTTAAATAAAATTAAATGTTCAGGAAAGCACAACCTTTTTGATGACTTGTATTCATTATCCTTGCTCCTATATGTGTGTCTTCTTGCTCAATGTCACAAGTTTACCTGTTGTCCAAAATGCCCTATTTGGGGCAGCCGGATGGCTCAATTGGTTAGAGCGTGAGCTTTGAGCAACAGGGTTGCTGGTTAGATTCCCACATGGGCCAGTGAGCTGCGTCCTCCACAACTAGATTGAAAACAACGAGCTGCCGCCGGCAGAAGGAGCGGCCAGATAGCTCAGCTGTTTAGAGTGCGAGCGCTCAACAACACCGTTGCTGGTTCAATTCCCGCATGGAATGATGGGCTGTGCCCTCTGCAACTAAAGATTGAAAATGGCAACTGAACCTGGAGCTGGGCTGCACCCTCCACAGCTAGATTGAAGGACAATAACTTAGAGCTGATGGGTCCTGGAAAAACACACTGTTCCCCAATAAAATGTTTAAAAATAAAGAAAAGAAAAGAAAACAAAACATCCCTTTAAAAAAATGTCCTGTATACTATTTGCAGATAATTTATTCATGTTATAATATCTTTAATCATTGCAGAAGAACTTCAGAAAGGGGAAGTCAGCAAGTCAGGAAATGGTCCTGTCTTCCACTAAATTTGGGCTCCTGGAAATTGGAATATTATTTGGAATTATAGCCATAACCACTTAGTCTAGGGCTCTGGAGAACTAGAATGCCTTAAAAGATATCTTCATACCCTACCAATCCATTGATTGCATTGCCCGCCTTAACAGTCAACCCTCATCCTTCACTATTTTACTATTTCACTGTCATTCTATTAACCTTTTGCTTTTCTTTTTCCAACTCAGTCATCAACACTTTTCTTGCCTCTGCCTCACAGCTTTTACCTCATCAGGCTTTCCACTGTTGTGTGCATGTGTGTATATATGTGAATGTGTGTGTGTGCTCATGTGTACCCTTGCATTCTTCAGTGCCATTGTGTCATGTGTTGATTCTGTCTCACCTTAAAACTCTAAGATAAGATTGGTTTGGTAAATCCTCTTGAGGTCAGCCTGTGTTATAAACAGCCAGCCTCTGGACAGGTCTTAACCCAGTGCCCACTCCATGTCCAGGCATCAATTACCTGACTGGTAAGGTCACTGGGTACAAGGCATATGAATAAAAACGAGTTCCATGACTGTAAAAGAACTGTGAGTATAATTAGTACTTGGTGTTACCGTAGGCTCTGTTAGAATTAACTGGAAGGCACTTTCAATACCTTCCAGTACAATAATCAAAATATAAGAGAAAACATTAGAGTAAGAAAGATTTAGATGAGAGGTACTTGGAAAAGGAAAGATATTTTGTGTACTGTAATTGAGTTTTAAATTATCTAGTGAAATTGCTTCACCTAATTATCTCACTTAAACGTAGGGGCCAAATTCACTTGTCCACAATCTTCAGTGCTCATTTTAAGTATGAAAGAGGGCAGTAGGAAAGCAAGCTCATTGGTGTAAACTGAATCATTTCCCCCTAAGTTTTACATAGTATTTATCATTGTGAACACACAGAATAGCTCCCTTTCCTTCTAATTACATTGCTTCTTAAACATGGTGCTAATGATTCTTCAGCCACTTCTATCAGATTTACTAGTTAATTGTTTTTACTGTTCATGCCCGTTTTGTTTTATCATTCTGTTGCTACTTAGAGACTACATGTATTCAAGTTTATTTTTTCCTCAGTATTGACGTTATCTTGACTTCATGTCAGAAATTGAACACATCTGCGTTCCTAATAACAGGATTTGAATGAAGGTCCATATTTCTGGCTGTTTCTCCTGAATAATATTTATGCTGGATCGTGGCAATTCAGCAGTATTTTCAAAAAAATGATGCCACAGAACAACTAATTTATAGTTTAATGCCACTATTTAAAACTCTATAATCACCCTTCTGCATATGTGTTTTTTTTCCTGATCATATTTTGTATTTGTGAATCACTTGTCTTGAAATTCAGTGTGTAGAAAGTCTTGAGTTATGCAATAAATACAGCTTAGGTATCAAACAATTAAGTTCAGACACCAGAAACTGGATTCTAGTAACAGATTCTCCTAATATCTAGGCTTGCTTAGAGCTCTTCATATACTGCCTGAAATGTATTGCAGCTGACAGACAGTGTTATAAGCTCTCTAGGTATCCTTCCAGGTCCCCCACCTTATCTCCTGGGAGGAAATCTCTGCATTGATTTTGATGTTCTGCCTACCAAGGACCACCTTCCTGTGTTTTGACTGAACACTTCTCCTTTTGATTGTTTTATTTCATGTGGTCCTGATGGAACTGTCTGTCATTCCAGGCATTGCTATCCCCAGTTGAAGGGTGAACACGTGACCTAAGCTAGGTCACTCGGATTCTCTTGATCTTGACTCTTGAATAGTGAGACACAATGATAGAAAACCATTGGAGCTGCATTTTTCTTTCAGTTATCGTCCATTGATTTATGTTACTTAGTGCTCAGAGCTTCCCCGATTCCTATCCTTACATGGTCGTACTGTTCAGTCTTCCTGTGTTTCTGAATCATGCAATGCCCTTCTAACACATCTCTTTTCTTTTAACGTTAAATCAAATTTTGTTCAAGTTGCTTGTCACCAAAGAGTTATAACAGAATCAGGGAGCCCAATAAACTGGAATTATTTTCCTTCACTCAGATAAACTGGTGCTTTGTTGGGTGAAGGAAGTGGCCAGATAAATTATATTTTTGTTATCTCCAAATCTGACTTTGCAGTGAAAGTGCTCATACTGAACACCTCACAAATCAGAAGGTGAGGCAGAGTCGGGTTTCTGCAGGGATCTGCTGGATACTTTTCATGTTGGGTATGTTCCATGACCTGCTGAATGGGTTCCCATGGAACCTCTTCCACTAGAGCTGGCATGTGTCTTGGCTGATGAAATCCCTGTGCTGATATCCAGGTTCCCTGCACCCTGTGCCTCTTCATGAATCTCTGCTTTGCTTATTCCTATTGTTAACATGTTTGTGCTGGTTTCTTGTTCATTTCCCAATTCAGTGAATTTTCAGGATAGCTTCATAGTACTTATAATTTGTCAAAATGGCTTGGCATTCTTCTAGAACTAACCTGCTGTTAGCACTTTGACAAAACTCCCTTTCTTTACATAAAACTGCAGACTGGAGAACTCTATGTGGAAGCTGATTCACCCAATTTTAGTTCCATTTGTTTGGTAAGTTTTTGCTCTTCTTAAGCACCTGTACAAAGTTATTTTATCTAGACCAGGCTTTTGTGACCCTCTACAGCAAAAGTGCTTGTCCTGAATAAGAAGGTCTCCATGGGTAGGCTTTATAGGTCTATAAATTCTTAGAGCTTTCTTACAGTATGTAGTGTGATGTGAACTTTTATAAGACAAGAATCATAGATTTTCATCAGATTCTCAGTGGTTTGTGCCTCTTAGAAAGAAAGAAACAAACAAAAATCTATTTACAAGCTTGACTTCTCTTCGAGGCTGTAGACTATTCGTTATCTGAGTCCATTTTATGAATGAATGAATCTGTACCCAGACCTAAAGTCATTCCAGATTCATTAAGTTAGAGTTGAGCAGCCATATTCTGAGGGATCATATGCTGGTTCTGCTGACAAGTCAAATCAAGTACCAGGAGGTGTAGGCAAGTTATCTGGGGAAAGCAAAACAATCCTTCCCCTGATGCCAGGCAAGCACCTTCAGAAGCATGCAAGCATTAGAACATTGAGCTCAGTTTTTGCCAAGTGCAAGCTCTGAGGAACACAGAATTTCTACTTTAACTCACCCAGGTTATATACGAACATAACATTTTTCTGTCTTTCTAGAGCATGCATCTTGAATTGTTTGTGATATAAGGGATGCATTTCTGTTCATATACCTATACTCTGTGCACCAATTCCCTAGGGTTTAAAAGTTGCACGGTATTTGGAGTTGCAAGACCTGAAATCAATTTCATCTTTACTAATTTAATGGTGGAGTGATTCACATAAGCTCTCTGAGCTGTAATTGCTTAGCCTGTAAAATGGGAGTAATCGTATGATTGAAATCCCACAATTACTTTGACCATCAGTGAAATCATGCTTTGTTAACAGCCGATGTCATATTACACAATTTGAAATGATTACTCAGGTACAGAAGTAAGTATTAAATTGTGAATTTAAGTCCTCCTTCTGGAACTAACAACCTAAACTACTATTCTAAGTTTGCTGATTGTCAGCCCCTGCTGTGTGGCTCTGAAATCACCCTTAAGATTACATACATATTTCTGTTTTTCAAAGATGCATGCATTTGAAATCGAATAGACAGAAATTCCCTCTCAGAGACAGAAATAGATTTTTAGAGAAGGGAGCACCACATTTCAGCTGCACTTCATTCCTGAGAATAACTGGGAACCTAGAATGTACCAGGTCCTGCTCTGTGCTGAGAACACTTCCCAAATGTGCTCACTTCATCCTCACTGCTGTCACCGTTCCTCCCCTATGCCTGCTCCCATAGCACCTTGCATTGTTTCTTCTTTCAGTCTATTCCCTTTATTTTTTTATTAATTGATCTTTAATTATAATTGACATACAATATTATATTAGTTTCAGGTATACAGCATAACAATTCAGCATTTGCATATACTGTACAAAGTAATCACCACAATAAGTCTAGGAGTCATCTGTCATCTGTACATAGTTATTACAATGTTATTGACTCTATTCCTCATGTTGTACGTTACATCCCCATGACTTATGTTATAACTGGAAGTTTATACTTCTTAATCCTCAGTCCCTTCCCTTCAGATATAAAACAAAGAAGAAAACAAAAACAGAATGCCTGTCCTACAGCCAATGCAACTTATGAAAGTGCAATGAGATAACTTTGGTGACAGTACTTTTTTTTTTAATTTATTGGGGTGATATTGGTTAATAAATGTATACAGATTTCAAGTGTACAATTCTATAATACATTGTCTGTGTTTCGCATTGTGTGCTTACTACCTATAAAGTCAAATCTTTCTGTCACCACATATTTGACCCCCTGTACCCTTTCTACCTCCCATGCCTCCCCTCTGGTAACCACTGAACTGCTGTCTCTGAGTTTCTGTTTGTTTGTTTCTTTCAGTTTTATATCCCACATATGAGTGAAATCATATAGTTCTCAACGTTTTCCATCTGACTTATTTCATTTAGCATGATTATTTTCAAGAAGATCTATCCATATTTTTGCAAATGGAACTATGAAGTGTGATCAAACAATATGGTGAATGTTTAAATTAAAAGAAAAAACCTTATTATGGCAAAAGATACATTGCCATCAATACCCCTCAAAATACTCTGCCTCGCTTTGAACACACTTATCCCACATCATTTTTGCCACTTTCTGAAGCAGTTCTGGAAGTCCTCTTTTGTGAGTGTCTTTAGTAACACTGTCATGGCTGCCTCAATGTCCTGAATCATTTTGACTTTGGGGAAGAGCCAGAAGTCACATGGTGCCAGATCCAGTGAAAAAGGTAGATGAAGACACACTGTAATATGTTTATTTGACAGAAATTGTCATATACCAGAAGCGATGTGTGACACGGAGTGTGTCATGATGGAGGATGATTTGCGGCACGCTTTAAAACACACGTTCACTCAACTGTAGCACACAAGTAACTGCACCAAGCAAGTAGAAACTTGTCACACACTGTTGCTAAGGTTCGACACACCACTTCCCATATTGAAGATTCCTGCCTTTCCGTTGGATGGCACTCAGAAACAGCATTCACCGTATTTTGTGATCACAATGGAAAGCCTCTGTGTCATACAATGTTTCTGGTACAGCGATTTCTGTCAAATATAAACTTTACGTTGTGTCCTCATCCATCTTATTCACTGGATCTGGCACCATGCGACTTCTGACTCTTCCCCAAAGTCAAAATGATTCAGGACATCGAGGCAGCCACGATAGCACAACTAAAGACACTCAGGAAAGAGGACTTCCAGAACTGCTTCAGAAAGTGGCAAGAACGATAGGATAAGTGTGTCCAAAGGGGGGCGGGGGGTTAAAGAGGGTTAATGGCAATGTGTCTTTTGCTGTAATATATTTTTTAAATTTAAACATTCACCATGTATTTTGATCACACCTTATGTTTTGTCTTTCTTTATGGCTGAGTAATATTCCCTTGTATATATGTACCAAATCTTTATCCAATCATCTATTAAAGGCCACTTTAGTTGTTTCCATGTTTTAGCCACCGTGAATAATGCTGCAATGAACATAGGGGTACATATATCTTTACAGGTAAATGTTTTTCATATTTTTGGGGTAGATACCCAGAAGAGAGATTTCTGGGTCACATGGTAATTCTATTCTTAATTTTTAATTCTTAATTAATTAATTCTTAATTAATAATTCTTAATAATCAATTCTTAATTCTATTCTTAATTTTTTGAGGAACCTCCATACTGTTTTCCATAGTGGCTGTACCAATATGCATTCTCCCCAACAGTTTATGAGAGTTCCTTTTTCTCCATAGCCTGTCCAACACTGGTTATTACTTGTCATGTTGATAATAGAATTCTGACATGTTTGAGGTGGTATCTCATTGTGGTTTTCATTTGCATTTCTCTGATAGCTAGTGAAGTTGAATGTCTTTTTGTATATCTATTGGCTCTTTGTATACCTTCTTGGGAGAAGTGTCTGTTCAGGTCCTGTGCCCATTTGTTATTGGATTGTTTGTTTTGTTGTTGTTGTTGAGTTGTACGAGTTTTGTAATATATTTTAGAGATTAGCCCCTTGTCGGAGGTGTTGTTTGCAAATATCTTCTCTCATTCGGTTGGTTGCTTCTTTGTTTGTTGACATTTCTTTTGCTGTGCAGAAGCTTTTTACTTTGATATAGTCCCATACATTTATTTTTGCTTTTACTTCCCTTGCTTTTGAGGTCAAATTCATAAAATCCTCTCTAAGACCAAGGTCCATGAGGTTAGTACCTATGTTTTCTTCTGTGTAGTTTATTATTTCAGGTCTTATGTTTATGTCTTTTACCCATTTTGAGTTAGTGTTTGTGTATGGTAACAAATAGTCTAGTTTCATTCTTTTGCATGCGGCTTTCTAATTTTCCCAGCACCAGTTGTTGAAGAGACTTTTGGTGACAGTATTTTCAAAAAAGCCTCATTGCAGAGCGTCATTTGCCTGTTTTGTGAAAAACTAGAGTTTGGTTGTAGAACATGCTCAGGATGGCTGCACCATCACGCCTATCCTATTGCTATGTAACTATAGGGTGGAAGGTTAGGCAAGTCTCTGAACCTCTTCAAGTCAGAATATCCTAATCTATAATAGAACATTGGCTACGTCCTTAACCAGCCTTTGATTCTTCACATTCTAGGCCTTTGCCTGCATATCTGTGTTGTGAAAAAAATTCATATGGACTTGGTTTATCACCCAGGAACCCAGTCTTCCAATCCTTGACCTCTTCTCTTTCATATGTGGATGAAAATATTAGCAAGGAGGAAATGTTTGTAGAGTCATTGAAAGAGAGCTTTGTATTTTTTAGTGTTAATGGTAACATGATGGTTAAAAAATAGAAAAACAGTCATTTAATAATACTTAGGAATTTTAGACAAATGCTTCAGAACTTAGACTTGAGATCCTACTGTCCATGTTTAATGAAAATAGTACCAGATGTGTTTGTTGTTGTTTGATTACCAGCAGAAAGAAAAGCAAAGACAGAGAAAGATTGCGAAATTCTTATTTTAGCAAGGCTTAATTCTTTGGGTAATGACTTTTACTATAAAGTGGAGCCCACCAGGATAAGGAAGAGGTGCCCTCAATTATTCCCATTTATGGGCCCTTAACCACAAGCCATGGAAATTCCCTTAGTGACTCCACTTTTATTTTGCAACCTGGATTTTTAAAGGTGCAAAGAATCTGATTACCTGGCATAGACCTCTTGATAGGCCAAACATGTGGAAGGAATTCAGAATGAGTCATGGAGATTTTTCAGGTCTTTTTCCATTCTCAAAACAGATACATTTAGCTAAATGAGCTAATTATCTAAAAAAAGACTCATGTACAGTAATTCTTGCTTGTGTACTTGGCTTGTAATTCTTTCTTGTATTCTGTACCTCAACAGTGTCTTAGCTTTCTGTATAATTCTTTCCTCTTTATTTGGCTTGCTTCGTGTCATGAATATGGTGTTTCAGAGATGAAGAGTCCTCAGTTACAGCTAAAGATCTTGTCAATAAGCTTCACTCCCTGAGACACTGGGAACTTTTATACTAGGTTGTTAGACTCACCCCTTCACCAGTCACAAGCGACCTGGTTGAGAGAAAACAGCTGACTCAGTACAAATTCACTCCTGAACCCCCCATTGGGAAGACTGGAGTAGCCAGACTGATGTTGGATAAAATGCCCTGGAAGAGGAAGGGTAGAGTTCCTTCAATTACGCCTTCCGAGATGTTCTCCTGATCATTAATGCTTTTGAGAGTGCTTGTGCCTATATCCTGCAGCCTATCTTGCTTTGCCAATAATGCCCTCTTCTTTCTGTTTTAGGAAATATTAACAGTTAAAAATGTTTAATTATTTAAACTTAAATACTTTCAGATCTAAAATAAAGAATGGTGAATATGTTATTGAGAGACAGTAGTTTAACAGTTAAGTGTTTCGGCTATGAAGTCTGACAGTCTAGACTCATATTCTAGCTTTCTTGTTTGTTATGTGACTTTGTGTTATTCCATCTGTAAAATGGAGATGGTAATTGCTATTCTGCAGATTAAATGAGAGAGCACATGTAAAGCATTTAAACAGTACCTGGAACATAGTTAATGCTCAAGAAAGTTACTGATATTATTAGTATAAATTGATCACAAGAGGAGTGATTACCCCACAGTATACCTATTTATTATCAGGATTTACTTCCCTATGTAAAATAATATTCACACAGCAAATAGACTTTTGTGGTGATGTGTTTTTTAAAAAAGTAAATCCAATTGCTTAAGCTAAAAGAACACTGAGCAACAGTGTGACTATACCATGCATTAATGACAAGTGATCAAAGGATGTGTGCAGCATTCTAGTTTAATGGCAGAGACAGGTAAAACTGATAGATTGCTTTGAAATATTTCTAAAGCAGTCACGTTTTGTCTTGTGAGGGTGACTTAAATATTTTGTCACATCAGAATAATAGGGTCACTCTTACGGATCTGGCTAACAGACAAACTTTTCTTATAATAGATTTTTCTCCAAAGGCAGAAACTGCCTCCTTACTTACACGCTGCCGTTGTTTTAGCTTTCTTCATTCCTGTCCAGTGCTGTTGCTTTCATTCAGCGTGACTGAAAAGCAATGAGATTTGTTCTTATAAATCCCTTGACCAAAACGGAGCAAATTAGAAGGCATTTAATCTACCTTGTATAGAATTGGAAGCAACAGAAGAGGAAAATGAGTTGTTTTTAAATCCCATTTTATAATGACATTATTCTAATGGTATGACTGTTGGCTGTATTGATCACTGCTGACTTTAGGGCTGTGTGTTGACCACAAATCTAGAGGGCATTTCAGATTTTAAATGACTTTCCGAGTACCCCGGTTAACGTTGTTGATGCTACATGACAACTGCTATTATTTCAGTGCCAGCCAAATATAAAAGAACATTAATTTTCATTAGTGATGTTACGGCTGGTGACTCCTTCACAACATTGTAATGGTTTGAAATAGTCATTTCAAACAGTGTATTGGAATAGTCACACAATAAGCCGTGATGGACACAATCATTAAAGAAGCCCAGTAACCCCAAAGAAAAAAATAAGTATGTATGCATCTATATTAAGCTAAGCAAATATTTTAGAAATATACTTCAGTTGACAGGACCTAGCAGTCTTCAAGAAGTGATTAATTGTTGAATGAGATACAAGGGGAAATCACCATGGTGAAAATCTAAAGCACAGAATCAAGTCTCAATTTTATCACTTAAGTTCAATGTGGCTGTTTCAATGTCTACAAATTAGGCTTTGTTCCATAAATGTGTCTATAAGAGGCAGTTATAAAGATAAAATAAAACAGACAGAAACACAGGTCCTGCATTTAAGTTTACTGTTGTACTGCAAGTGTAAGACGAAGATGCAGATTGCATACGTTCATAGGTGGTCTGCAGTATATAAAATGTTCTGCCTTGTGTTCTCAGTGTAAGTTATACTTCCTTTTGTCTCCTTCTACTAGTTTTGCAAACATGATCCTAAACAAACCCACAAAGAGATTTCTTACTGTGCTTTATATTTCTAGTTCTATATCTATACACTATTACCGGGAAAAACAATTTTATAATTTATTTTGAAGATACTTCTTGTGGTAACTTTTCTCCCTACCATTTATTTTGCTGTACTTTCCTAAACTTCCTAAAGCATTTGTCATAGAAATATGCTGATGCCAAAGGATGTAAGCCTATTCTCTCATTCAAAATAAGATTTCATTGAATGAGTCAGTAATTAGTGATGCCATTTACAAAGCATGAGTCCTATGTTTACCTTAAGAATTATTAAACTCAGTGAGTTTACCAGGTAAGTATTCCAAAATTTAAAAAAAGAAAAAGAAAAAGAAAAGAAAAAAGAAACATCTATGTTAAAATACTGTAAGTTAGGAATTTATATTTCCTATAACTTAATTCAAATTTAAAAGTCTATGTAATGTAATTAGTGGGATAATCAGTGAGAGACCAGGATATGTGTTTGCTGTCAATAGTTCCACTATTGCTACATAGTTGATAAATTAATTGGATCAAAGGGCCTGGCATTTTATTTCCTTAGCATCCAGTAAGATTGTGTTGCCTTTTGGACATGGAGAGAATTCTAAAGTTCTTCCCATCAGACACTCATGCATTTGAGTTTTTCCAGTAGTGGAGTTGGTTTTGCTGATCACATATCATTCCCCGAAGCATGTGAAGTTAGAGTAAAAACACTTCCTACTTGTGCAGCATTTTATTTTTTACGCCATGTGCACATTGCTAATCTAATTTGCTCCTCACAACCAGCACCTAAGAGTACGCACACTGCCATTCCCAATTTATAAGAGCAGAAAGCAAAACCAAAGGAAGCCTGTGTGGGCTCTACCTACCACTTACTAAACTCTGGATCTTGGGTAAAATTGATTTCAGTCTGTTTGAACCTCAGTTGTCTTATTTGGGAATGATTTCTATTTTATTGTATGGTTCTAAGAATTAAACGCAAAAATCTAATTTAAGAGAATGGCAAAGTACCCGAAACAAGGAAGAGATTAACATCTTTCTTGTTTATTCATTCAAGACATGTTTATTGAATGGTTATTTGGAAATTCTACTGGGTGCAAATGACAAAAAAAATTAACACAGTGGACAGAGTTCCTGTCACTGTGGAGACTGCAGTCTAGTGGGGAGTTAATAAGAAGTAGAGTTAGGGTTTGAACTTTAGTCTTTTTTACTCCAAATACATGGATAGGTTGGCAGGTGGAGCGACAAGGAGATACGCTTATGTGTGCATACACATACACTTGGACACATACGCGCCTGTATGTGTATTCCCATGTTGTAGGGCACTGTCTTTAAGCCCATATTGATCTGTGTGCACTGACGAGTTTAGGAAGTGATATGTTCAAAACAACCTTCAGGTTTTCCATCGTTTAAAAGAACAGGTACTGACGGCCTTCACTTGGAAAGGATCCAGCTATCAGCTTTTGAATCCTTCCATCCTTCCCTATTGTCTGTTTCTCTCCTGGTTTTTTAAAATCGAGTTGAAGTAAATGAGGATGCCTCTTGCCAAAATGAGTTGCAGTGCCTCTGGAATGTTAATTCCTGGAGAAACAAAAGCTGATGTATTGTTATAATTTCATTTTGGGCATGGAAATCTGGGTGCTTTGTGGCAATAACGATGTGTGTATTACATTCACGGGCATGATTTCCGGAGATGTTTATATAAACCTGCTTTACAGTTGATGATTATAATTTGAACTGTGTATAAATAACTATGCTATTTTATATGACTCAATTATAAAATAAGCTCCTGGTGTTTTCTTGGATCAAAGAACAAAATGGATAGTTCTAAAAATATTTGTTTGTGGAATCTGAATCTGATGTTCTGTAACTGTGTGGGATTTGAACCATACTTACAGGGATATCCCTAATTTCTCTTTCTATAATCCCACCTTCCACTTTTTTTTTTTTTTAAGATTAGCTCCATAAAAATGAGTGATGTGTACTACATATATCAGTATCTCTTGATAATCTGATAATTTCACCCTGGCTGAAGCAGATATTTCTTTATTATTTTTATTATTAAAGAATGGAAACTAACATTTGAACTTTGTCTCTCTGTCTCTCTGTCTCTGTCTCTCTACAACACACACAGACACACACACACACACACATACAAACACACACACAAACCATGGGCTATTTTTAGTTAAAAGCGTCAATTTTATGGAGGATTACTGATGGTCACAAATGTGATGAAACAGTGTTAAGGCTAGAGTCTATGTTGTGATTCATCTAGACAACTCCTTTCATTTCTTTCTCTGATGAGTTCTGTTTCAATTCCTTTGTCCTGTTCCAAATCTGAATTATCCAACAACACTAGGAGTCATGGGAAATCATTAGGTCGGGTTCAACAGTGGGGTACAGTCACTTGGCAGGTGCTGACATGTACAAGGATTTGATGGGTTGTGGTACCTCTAGTATTCTCGGTCTTCTCATAACGTTCATCAGCCATTACCAGAACATCATTTTACCACAATAATGATACAGAGAGACAACAGACAGGTGTAAACACCAGGACAAAACCACAGCTATACGTTTTCCAAAAGGGGACATCAAGGAAAGCAGTCTGAATCTTTGGTCAGATGAACACGTATTTTAAATGCCATCAGATTTAGGCGTAATATAATAAGAAATGTATTTCTCAGATCAGACAAAAAGTAGAGCTTATTTCACCTAACTAGCCAAGACTATTTAGATTTATTTTCTAAAATCATAATGAAGCAAATTATGCTACATCAAGAAACCACTACAAAAGTGTCTTTCCCTTTATTTTCTGATGTAGTCCCACACGATGTCTCACTGTACTTCTGTCCTATACCTACTTAAAAGTGGGATTCTCCAATTTTCTGAAAAGTTCAGGACATGGACAAGTGTGGATCACTGAGTGACTGAGAGAGACGATGGCAGAGTGGTTGCCCACTACCTATAGGTCAGCCTCTGTGAGTTTGAATGAGTGGATTTAGCAAATCAGGGCAGGTGTTAATACCCTTTTGTCATTGCTTTAAGGACAGATGTGATAATACTTATCACCATTTTGTTGCACTTTATTTGAAAAAGAAATATGCAAGATAATCCTTATGGAAAGAAGTAGATGCAATCACAAGTCTTAAGCAAAGGGTCTTTAAAATGACAATCTTGTAATGTTATAAATGTTGCGTATTTTTCTTTCTTCTTTCAGATACGTAGCTCCTCAATGGGAAAGACTTAAGTGTATCTTGTTTAAGAAACAAAAGATATTGATCATAATCTCATATTCTACAGGAAGAAAAAAACCTTTATGCATCCATTTCAGAAGTTCCCAAGTCCCATGTCAAGTTCTTAGTGGTTCTTTTAATATGCACCCATACTAAGGTCCAATGCACTTTTTTTTTTATTAAATTTATTGAGGTGACAATTGTTAGTAAAATTACATAGATTTCAGGTGTACAATTCTGTATTACATCATCTATAAATCCCATTGTGTGTTCATCACCCAGAGTCAGTTCTCCTTCCATCACCATATATTCGATCCCCCTTACCCTCATCTCCCACCCCCCACCCCCACCCCACTTACCCTCTGGCAACCATTTTTAAAAAATTTAATTTGACAAGCTTATGATGGACTTTGATATAGAACTATCTAATCTCCCATCTACGGAGGCTGTTTCATTTGGAAAGCCAGAGGAAAAAAAAACTTCCTGCTCTTCAATATAATTTGATAGAATTGTTGGGTTTTATGATTTCATTATATGTGGCAAACTCCAATTTGTTTATGTGCTAATTGTGCTGATAACATGCACTGTGTAATAAATGATAATTAAAATTTAACTTTGTAATGGGGAAATATGTAGTTACCAGTTAATAGCATTATTAAAGGAACTTGATGAAGGGCCCCCCATTCCCATAATATAATTAGAGCCAAACTTAAGTAAAGTTATGTCTGTTACAGATGTAGCATGGGTGTGTGTGTATTGACAACTGAGGAGGATAAAATGGAAAATAAGCAATTTCATTCTGTTCACAAAATATTCAGAGGCATTATTTGTATTACTAACCCTTGTTCATTTCTAGTAGACCCAAGTCATTCTTAAATTTTAGGTGGACCATTTTTTTTTTAAATAAAGGAGAATAATCAGCATAAATGAGCAAAATCTACAAATAACCTGCAGAATGGATAAATTGTGGTGTATCCATATAATAGTGTTTATGGCTTCTAATAGGAAAATTGTACTGAAGTGCTGGTGAAATCTCAGCCCCATCCGACCAAAAAAAAAAAAAAATGTTCATTAGTATGAGATTAACATCTATAGTGAAATTCTTACTTGCCTGTTTCAAAATGACTAGCTGTGTCATTTCAAGAATGTTGCTAAACTGCCCTCATCTGTCTCCTCCTCCGTTGGATTGGAACACGTCATCTCTGTCACAGTGCTACGCTTATCACTGTTCTTTACATGTAACGAATACTCAATAAATATGTGATAGAGGACACAACTAAGTTCCAATAACATCAAATTTTGAAAGGGATAAATAGGGAGAAGAAAGATCAGAGGGATGAATACACACTGGTTATAGACCAGATCCTAGGACTGAGATGCAATCTAGCTGCAACTTTGTTTAATCAATGAACACCTGTGTTGACTATGTTAACTTGGTAATTCATTCAACAATAATTTTTGACTGTTTATTTTGACCTCATTTCTATTCAATTCTCTGGGACTATACGAGTGAATAAAATGGAGGAGGTCTGTGCTTATATTCATTGAGCTTATATTTTACTGGGTGAGGTAAACAATAAAAAAATACGCAAAAATAAGTTATGGTTTAAGAAAAGAACTATTGGAGGAACTATTGAAGGCAATAGAGAAACCTATTTTAGAGGGACAGTCACAAAAGGTGTCTCTGATTCAAAAAGCTAGCCTTTTAACAGAGGAAGGAGTATTCGGGTAAAGGAAATAGCAAGTTCAGAAGGCCTGGATGTGAGAATGGGTTGGGCTTGTTCTAAGGAGGCAAAGAAAGCAGATGATCTAGAAGAAAATGACTATTGATAGGATGTCATATGAGATGAAGTTTCGTCAACCTCAGCACTATTACTATTTTGGCTGAGCTAATTCTTTGTTGTGAGAATCTGTCCTCTGATTTGTAATATGTTTAGCAGTATCCTTGGCCTTTACCCAGTAGATACCAGTAGTCTGTTTCCCACTTCCAGTTGTGACAACCAGATGCCTCAGGTATTGCCAAGACATTCTTGCTGAGAACCACTGAAACAGAAGAATGAGGACAGGGTCAGATTATGTAGGACTTTGCAGGCCACAATAAACAGTTTCAGTTTTATTCTCAGTAAAATGTGATGCTACTGGAGTGTCTAAAGTAGAAGAGTAGCAGGATCTAACTGATTCTAAGAAACAATTTAGTCTGGTTGACATACGATTATAAGGCAATAAGAATGGATTCTCAAAGACCAGCAGGAGGCTACTGCCAGAAATGCAGGTGGGAGATTATGGTGGCTCAAACTAGGGTAGTAGCTGTGGAGATAGGGAATAGACATTAAAAAGTGTATATTTGAGGGAGGGGCAGCTGGACTTACTGATGGATTGGATTTGAGGATTGAGGGACATATGAGTCAAAGATGACTTCTAGGGGGGTTGGCCTAATTGGATGGTGGTGCCATTCACTGAGATTGCCAAGACTGAAGCAGGATCAGGTACGGATAGAACAGCACTGGATTTTTTTTTTTTCCTTGTTCTGTTTTTCTGAACATTCTACTCATAATTATTTGACGTTTATGTCTTATAACTCTACTATCCAGCCCACCCATAGGTTTGTTTCTATAATTTATTTTTTTCACTTTGGCCTGTTTCCTGGCATACCTACTATCATTTTATTGAGCTTGGTTATTATATTTGGAAAAATTTTAGAAGCTTTAGTTAATGTTTTTATCTTCTAGAGAGGATTTTCTTTTTCATCTGAAAGGCTGTCAATCTAACCCGGGATTGAGCTGACTCAAGGCTAGTTTTCCATTTGATCTGATCTATTTCTAACTTACCTCACTCTTACGGGTGCAGCCCTACAGGAATCTTAGGGAAAGTCTAACATGTTTGCCAGGGTGCCTTCTATTTAGCAGGCCCTAAACTCCAATTTGTCTGCCCCAAATTGTAAATTGCCTAATACTCTTCTAATTTCTTAGCCTTCAACCGCCATTTTCTGCTGGAATTATCAAATGACTTAAACCATGCAATGTCAGGCTTACTTTTCCCTGCTTCCTATCTCTTCTGGATTCTGGTTCCTCAAATTTTGGCTCTCTAGTAACACTGACATGCAGTTGTGAAGCTCCCAAAGAAAGCTACTAAAGAAGTTTGAATAACCACACAATATCTGGCATGGTTTGATTTGTCTTTTAGAAAGTTTGCTCTATTATCAGCACTATGAAAAAAAAAAAAAAATGGATTGTAGAGGTTGAGTGTAGAAGCTGAGAAGCCAGGAAAAAAAAAAGTGCCTCAAATTGGCACGTGCAGGCAGAAGATAATGACGACCTAAAATAAGTAGGGCAGAGCATAAAGTGCAGAAGAGAAAAAAGAAGCAAGAAATACTTAAGAGGAGGATTTGAAATTACTGTTAATGGAAATTTTTGCTGTCAGCATCTCTTAAGTTTTATTTATGTGTGAAAGTAAGAATGACATATTGGTCATTAATTCTATGTCCCTCATAATTTTAAAGGCTGGTCAAAGATGACTGGTTGACAAACAATCTACTCTTTGAAATTTCTCATAGTTCTGCTATTATTCTTGACTATAAAGATTGAGAGTGGGATGCATTTTAATCTGCCTTCATTGCTCAAAATAAGAACTTGTTTAAGTTAGAGATTTTATGTTAGTGATCCCTTTGAAGAAAGCTATGTGCTGCATAATTCAGAAAGCATGGAGAATATTTAAAACCAAACCTTCATTATTATTCTGATAGCAATATTTTATGGAAGGGGTTGAGCCATTCAATTTGAAAAAACACTGATCTAGGTGGTAATATGCATCACTTAGCAATGCATTTGAGATGTGGCACTTGTTCTAGATAAATAATTAGTGTTAAGGGAGGTAGAAAAATGAAAAATGTTTAGTACCTGTATAGCCCAAGGACCCAGTGTTGAGTGCTTTATGTACATTCTCATTTAGCCTTCTAGATAATCTTATAGATAAGGTATATATTTTCCATGTTTTATAGAGACCAGTCTCCAAATGTTGAGATAACTTGCCTGATATCACAGAATTAATAAATGGCCTAAGGAGGATTGAAAACTGATTCTGTTTTACTCTATGATATCTAAGAACTTTCTTACATTTGGAGAAGAAAGCTGGAAAAAACATGGGAAAATCTGGGTCCGATTTAGATTTATTTGAATAAAACTTTGCATTATTCAATGTCCTTTTATAGAAAATGGAAAATAACTTCAACTAAATTCTTTCCAAGTCAAGTAATACTCTCACCCATGAGAGTAGAATGCAGTTTATTCTCTTAATGTGAATCCTGGGGCATCTCATTATATACTTCCTAAATTCTAAATATGATCTCATCCCCCCAAAGTTAAATATACCTGTTGTCATGTTGATATAGGAATGGCAAAACCAGCTATTTAAAAATAACTCCGTCATCTTTCTTTTATTCTTTACCTGCGTATGGGAAGTTCTACTGTACGCATTAGCAAAACAAGCACAGATATGACCCAGATGACAAAATGACTAGATGAGTTCATAGCTGGTTGTAACCTTATCTACGGGGAGGGGGGGGGGTGAGTATAGATAAAGATAGATAGATAGATGGATAGATAGATAGATAGATAGATAGATAGATAGATGATAGATAGATAGAAATAGATATAATATAGATATATATAGTATTCTTACCCATTCTAGGCACTTAGTATTTAATTTTCTCATTTATTCCTTACAACAAACCTATGAGGTACATGTTACTTTAAGAGATGATTTGGTTGAGGTTCAGAGAAGTCAAATAACATCTACTATCATAAATCCTGTAAAGGGGCACTTCATTCTAAATCTGATGATAAAATCTTGTATAACTAAAGAGTTTTAATACCTTGGTTGACATAGGTTTAGTTAAGTATAAGTCAGCAGTAACACATTGTGCTAAATTTAAAATAACACACTGCTCAAAACTATCTATCTATCTCTATCTATCTGTCTGTCTGTCTGTCTCTCTGTCTGTCTGTCTATCTATCTATCTCTGCTGTAGATATACAGAGTTTTATATACATCATATATATTGAATATATATTTATTATTGTAATTTATTATATTATTTTATATAGTGTATATATTAAAATAAGATATATAGGAGAATGAATATAAAACAGAATGAATAGGAGAGTTTAGATTATAAAATACATGAGTAAATCTCTATGTTTTGTCAACAAGAGAGAAAGAATTACTAAACCAATTTCAAATCACATGAGAGGAGCAGGATCAGTCTGTATTATGTACAGTTACATGATCAGTGTTCAGTATAGTGCCTGACACATACATACCTTAATAAACATTTTTAGATAAACAAATCACTTTGACATTATGGAAACCCAAGCAAAATCCCTTATTATCTAGAAATTCATGATGATAATTAAAGGAAACTTATTATAGAGGAGGTCGGGGGAAAAACTAAATAATACTCTAAAATCTTATGAATATTGACCTAATCTTTATGTCCATGGAATATCCAGTAAGAAGAATTGGGTGGAATTAGAGAATGAAAGACTTATGTCAGAGGTGGAAGAATTTTTTGTCCATTGGATGGTGTTGATACTGCAATGGATTACTTAAGTGTGGAATCTTCTTTAGACCTATATAAAATTAGGGGAGGTTATTTTAATTTAGGCTACTTCAATGGGATTGTAATCAGAAGCTCAATGTGGATAAGGGCCATGTTTGTTTTGCTGATTATTGAAACTACAGTGCCTAGCACATTGCCTGGCACATAATAGGTACTTGATATATAGTAAATAAATCAATTAAAATAAGCTAATCAAATAATTGATCCCTCAAAATTTCTTTCAATCTTATGATTGATATAAAAGGTAAGGTTGTTAACTTTTTGGGTGTTTATTCTTTTTTCTTTTTTTTTTGTAATATTGGATTTTGATTAAATTGTCAGGCCACATGGGTTACTTTTAAACTTAGTTGTTGAAATGTCTATATACAAACTCATCAAATTGTTTGCATTAAGTATGTGCAGTTTTTTGCATTCAATACTACCTCAGTGAAGTGGTTAAATAGAAATAAAATGCTGAAGGTTGAGTTTTGTGTTACTTTCTATTGACCCCAAATATATTTTAAAACAACATAGAACATGGCTGAAGAGACAGAACAAACTAAATTCTCTTCTAAGCTATACCCTTTACTCAGCTGATTTAGTTCACTTTGCTTTCTAAATTTTTGTTACATGGGAATTCTAATTTTACAAATAACTTTAACATCTGTAAAATCGCAAAGATTAGAGAGATCTATAAAATACTTTGAGCTTCTTGAAGAGAATTCTCTATAAATAGAAGTTGGCAAGTAATTAGTCATTTCAGTACTGTAAATGATAGCAGCATGAATAATTTTTTTAAGTTGCTCTTTTTATACTCCTCTTCGTTTACTATAAGGCTATGAAACCCTTTAGGGCCCTTTCGTATGCAAAATACTACAACTGCTTTTTTTCTTTATAGTCATTTAATTAATATGCTTGTATTGTGGTGCAGCATGAGAGCCAGAAAAAATTAGTTTATACGCCCAAAAATTCAGTTTTAAGAGAAAGAGGAATTTCCAATTCCTTTTTGGATTATTACTTATAGTTATTCCTAGTTGAATATACTGCTTTTAAAAAGGTTTAGAAGAATTAATGGTTGCATTTATTCATTCCGCAGGTCGGAGGCAATATATAATTTCAGGAAATTTTCTAAGTTTACATTGGTGTGTAACCAATAAGCTTTGAGAAATCTTTGCAGATGGCATTGAACACCATGTAAAATGGATTCATGTTTCATGGTTGACACGTTTTCTCGATTTGAGAGTATTTCCTTTTCCTTTTTTCCAACCAAAATTTTTAAACATAACATAGATATTGAGGTAAACCAATTATAAATACCTGGGAAAATTTAATTCTGATGTTGAATAATTTGAGGGCTGTGATTGAAAATGTTGCTTGGTAATGATATTGACTTTCCCCTTCATTGTGGGACTCAGACTGATGAGAAAGCAGTCTGGTCTCGGAAATAATTCATTATGATTCTTCCAAGTAGATCATTTTATACAGATTTTGCTAATGTCGTTAACTCTTTTATCATGTTCAAATACTTTCTTCGTGAATGACGTTTTCGGCATAGTGGGGCATGTCTATTAATGAGTGCATATAGAAATCAGGTGAAAATAGTAATAAAAATGTGTTTGTCATGAGTTAGTTGAAGTCTGAGATTTCACTTTAATTGATTAATCTCTCAGAAACCATTTCCTTCTGCCCTGTTTTCAACCCAAGTATTGGAGTAGTGAAAAAAAACTAGCTGATTTTATTAGAATATTCATCCAGTGTCAATCACAGGTAAATCTGGAATGTGTTGTTGCTAAGGTGATGCATTCTTACATAAATTACTTACTAAAAAGAAACTTTAGGGCTCCTAAATGCTGACTTCTCTTGGATTATTACTTCATTCATTTAAAATCGAGGAGAAAAAAACAAAACAAAATTACTTGGGTCTTGATAGTCTTATTTTAAATAGTTTTATTCTTCACTGATACATTTGTATGTTCAAAATAATGTCTTTATTGTGATATATTTTGTCTAAATAGTTTATTCAGGAGCTGTCCATGATTTTACAATTCCTGTGGGTAATACAACACCAGCTACTGAGAGGTTGGAGGTCACTTACTTTATTCCTTTTCACCTGTCAGTTGTTTTGGAGTTTAAAAAAAAAATAGTACTGTTAGGAATCCAAGGCTGACATTCATTCTTTCCATCCACATGGAGGTAAAAAGCAGGCACACTGCAGCCATTCTGTTGAGAGAACTTGTGCCTGGGTGGAGAACATTTTCATTTGCTGTCGAGACAGTGATTTCTCTCTCCAACACCTGTGAGACCATGACAAGAGTAATACGGATCACGGCATCAGTGATTTTTGCAGTTCAGCTCATCACTCAGCAGATATAATTTATATTTAAGTGTTACTATGTACTAAGCATATCTCCAACATATTATCTCAGTGAATGTACAAAATGCTTGTGAAGTTCTTGCCCAACTCTACAGACATCAAGTCCAGTGCTGAAAACTGATCTAGTTGACATCAACGTTTGTAGTCTAACCATTATTTTTTATTGTTTCTTTCTTAATTCTCTCCATAATCAGTTTTAAAATTAGGAAGGACCATGGCAGTATTCTAACTGTAAGTTTCTAGAGGCTCTGACATTCCTAAGGTCATTGACATAGTTAGGTGATGGCAGAGCTATGACCAGATCTGCTCTCTTCTTTCCCTGAATTGGGCAAATCCAAGATGACTATCATTAGCTCAAAGTATGAACCTACAAAATAAACTCGCACAACACTCATTTATCACTTGACCACTGTTTTCTAATAATGGTTTTCCTTTTTTTTAAATTAAAGTTTATTGGGGTGACAATTGTTAGTAAAGCACAGATTTCAGGTGTACAATTCTGTAATACATTATCTATATCTCACATTGTGTGTTTATCACCCAGAGTAATAATGGTTTTCATAGTTTAGAAAGTTTGTTTTTTATTTGGTTATTATATGGAAAACTAATCATCATCTGGGCAAAATGGTGATTTAAGGCAGGAGTTGGCAAACTTTCACTTCAAGGACCAAATAGTGAAAATCATAGGCTTCATGGGTGTATAAGCTCTGCTGCTACTATTCCACACTGCCATTGTAGGATAAAAGCTGCCATAGACAATTCACAAATAAGGAGCATAGCTGTAGACCAATAAAATTTTATGTATATTGGACTTTGAGTTTTACATAATTTTTATGTGTGACAGTATATTATTCTTTCGATTTTTTTTAATCATTATGAATAAGCGTAAAAACTATCCTTAGCTCATGTGCCAAACAAAACAGGCAGCTTACTGGATTTGGCCCACATGCCATAGGTTGCTGACCTTTGATTTTAGTCCAAAGATCTAGGTCAACCTCAGTTCCATTTTGCCATTTTTGCTCCTACATTTGCTTCTGTGTACACACTTCCTCGCAAGTCCAGATTGTTCGTGAACACTGCAGATGCTAAGTCTAAAATGGATATGGGTGATAAAGGAAGTGCATTTATTATGTTCAATATACTACCACTGTGTTTTCTCTTAATAGCTTCCTATGAAAAATATTCTGTACCATCATTATTACAAATGCTTACACAGAAGCTGCCTTCTATTTTTCAGCTTTTAAAGTAAAATTTTTACCAAGTTTTAAAAAATACTTTTTTCAGGAATGCCTATTTGAAACCATGCCATTACATTAAATGGGAGAAAATAAGCCCATATTTAGTTAATGATGAATTTGTTTTCTGCCAAGTAAACAAAAGGAACTTTCCTGAAAGTCTTTAGAATAGAAGATCGAAGAAATATGTCAGAATCATCCATAATCAAAGATGTAATACAAAGCACATCATACAGGATGTGAAAAATGTGACAAGAGGGGAGGGAGGGAGGAAGGGAAGAGACAGAGAGAGAAGAGGAAGAAAGGAAAGAAAGAAAGAAAGACGGGAAGGAGGGAGGGAGGGAGGAGAAGGGAAAGAAGGAAGGAAGGAAGAAAGGAAGTGGAACAATAATATTAATACATCTAGAATTTAGAAAAAAAAAACATTTTCATTTGTGAGTAGGCTCTAAATGTTAAGGTGTTTCCCTTGTACATAAAAATAATGTGAAGTACAAGTAATAGATAAGGTATGCACAGCTTAAGAAATATTAAAATAAACTCCCACATACCTACCACCAATCTTTAGATATGAAACTGTGCTGTCTAATATAATAGTCACTGTACTTGGCTATTGAACATCTAAAATGTGGCAAGTCTAAATAGAGATTTCCTGTAAGAAAGCATACAAACCAGATTTTGAAGACTCAGTAATCAATTATTCCATTAGTAATTTTTATATTGATCATATGTTGAATGATCATATTCTATATATTAGGTTAAATACATTATTAAAAGAAACTTTATTTTTACTTTTAAAATTTTGTTACTAGAAAATTGCATACATGGTTCAAATTTGTGGCTTATATTATATTTGGATTGGGCAGAGCTTTTACAGAACATTACTAACATTTTTTAGTCTTCTTATATATCCTTCTGTGACCTCTTACTCTAGGGTAATCATTTTCCTGAATTTTTTATTATTAAATCCCTTGTTTTCCTTTAGTTATCTTTCCTGTTTTATTCTTTTAGTTTTTTCACATGCATGTATGTCTCTAGATTATGTAGTTGCTTTTTATAAAGTCTGAGTTTGTCTATGTAAGTGAAGGACTTAAACACCCCATTGCATTTAGCCAATATTCCCAACAAGACCATCAGCTCCAGGGTCTGCTGATGTCTGTTTCCCATTTCTAGCCCTCAATTATTTTTCTTTCTCTTCTACCAGCTCAGCCGTGCTTTCTAAAAATGATTTTTTTTACCTAGAATTTTTAGGTTTTCTACACTAGGAGATAGTTCTCTGTATATTTAGTCTACCATATTACCAGTATATTGCCCTTGTTCTCTAATGGGATATAATTATGTCTCACCTTCTCCTTGGTACCGTTATAAAGTCATAGCATAGGAATGATTGTATGAAACAATCTAAATGTACAATAAGAAAGAATTAATTAATTTATTAAGATGCAGATGAATCATAGATATTATGTAGCCATAATATTCAATTTGAGATAAGATGTAAACATGTAAAAAATAATTCAATTAGTTAATCAAATTGTCAAATGACCTGCCCAGACATTAAGTGTTACAAGTGTGTAAAGGTGGGATGGAGACTGCACAGAGGAAGTGAGCTAAGATGGATTTTGAAGAATAGATGGGAATAAACAAAGTGTTAGCAAGGGGTAAAGTCTATTTCAAATTGAAAAAAAGTGTGCCAACAAGATTTACTAAATATGAATTTATTAAAATGCATAGAGTAAAATGTCAACTCTTGCCTTACATATTCAGCAAAAACATCATGAATACAAAAGTGTTTTAGACATTGTGGAGGGATTCACATTTCTAGAGATTTGAAGATCTTTTAAAGAAACAGTTGTGCCAATGTTCTGGGGAATCATACTTTAGATCTTAGAGAAAATAGCAGTAGAGTTATATAAAGCCTTTTGTTCCTTTTGCCCTAAGAGGAGTTATTTGTCTTTGAAATAGGTCTTCCATCCTGCATTTTCGAACAAGTCCAGGCAAAGACTTCTCTAGCTAAGTAAATCCAAAGATAGCCAAAACTAAAATTCATCTTTAAAGTGATCACACTATGAACTTAGCTCTTCTTCAAGACCCCTGACTTAAGTTTATGATCTCGTGTATTTCACAAGTGTGATAAGCTGACCTGTAGCAGTTTGCAAATTGATGTTAGGAAACCCAAACCATACTGGTGTGTAGCTTGCTTAGCTTCATAATATTTCTTAAAACCTAATTTCAAATGATGCTTCTAAACTCATGGGAGCAAACGTTAGTAGAGGAAGTTTTCAAGATCAGCTGGAGACAAATGGAAAGATCCTTTATAGAGTCGCTGTGCTCAGACAGGGAGACCACCACAGCCTTGAGCCCAAGTCAATAATATAATTGTATTTATGTCATTACCTCCTCTCATACAAGTAGTCATGATTTCCATGTGTAATAGTGATGTAAAAGTTGTTTCAAATGCTCTCTCAAATATTAAAATGTGAGTTGATCGTAAGAGAATATTGAGTATGAATAATGTGTGGATATGGCAAGATGCGAAGGTAGTATGATGATGACTGGAGCTTGAGAAAATTTGGTTCAAACATATTTTTCCCCCCTAAGGAAGAATTATTTTAAGGAAAAGTTGGTAGGGCATATTTTAAAACCCATCTACCTTATTCTTTTGAAGGAAAATCACTTGACTTAAATGGAACATTAGATTTCCCTTCACATGTTTTCTAACTTACATTCAGTAAGTCAAAAAGTCAAGTTCAGAAATGACTCCAAGTTCCTCTCTGCAAGTGAAGGACTTAAAAATTTAAACAGGCACAGCTATCTTTCTTTCCTGGAAGCTCATAACTCTGACAGAGGACTAATTAAGCCTATGTGAGTTGGCACATTAAATGTGCTGAGGATTGCCTCAGTTAGAGGAACTTTAACTCTTAGGAAGTAAACCGAAAGTTAATAAGGCAGCTCCAAAACATTTGTCTGAAGACTCTTAAGCAACGGTTCTGCATATCTGGTCATCAAAACAAGTGAACATAAGGGACATTCTCTAGACAGATCATACCTACTATATTAAGATCAATAAAAGTTCTGAGAGTATTTCTCCTAAATGCCCTGAAATTAATATTCAGGGGGCAGGATAGTACCTGTCTTGAATATTAAGATAAAGGGAATTCTTAGTTTGTCCCTCAACCCTCAAGTCTCATGTATCTCAACAGATGGCACTATCATTTACTCTGTTGTTCAGGCTCCACACCTTCCTTATCTCTATGCATGTTTTCACCTCCCCCACCCACTTCGGCCTCACATCCAATATACCAGCAAATCCTGTTGACCCTGCCTTCAAAATATATCCCACATCCAACCACGGTTCATGACCTCCACTACTAGCCCCCTACTCAAGCCATAGTTATCTCTCACCTGTACAGTTGCAATGGTCTCTTAGCTTCCATGCTGGCTGTCCTCCAGTCACTTATTCATACCACAGCCTCCATCGTATTTTTAAAAAAATAATTCAGATCTTGTGTCCTGCTGAAGCTTTTCAGTGACACTTAATCACATTCAGAGAATATATGAACTCCTGAACCTAACCTCCAATGGTCTTCCTGATGGCCCCTCTGACCACATGAAGTATCACTTACTTGTTCACTTCTTTATAGCCAGACGTACCTTCTTTGTACTCACTGATCACATGCTTGCTCTTCCCTTTCTGAAACATTCTCTACTGCCTCTGTGTGTGGTACACTTCTCATTCCACTCATGACTCTCAAAAATCTCACTATTTTTTCCTTGACCACTAAAATAGCAACACACACACACACACACACACACACAATGCCCTAAGTCCTCTGTTAGTTTTCTTCATAGCACTTATCACTACTGAAATCAATTATGTATTTGTTCATATAGTTGTCCTATGTATGTCATTGAGTAATGAAGATTTAAATGGATCTTACATGTATAAGCACTTTACAAAGCTCTGTTTTAATGTGAGGGATGGCTATTGCAGTGGAGTCTGCTACTTTATGAATGACATTATGAATCAAAAGCCTTTGTTGATTTAATTAATTGTAATTATTCTTGCCTCTCCCTTACTTGCTTGCTTTCTTTTTTAACTAGCCTGGAGATAATTGATTACTAGCTGTTTAGATAATACTACTTAATTTTTAGTACTCCCTCCTTTTCATAGCATTGTTACTTTTTCATGTATTCTTAGCATCATAACATTAAGATATACAAAATAAGAATGTAAGAAAATTTGTAACCTTTATGTGCCCCTGATACATATTCTTAAGTAGTTTATCAAGTGTCTTGATCTTTCAAATAATGTATGTCTCATAAAATTAGGGCTATTAGGGCTCCCAGAAGTTTATAACTTCCTTTGTGTCTAAACAATGTTACCATTTTATAAGCGTTGTTATTCATTGTTATTTTTAAAGTATTCAAGGAAAATGATCACTTCAGCTTTTCCTCATATAGTAGCTATATTATAAAGTAAACACAAATCATGTCTTACAACATCAGGTGGGCAAGAAATTGTACTTCCTTAATTTCCTGTAACTGAACTTAACTTTTGTGTCAAGCACCTATCCTGCCACACTCTTCAAATATCATTCTCAGTCTTTAACCATCTTCATCATCCTCATTTTGTTTTTGAGCCTTCTACCCATATAGGTTCACCTAAGATAACATCTCATGGTTACCAATGGCTATTTATTTTCCATACTGGGAACATAAAATCTGTCATGGATATTTTACCTGGGCCTCATGTGTCTAGATGAACTACAGAGCTGTTTTCTGTCCCTGTCAGCAGATCTGCACAGCCTGTTAATCACCCTCACCTCTTCTCTCACACACCCCTCCACCCACCTCAGAAAATTTATTTTGATGTTATTGGAAACATTTCTCATTTCTCCATGTGTGTGTTTTCATCCAAGACCCTCTATCCTGATCCTATATCTCTTATCAGTTCTGTGAGTGCTCTAAATTTTCTTAAGAGCTAGGGTTTGGAAACTCGTAATCAGAGAAATTTTTATATTCTGCCCAGCCAAATCCCTCTGTGAACTTCGCACAGGGCCAATGCTCTACTCGAAATGGGGTGAGAAGAGATTGTAAATTTTGAGAAAACCACATTAATGATACAAAATATCCCTCCATAGTGGTTTTCGATTTTACACCTCAGCATAAAATCAGACCACTGTTGAGCATCTAACTTGTAAATGGTCCTTAGATAGTCCACTGTGGTTTTCCCCATTGCTCCCCACTCCAAAATGAAATATGCATTAATCTTTAAAAATGTCACAAGTTTAAAAGAACTGTAGTAACTCTTTGACGTAATCTTGGCCATAATAACCAAAATTTTCATGGCAATCGGTAACTGTGTTCAATAAGTAACACAATAAAACACTGAACAAAACACTCACAACTGAAGCTCCAGATGTAGAATTATCTGCTTCATTGAATGTCATGTGGTTTGACTGTTAAGAAATAATACTTGGAATTAAAAAATAGTGTTTTTCACCCATCTCAAACTGGCATATCATTTTCAACTCTAGATCTAAGACAATTTATTTATATATTTTTTTATACCAGAGCAAATTTACCATATGTGAAAGTTCTTCACATTTGTCCCTCTGATATGTGACATTTTGGACCAAAGGAAGGAGTTCTTCAAAAATGACCAGCAGGACGTGCGATTCCTGCTGGTAGCTCGCTGTCTGCTAGATAGAAAGCACTTTTGTAGAAACCAGTTAACCTCAGTTTTGTTCAGAATGTTAGCAGTGGATGACTCTCTTTTCTGTTTTCTTTCTGGTTTGTTTCTTGACGCTTCACTTTTCTCTCTCAGGGCTGCAAAAAGCTGCAGCAGGAACCTGGGGAGCTTTTCCAGCCATTTGACAGCTCTTGTCACCACAGTTCAGCTGTAACTTTATATCTATAGGTGGCTGAGGTTTCAGCAGGTTGTAATTTAAGGTGCTGACTAATAAGGCCCGTGACATAAAGATCCTATTATTTCAGGTAATACCACTCTTTATCATGAACCTGCAGCTTTTCCCATCCCGACTTTTATGAAAAAGCTCCATATGCAGTTTTCCAGTCTGTAGACGCTATATCATTTGACTTCAATAAAGCCTGGGACTTACAAGTCGGTTCTCTGTCAGTCCTACTATTGATGTGATTTCCAAGTGAATTTACACTATTTGATTAACATTTTAATATTATAGTAAATTTTTTAAGCAGCATTCATGCGTCAGCTGAATCTCCTAGGCTATAATACAGCCACCAGGCAAAGCTGGTGGGAAATAGGCATTTCTCCACATTTCCCATTATTGACAAACAGCTCTTGGTCTCGAGAAAACATCAGTGACTTCCCAGCAGGATCATCCAATTGTTCGTCAACAGTAATAATGTTGGGTTTTAACATTTTCACTGAAAGAATCTATTATGACATTTATGTGGTAGCTCTGACTACGTAAGGCAGCTCTTTCACTCAAGTGAATCTAATCCCTGGCCACAGTTGTTTGAGACAGGTATGCACACCTATTCCAAATTCAGTGGATTTATTTGAGTGGGCAAACACCAAAATAAATCAGTTATCACCCTCTCCCCTTTCCTCTCTCCCCCAGTTCCTCACCCTCACATCCTTTATCCCTCCCTTTTTCTCAAATTTGAACTGAGACACAGAGTCCATGATCAGGCAGGGGTGGGCAGAGGAGCTCGGGGGCAAAGAAGCTATTCATTAGCAATGACCTGATGTATAAGCATAGAAAGAATGGAGAAAGCCAGAGATAGAGAATCTGAGAATTTTGAGGAAATAAGACTGACCTTAATTCCTGCGGCTTTCAGTTCTCAAATGACACAAAAATAGCTAATTTCCTTTGGATTTACTTAAATTAGCTTGAGTGGATTTCTGTTTCTTGCAACTAGAAGAATCTTCATCAGAAGAGTTCATGGGTTTAGTTTGTTGGAAGTTATTTTTAAATGCATTTATTAAATATGATTTTTTTTTCTTTTAATATGTAATTTGCGTTTGGCCAGGAGGTTAACTTTTTCAAAATGCTTTTATGTCTGGTATGTTATTGTAGCCACAGAAGAGAGGACAAGTGCTATCCCTTCATTACATAGATAAGAAATTTGATGGGTGACAGATTGTCTTGTTTTAGGTAGGCGTCTAAAAAGATGTAAGTTGCTTAATCTCATGCACAGTTAGGAGTAGTGCTGTAACTACTCCAAAATTAATGGTCTTCACATCCTGTAACTGGCTCATACCAGCTTGCCAATTCTGCACATGTTCTCAGTTCAAGTTCATGTTCAGTGATACTGCATCGATAGCTTGAAATCAGCCATGGTAGGAATACTGATGTCATACAATCAGCAACCGTGACAACTCAGAGTTTTGTTTTTTAAAAGCCAGTTGTTCAACCTTTACCAGCATATCACTGCCTCTGACAAAATGAATATTTTATAAAATCACTTACCATGTATTCTGGAGTCAAGTGTACTCATACATCTTTAAAGAAAGGCTGAAAACCCTTAATTTACCCTTAATTAGAAAATTTCAATTCTTTACTAGGATTACTTCCAGCTGTGTGTGAAGACCTCTCCAGCATTGCTGGAGAGATGTCTTAGGAAATGTGTTCTGCCTTCGAATTAGGAGGATAAAAGAACCACCAATATTATTTAGCTCGACCATGTTATTTCACAGATGAAGAAACTGCGGGCAAGAAATGGGTAATGATTTGTCCAAGGTCATAAAGCTATAGGAAGGGAAAATCATAACTCCAACTCAGTTCTCCTTCTCTATGACCCAACGCTGAGTACAATCCATGCTTGGAAGATCGGGCTCAGGGCAAAGAAAGGATACCACAGAGAGAAGGTTGGAATTGCAGCAGGCCTGTAACATTTCTTATGCATAAGACTGAAAAAGAGACCATTGGAAGGAATTACCAATACCCAATTAAAGGTGTAATCGTACTAGTCTATTTGTTCATTAATACATGTGACAGGATGGATGTTTCTAATAATTAAAATATATAGTCAATAAACTTAGAAACTTAATTTTAGGACTAATTGTCTATTAAATACAAAGAGTATTTTGCATAATGAGAAGCTGTCAATATTCATAGAGGAAGAAATGAAAATGAAAGACAGTTCTGCCCTTCCCAATAAAATCATGGTCATTATTATATGATAAAATAGCCAAGGGTGAGAGGGAGAAATTTTATTTATTTTTATAAGTAGTGAAGGCATAACTAATTTGACCTAAGGAGCACTGGTGAGACATATTACAGGTTTATGCTTGATTTAAAACGTAAACCACTTCAGATTAAAACTTGGTTTGAGTGGTCTATTGTTGACTCTATTATACATAGCTCTCCTATAAATCAACATCACACTGCCAACAGGCGAGAAAGTAGTTAACTGGTTTTTGTCAGTTTTTATTAAAATGATTGATGTGCCTTTTATTTGAATATGAATTATCACAGAAAATATCTAAGATTTTCTTGGCAGGGCTGGGGGATGTTTTGGAAATATGCCTTCGTGACTTGAGCATGATATTCTGTAGTCAATCCTATTTAGTTAGACAAAGCCTAAACATATTTCTAAATAAAGCAGTGGACTGATGCAATTAGTAGAAGTCATTGGATAGGTGATTATGTGTTGTGCTCTCATAACAAAAGTGGAATTAAGGATAGGAAATGTTAACATAGCACAGTTAAACACCAATTCCCCCCACCTTCTCCCTTAAGCAATATTATCTCTGTTTCCTATTAACACAAATTGCCAAGTTGCAATTAGCTTATTTGTAGCTGTTTTACCAAAATGGCTTGATAAAACTACCAGTGGTAGCATATTGGGGAACCCCTCAAAACCTAACTTCTCTTAGTTCCACCCCATTTCATGGTAATTCTCTTTATGTAAATGAGAAAGGATAGCAGGGTCTCAGCTCCTGCTCCCCACACAAGAACGCAGGATATGGTGAGGCCCAAAAGGAACACCCACAGAGCCTTAGATAGCGGAGTCAGACCATTATATTGTAGCTGGTGGCTGGGTTGGTGACACAGGAAGCAGGAGCCACACTATCCGCAACGCAACCTGCCGTTCACTTTTCTCTGCCAGCCAACCTCACTTGCTAGCTACAATCCACCGTGCTAACTGCAATCCGCTCTTGCTCGCTCAGACACCATCTTCTTGCTAGCCCCCATTTTGCTGCCAGCGTAGCCACAGCAGTTATATTAGTGGCCAATGGCTCACTGGTTACAGCTGACGGCCAACTAGCCACAGCTGATGGCCATCCAATCACAGTTGAGGGCCATTTACTACCTGAGCCAGCACCTTTCCACGTGAGGCTGAGAGCCTGGGAATTGCACTCCTGGCTTTGTCCCCACAGTTCTGCTTCCCACCCCTTGCTTTATTTACCTTCATTTCTAGGCAGAATTACCAGATCCCTTCATTGACGCACCAATGAGAGTGGTTCTCAAAGTGTGGTCCCTGACCAGCTGCGTCCATGTCATCTGAGACACTGTTAGAAATTCAGATTCTTGAGCTTCATCCCAAACCTACTGAATTGGAAACTCTGGGGGCAGTATAAGCACTATGTGTCTTAACAACCCCCCTGGATTATTCCGATACATCGTGAAGTTTGAAAACTGCTGCCCTAAAGGGGGAAATATCTTAAAGGGGACTTTGCCCTGAATATACGAACCATTTTTTCTCTACAAGTAAAGTTGGAGTCATTCATTCTGACAGCACATAATGGACATATTTTTACTACTCTATGAAGTATTTCACATCGTGTGAGATCATTTTGCATCTTATAAGCCTTTTTTTATAATCATTTTGATAAGCAAACAGGGATACGATCTGATGAAAGGAGAAGCATATGCTAAGATAAGTAGAGGAGACAGATGTGGCATCTGACAGATGTGGAGGAGCAGAGAACTACTGGTAGAAGAAAAGCTTGAGAGGGAATAAAGGTTAGGGAAGCTCAAAGACAAACCGCACCAGGCTGCCCCAACAATTCCCACAGCCAACCCCATTACCACCCAAATGACTCTACTCCCCTGCAGTGGCACCAGTCTCCTTCTGACCATCTACCCATGAAACTTTATAATCTTATTTCAAATGGCCTTTTGTGTTTTCCATTTGTGGGCATCTACCGAATCCTGCCATTTTTTTTTGAAAGGCCTCTTGTATTCATCCATTCTGCTCTGATGCCTCAGTCATGCACATCCAGATATTTTTGCTCGTCTATCATGTATAAGCTCTACACTAGCCTAACTTCCTCACCCAAACACACCACCTCCAGAGAGTGTGCCCCTGTGATCCCCTTCTAAACCATCTCACGAACTCTGTTAGAAGACCATAAACATGGTTCTCTTTGACGTTTCCTTACTTAAAAACATCATTTATGGAAATCTGAGTGAAGCGTATACACTAGTCTTTGTACTAGTCTTGCAATTTTTTCTGCAAGGTTAGAATTACTTAAAAAAAAAGAGGGGTTCCTGATTTCCTCCATTTCACTGATTTCTCCTTCTTGCCGCTCTATAGGCCTCCTTCTCTCATAAACTCAATATTCTCTTCTCAGTTCTCCACTTCATGTAAATGTTTGTATTTGTTTGACTTCCTAGCATGTGTGTGCAGAGTGCTAGACTCTCTTATTATAGTAAACATTCTTTGTGTATCTGCTGTTTAGCAATTATGGGGAAGAGCACATAATGCACAACATGTTCTCTGCCTTTTCTCAGAAACTTCTTGATTAGATCTCTGAGGCCTTCAATATATGTCTTCCTACTTAACCAAACTTATTTCCCAATATCTAAATGATCTTTCCAATTCATTTCTGAACTGCCCCACAGTCATGCCTTTCTCATTTCTGCCACACACTGTCACCGGGATTGCCCTCTGCTTATTCAGATCCCAGGCATCCTCCAAGACCCAGGATGAGTCTGTCTTACTTCATTGAGCTTGTCAGGACCAACTCATCTGACTGATTTGCCACCTTCAGCACCACCACAGAATTCAGTCGATATCATATAAGAGAACACTTTTACTTCCTACTCTTCCAACTCATCTCCAGAATGAATTGGCAGTTCTTTAAAGTCAGGGACTATTTTTTATGCTTTTGATCTTTTAGACGCTGGCAAATGACAGACTCCATAGTGAGTATTAACAACAGCCTGCTTTTTGATTGATGCTTCAGTGCTTTCTACAACATAAGATGAGAGTTGATTATCATTTATCATTATCTTGCATGCTGCATCCAAAATATATATTTGTAAAATAGAAATGATTACACATTTCTTTCTTAATTTTTTTCTCTGTAGATACTAATCTATGCTTGGAATCTCTATGATCTTTAATAAACGATATTCTGTGACAAATGAGAGCTATATATGAGTGCTATAAAGTCCTTGAAAAGTATAGAAGAGTAAAAAGAAAATTAACAATATTGACCAAAGATAACCTTATTAATATTTCTGATGTTACATTATTTTTCTTTGTAAAATAATAGGCCTTTGGAACTCTTGTCATGCCTTTTCCACACAAAATTTTATCAAAAACTGTTTTTCAGTTTAAAAGGAAATATTAAGTGGAAACCAAATGTTAGGTAGGCAAAATTGTTTTTTAAAAAAAGTATGTCAGGACATAGCAAAAATGGCATTAAATAATCACTACATGTATCTTAGAATTTTTATATTTTATAGAGCAAACTATATTAGAATGTAAGTGACTCATTTTTGTAAAAGAGGGCAGGAAATAAAGAAGAAATCCAATTTAAAATGTTTTGTGTCCTATGTTGTAATTCACATTGAACAAAAAAACTGAAGCATCTAAATAAACCAGTTTTTTGTTATGAAAAAGTAATTTTATTTTTCTCTTGGTTATCAGCAATTACCCTGTTTGTAATATTTCAAGTGTAGTAGCTTAAAGTAAAAGGCGACAATCAAGAAAATACAAAAGAGAAAGAGGGAAAGGTAAAACTATAAATTTTATAAATATTTTTTAAAGCGTTTGAAATGAAAGACTTTTGAAATTAAAAAAAAATATATATATATATATGTATATATATATATATATATATATATATATATATATATATATATATATATATGTATATATGTATATGTATATATATAGAGAGAGAGAAAGAGAGAGAGAGAAAGAGAGAGAGAGAGAGAGAGAGAGAGAGAGAGAAACTATGTTCCTGATTGGTCCAATTCACAGAGGGCACGGTTTTAATGTGATCAAGATCGAACCTGTGATTTGTTCATGGAAAAATTAGGAATCATAAAACAAGTAGAAACAGAAATTTATGATGGTTAGTGAGATGTCTAAAGTCACACATCGGGCTAATGTCCATGCCTGGAATGGAAACTCTGAACTCAATGCTCTTTCTAATTGCTGCTCACGTTACACCTGTGAGATTGCTGCAGCCAAACATCACTCTATTGCCACAGATTGACTTTACCGTTAACTCTGTCTAGGGTTCTTAACCATATGGTCAGGAGGATTTATGAGTAAAAGAGTATCCTGTCACATCTACTTTAAAATATGCCCACCATTAAATGCATTGCCTGGAGATAAAAACATGGCCTGTCATTTCACAAACAAAGACAAAATTATTTTGATTTTTTTTGTAACCAAATGACTTTAACCCCTCTCCTTATCCCAAGTCAAGTCAGCGTTCTCATTCTTGTGAGAAAAATATAAGCCTGTATATCTCAGACTCTTGGAGTATCTAGATCGAAAGGACTCAATAGCAGAAATTATTTAGACTATGCCTTGTTGTATTGATTAATAAATGGGGCTGAATAAAACTTTAATAACACAAACAAGAATCAATAGCAGAGTTATTCCTAGAACTTGATCCCATTGTTCTTTCAGTGACATCATGTAATTCTCATTCCATTCAGAAAACATTGTTTTCAAAAATTCTCAAGTAATGTAAAAAGCAATTCACTCATTTACAGGAACTAGACAAAATGGTATACTCTGAATCACTTACGTGATGGTGACATCTTTTAAATGTCTTTTCTTTGACTCATGACGTGATACTTAAATCAACAAATAATTTGAAGGACCATAAAGGAATTATAAGTTGGGTATGAGAAGGCAATACACAGTTCAAACAGTGTAATAAAACACCAGCATGTAAGTTTTTATGGCAACATCACTTTATGTTTGAATGTTAGGGGAAGTGGTAGTTACAATAGATTGTGTGTTTTCATAGACCTAAATATTTACTTAACATACACACCCAATTAAATCAGACTTGTTCAAAATAATGGCAGAAGAAATTATGGCAGTAAATGCAGAGGCTGAAAAGTAAAAATAAATGAAAGTAAATTCACCATTGAGGTTTTAATGCATGTATTTATATGTATTTGCTTATGAATACTCTTTCTGAAACCATACATTGTAAAACAGCTGTTACTTACTTTTTTTCAACACCACTGTTTGGATTTTATTGTAAGAAATAAAAGGCTACATTTTCAAAATCCATTATCAATCCAGTTTAGAACTTTCTTCTGTCAGTATGGCCAGTCTTAAAAATTAAATAGTAAGCATTTGCCCACTTGAATTCCATTCAGAATTTTGAAATGCCATATGCTAACTTCACTTATTAAAATAAATCTGTTTGGAGGGGGAGGCAGAAAAAAACAACTCTAAATTAAGAAAACATTACCGACATAGAGTTGAGGAACTGAAGTTTACCACTCTTTGTATCTGTTGTGTCGCATAGTAATTTTTAAAGCCAATAGCAGCTACATTTACATGCTGAGGTCTGACAGGACTACTACCAATGTAACAGTTACAAGAATTTTAAAAATTATATGCGGAAATAAGATTCTTGTTGGCAGGGGTTGTAATTTGTTTACTTTTTAATCTTTGTTTCCTTTGTACCTAGCATGTTACACAGCATCTAAGAGGTATATAAGAAATGTTCAGTGAATGAATTAGAAAGTGAATGCCCAGAAATGAGACAATAAAGCCCTTAGCTTACATCCATATCACACCGGCCTGCCTCTATTGGTGGTAGTGCTGTGGTGAAGAAGAGTCCCTGGGAGCAGATGGCTGTGCCTTGGTAGTTTATTAGAATGACTCAGGGAGCTTTTAAGGCATACCAATGCCTACACCCACCCACAGAGAGTCTTCTTTAATTGTTCTGAGCTGAATCCTGGGGAGAAGTCATATTTAAATCTCAAGTGGTGGACAACAGCAGCCCAGTTAGAGAACCACTGATTTATTTGCAAGTTTCACATGTTTCTCACATTCAAGCATAAATTAATCTTAGTTTAAGCTACTCAAGTGTATAAAAATATTCTTCTTCAGTGCCTTCATTTTCTAAATGAGGAAATTAAATATTAAACAGGTTAAACTGTTTGTCTAGCAGTAAACATCTAGTGAGTGTCCAAGCTTGGACTGAAATTCAGGACGTCCCAAAGGCCAGTGCTCATTTTCCTTTCCTACACTGCATCATTTCTCTCATGATCTTAGTCACTTTTATGTGAAAAAAATGAAAGCTGCTTCAAAGAATCATGTATCTGTCCATATAGCTTAATTCCTAAGTTGAACAGTTAAGGACAAAGAAATAGCATCTTATTATTTTCTATGTTCAGTGTAACACATAACCCTCCAAGTATTTGCAGCTTCTTTAAGGCACTTAGCTGACTGTGATGGGAAATGAAATTATAAACATGTGATGTGATGCACAGTTCTAGACAGTCATACAAAACTAATAGAGATCTAGTTTGATTTTTAAATGAACTTGTTGTTATGGAGGACGATCAAGATGATGAATGTCTGAAAACTTTGCCAAATCTTACTGTGGCGTAATGTTAAAATCTAAACGTAATTGTCATCTGGCATCTCTGACAATGGAAAGGACAAGAAATCCCCTTAATAGTTTTCTATAATAACTATGTTTCAGTTAATGGTGGAGAAAAGAGAACAAAATAATTGGTTGACCTGATCTTTTTCAGCCATTAAATCATTTTCAAATTTAAAAACACAGTTCAATTTTCATCACCTCATAATTTAGACTGCTAGTATGATAGAAATGTGTGACCATATCAGTTTTTCTGACTTAGGCCACTACTTTATAATAGCATATATCTATTTCAGTAATCGTGTGTTTTTCATAGCCAGTCCATCAAATAGATTTTATGTATATGTATATAAGTATATAAATGAAGGCAAATGTATTTTTGGTTTATTAAAAGTGAAAAGCTAGGTGTTGCAAATTGATTTGATGTTGCATTATAGGTAAAATTGGTTTTATCCATTTTGGGTTCATTTCAAGTGAATCTGAAAAATAATTGTTCATTAAGAGCATTGACTTTAAATCAGTTTTTCTGTTTGTGTTTTTTTAAATATAATATTCACAATATAGCAATTTGCTAGATTCATTGTTAGGATTTAATTTCATCTATTTCTGTGTGAAAAAAGTGCTGGGTCTGTAATCCACCTCTTGGCGTACATACAACTGGATTGGTACATAAATCTAAAGGATAGGTGAAAGAGTCAACCAAAAATAAACATATTCTCTATCTCACCATAAAGTTATTGCAGGGAATAAGATATGTAAGCTAGAGTCCTTTGATTTAAGAAGCTTGGACATGAACCAAATTGTCTTATAAGAAAGGAATTTCATCTTTGCTGTGTTAGTGTTAAAAGTCAGTAGTCTCTGTAAACCATTTGGTGCTATAGACTGATCTTAATTATTTTCTTAAGACTTGCCCTATTTCTAAAACACTCACACAGTCCTAATATTCAAACCATTTTCAGTGAGTTCTTTAAAGGACTTTATGTATTGCTATATGACACTGATTATCGTGACAATATATTGATAGTAGAAGAAGGCAGAACATATAAACTTCCACCAGAGGGCATAGGGTCAAAATGTCACAATTTGAAAGGATGAAAAGATTGTTTAAACTACTTCAAACTTACTCAACCAAGTAAGTAATTTTGGACTGGTTTGTTCATTATCTGTAATTTTAATAGTTCGCTATCTGTAATGCTTATATAATTACATAAAACTCATGCAAACTAAGTCATGTAAAAAGGATTTTTAAATATTGTTAAGTAATTCCTAACAATTCCTTCTTTGGCCCTCACCAAGATTGCTTTATTTCTATGAAGTCAATTTTTTGTTGAGACTTTGTTCCTTATTAGCCTAAAAGGTAAAGTGTGTGTTTTCTCAGTTACAGAACAAAATGATCTTTTTGCTACCTGGCTTGAGAGTTGAAACATAGTTTTCTCTGCTGTAACTTGAGACATTCATTAAAAATGTCAGGCTGTGATACTGTGGCTTGTACAAATTGGACATGGTGCTGGCTGCTCTGTAGGGTAAGCTGTAATCATGTTCCATAAAATATGTCTAGAAGCTAGTGATAGATCAAGAATTTTATGGTATGAGCTCATTAATTTTAAAATACGCAATCTCTGAACGTGAATACATTATATAATGGCTACTTTCTTCCATGTTATTATAAATCATTTACATTCTCATCAGTGGAGACCATTAACACCTCAAGTTAACTGAAAATTTTCAAAATATTGAATAAGAGAATCATTTTATATTGACTGAAAGCACAATACCAAATTGTCAAAGTTGTGACAACCAATGTGTGATGATAGTATCTTTAGGTATGATAGGTTGATCAAATTAATTGGTTATTCACTTCAACAAACCAGATGGATAGAATATATATATATATGCATATATATATATATATACACATATATATGTATGTATGTATGTGTGTGTGTATATATATGTATATATATATAGTTGGTGCAAAGGTAATTGTGGTTTTTGCAATTATTTTTAACCTTTTAAACTGTAATTACTTTTGCACCAATCATATATATATATATACACACACACACACACACACACACACACACACACACATATAGCCAAAAAGATGTATACATTTTAAGAAAGGAAAAAACTATTAGAATTACGCTGATGGTAACCACTTTGAGCACATCTTGTAATTGCAGAACTTGTATGCAATTGTATTCATCTGACTTGTATTCATCTTTTGTTATTGGTATATGTTGAGTGTTATAATTTTAATACAGTTTTTTCCTTTCTTAAAATGTGTATACATTTTTTTCGCACCCTGTGTGTGTGTGTGGGTGTGTGTGTGTATACATGCAGTGTGTATGTAAAGAAAATTTTACATTTAGATTAGCTTTTATATTTTTAAGTAATCATGGCTATTCTTGAATCTATACTGATTCCTTTTAATTTGCTGGTATAGTACTTTTTGTGGGGGTTCTTATGTTAAAGGATTAATGTAAATAGCTAAATGACTAAACTATTTCTTGGATCATGTGTTCATGGATCACTATCCAATTGTTTATACTGTTCTCTTGGGCTCTCTGACCAAGTAAAGTTGTGATTATACTTCAGAGGTTTAAAATAAATTGTAATAAAAGAATAGGAAAAGCAATAAAGAAAATAGGTAACGGTCAAATAAAATCAGTGAAGTCTGTCAGTTGTTTTAAAATTCTGATAGTGTATTATATTGCTTAATGTTATTTTGATTAATATAATTCATATTGATTACTCATAGTTTCCATTGTGTTCATTCTAAGTGCTTAAAAGGAAAGAGAATGAAGTTTTCTTTTGGGGAAAAAAAGTATTAAGCCATTTTTTTTTGCAGAATAGATTAATCTTTAACCATTTAGATTAGAAACTGGCAACTAGTTTCCGTTTAACTGACAACTAGTTTCCCTCCAACTCATTTCAACTGTTTTTTTTTCAATCTCTCTGTTTGCCTTATAAATGTAAAATATAAGATGGCGCTTATAATTTTTTTTCTCTGTAACAAATTTGTATAATCCTTTTATTGATAATGACATCCTGCAGAAATGCCTTGTTCTTCACCACCTGAGACACTGCAGCCTTTTGACCCCGGTCAGCTCAGGATCTTCATTAACAATCACAGGGTGGCTTTAGATGACAAATGAGACAAATCTCTTCTTGAAACTCTTGATTTGACATATTCAACCAAGAGAGAATCATGTTGCTGTATAAGCACAGAAGAATTTCCCCACCAAGCCACGACTGAATTAGCCCCTAACTCTTTCCAGAAAATGCTCTTGGAATAAACTGAATAAGAGCAGGAATAGAAAGAGAAAACTTGAAGGGGCTGCACCAGGAGAAATGCAAGAAGAGCTAAAAAGTCTGAGATGCTCAGTGTCTTCTAGGTTCTGCCTGTGTTAAGTGCTTTACAGGTCTCCATCAATGTTATCCCATTAGTAATCTTATGAAACAGATTATTGCTCCCCTTGTTTTTAAATGAGAACTCTGAGGCTTGGAGAGGTTTAATGACCAGATAATGAGTGGTAATGCTGGACTATACCTCCTGTTCCCAATCATTACAAATGACTGGCAAACCACAATCTTTTCCAAGTCATTATTTCCCATGTTCTTTGATTATAAAAGGGATGGGAGGGCAGAAGAATGAATGGAGTTTCTAAATCTTTCCACCCGCCCCCTCTTTACTCCGTACTGGGGCCAATGCCAGAGCTTACTAGGGCTGTAGCTCTGGTTCATCATCTTGTTAAACTAAATTGTCTGTCACAGCCACATTGGCACGGGCAGCACCTAGGTAGCATCATAACTGCAAATGGTATTGAAGCAATCTGGAAACCAGTTCATGTTCTTATAATTTTCCTGACTTTCCGTGATATAAACTGGAAGAGATAGAGCACCAGTCTTCTCTTTCTGTGTTACCTTGGATCCATTCTATAGCCATCTTGGGCCTATTTCCACATCTGTATTAAAAGGATATTAGATTACAGAATTGCCTATGACCCTGCAAGCACTAATATATCTATGATTCTTTCTTTTATAGATGACAAAATGGACGTATAGGGAAGACTAAGTGTCTCAGTTGATGTCACACATCCCTCCCCTATTTGTCCCCCCAACACACACATTAGTAGCACAGCTGCTATTAGAATCTTTCCTGAGTCAGGTACTTAATACCACACTGTGTGGCCTCCTCTGGGGTCAATGTCAACCCCAGTGAAGCTGAAGCATTGTCCTGTAGTGCTAAGTAACAGGGTTTTGAACTTGGCCCTGCCCTGTCTGGCAGCTTTACCAGTAACAACTAAGAATATAACATTCATGTCAAGTTGATAAATGTCTAAACATTGCAGCAATTCCTAATATCATCTATTAAAAAAAAAGAGTTTAAAAGTCTTGAAAGATGGGACTAATAAGTGAGTTCGGTAAATGAAACTTCCATTTTTGTCAGGGATTAATATAATTTGCATAAACACCATAGAAAGGAATGGTTAATGGCATTTTAATTGACATGGGTTTACTATTCATCAACGGTGTGGGAAGAAGATGTTTGAAAACTATAGAGTAATCTTAGGCTGCAAAAGAAATATAATGTCTATGACCCTGTAAATAGAGTAGCAGGTCTCAGTCTTTGTTCCTCTGCTACACAATTGATTAATAAAGCATATATGGAATTTACTAAAATTTTTTCAGATGTCAGCATAGTTAAAAGAAGCTGCCACCACGCGTGTGCAGTTTCTATACTACTAGATCAAATCTCTCCCACCTGAGGGCCCAGTGATTCTGGACACCCCTTCTGTTGTAAAGAGTGGATGTGAACCACACAGGAAAAACATACCGAGGCTATAGATCTGTTTCTTACTTCAGGGGGTGAGCAGGGACAAGAACAAAGCAAAAGAAGGTAACTAACAGAGCTAGGCCTGGAAATTGTCCTTCAAATCAAAGCTGGGCGAATGAGGATGCTTTAGCCCAGAGGAAAGGCGACTTACAAGGACTTGGAGAACTACCTTCACATAATTTATATTATAAGTATGGATGCCCCTTTCGATTCATTCTGTCAATCTATACAAGTATTCTGCATTTAGAGTGGTGATAACCTAGCTACATGTGTTCCTCATATCACACAACTGAAACATTCTTAGAACTGTAGGCATACAATCAATATTTTGCAGACAGTTTTTTTTAAAAATCTTCCTTTAATTTGTATTTTCACCGTGGTGATGCCATCTTTATTTGTATGTATTTTCTACCAACAGATACTAGTCACGTTTACTTGATACCTTTGCCTGTGGTATGCCTATATTGGATCACACAGTATAGGTATATGCACCATACAAATTCAGTTGGAAGGAATATTAGAGAGAATGTACTTGAAATACAAATGCCATCCTCCTCCCCTTCCCCAAATAATCTGCTTTAATGCAATAAAGCTCAAATTCAATAATTTTCTTGAAACTAAATCCCACCTATATTTTGAGTTTCTTTCATTCTCATTGCTACAGGTATGCAGTAGGTTATAGTCTTGTGGCCTGCTGTTAGTAATGATTTTGTCCTCATGGGAATTTGTGAACTGTTGGCAATTGTGTGAGAGGTTCTCTGTCACTCTGCTAATAGCTAACCCTTTTCCTATGTAGCAGGTCTTCCTTGGTGTATGTCCTTTCCTGGGGCATTCATTTGATCAGAATATATAGAGGAATTCTACTCTTAGAGAAGTTGTAACAAGAAACAACAACAAAAAAATTAAACAGAAACACCATAGTAAAATATTTCATTTGAATCTTTTTAATTATGTTGCTGCCAAAATGAATATCTGTGTAATAAGTTCTGTCATAGGAAATTATATTAAAGGATTTGTGATTAGGCTTGTCATTTTCCAAGTATGTGTGCAAATGAATTTCTTTATACCTAGATTTGACAATGTTCTTAAAATAACATAGACACATAATATCTGTATTATGAATAATAAATCAAGAATGGTTCAAGAAAAGGTGACTTTATCATGACATTTAACCTCTCAAATCAACATAAGATTTATTTTTTCCTTTTTTAAATTTATTTGTTTATTCAAACTTTTTTTTATTAGTTTCATGTGTACAAAGCAATGTGATAGTTAGACATTTACACTCCTCACAAAGTGATAACCCCACCAAGTCTACTACCCCTCTGACATCGTATATAGCTGTTACAATACCATTGACTATCTTCCTTATGCTGTGCTTTACATCCCAAGACTCTGACTCTCTCTCTCTCTCTCTCTCTCTCTCTCTCTCTCTCTCTCTCTCTAATTTATTTAGTTATAGTTGGCGTTCAATGTTATTCAGTTTCAGCTTCAGGTGTATAGCACAGTGGTCAGGCATGTACACAGCCTATGAAGTGATCCCCCTGATAAGTCCAGTACCCATCTGGCATCCTATATAATCTTTACAACATTATTGATTATGTATCCCATACTGTATTTTATGGTTGCTAGATGGGAGGGGAGTGGGGATGGGGAGGAAAGTGAAAGGACTAGAAAGTACAAAGTAATAGTTGCAATATTACAATAGTCATGGGGATATGAATTACAATATGTGGAATATAATCAACATAAGATTTCAATATTGGTTTCCCATATATCAAACAGAGATGCTGTTTGTTTTTTTGTTTGTTCATTTGTTGGCAGAGCAGACGGTTTAGCTGTATGGCTCCTATTTACCTTAATAGAACTTGCTTAACAAAGCCCCTGTACGAGTATGTTGCTTAGAAACTCAGTGGTTAAATTATTCTTTTCTGTGCTCTGTGTTTTATGGATATATATCTTTTTCCTTCAGACCTTTACCAGTATATTTCATAACTGCTATTTGTGAAGTTATCTAGCCAAATTATTCATGAGTTTATTTTAATGTATAGTTATGTGCCTGCTGTCTCTGAAAGGCATAATAATTGACAATGGCATAAATTCCATTAATAAATATAAATTTGTATAAACATTTGTATATAAGTTATGCTGTACATGTAAGCACACACAATAGCATTTCTTTAATTTGTTTTCTAAGTGATCAAGCAGTCTTCATGGAAGGCAGTCCAAAAAAAATGAACACTTTTTAAAATTTTCTTTGTCAGTTCAAATGATATTTAACAACGAAATGATATACCCTATTTTGTGCATAATACTTTTAATTCTAGATAGGTGGTGTATGCTCTAAGCTTATTTATGTAACAGGTATGAAAATGTAATTGGTCATCATTTAAATTAAGACAACCCCACATATGCAATCAGTGGTTTATTTTGGAAGTGTAATCTTTCAATAATTTAAATTAACCTTTAAATTCAGCTGATCTCCTACTTTTAAATCTCCAATGGCTTTCTATGAAGTCTATACTCATAAACCTCTGATGTTTTCTATGCATGAAAATAAATTGTGTATTCAAAACCTAGACTTTGGGCCCTTGCACAAAAATCTCATTTTTTTTCCTCCAAAGTTTTCTTCTCCACTCTCCGAGACGAAACTTCTCTTATAGCCAAATGGCTTACTGGGCATGCCCTGAGAACACATGTTCATTCTTTCATCAATCTGACCTCTAAAAATGCCTTTTCCTTATACTCTGCCTACAAATTCTACTCATAGGTCATGACAGCCTCAAGTCCTTCCTATTCTACGAAAATGTACTTGCTCTATTTAGGCCAAACTGATCATTCTCTGGTCCAGCCTCACATGGGTACAAATCAGTGTGGCTGAAATCATTGCTTATTTCAGATGCATAGGTCTTATCTCTACCAGCAGGCCACCCTGGGAACAATGTTGGCTATCCCAGACCAGTTTTATATTCATCCCAGGATGTATGCATAGGCATGGAATAAATGATTTATATAAGTTTGGAAGGCTTTCAGTTTGACAGATTCTAGCTAGATGAAAACAGGGCCACTGAGCATATGAGAATATTCATATCTACAGGGGTATTTGTCTATCAATCAGAATTTTTAGTATGCTATAAAAGATATCAGTCAAAACCACTAGGTTAATTCATTCACTTACTCAATATATTTTAAATCGCAGGAGCTCAAGCATTTACTGTAAGGTTGAACCATACAAAATTGCAAATTTTGTAGTTTAAATATGGTTGAACAATATGAAAACATGGTTTAACTGACTATTTGCCGAGTCTATGGACATAGAAGTAAGTAACAGTGGCTGCCTTTTTATAGAGCTTAAAGGATCGTCAATGAGAAGAATTACCTTTAATGTCGCTAGGCCTCTAAGAGTTTTATTTCTTATCTAGATGGTCTTACGACTGGCTTTGTTTAGACACAGATCCTTGCAACAATCATAGTTTCCCACTGATATATGATGAGTGAATAATAGTCTTTTTTTATCAGTCTCAAAAAGTTGAGATATGCCCCAGGTTCTCTTATCAGTCCATTATAACTTTATCATCTGTTAATTTACACAGTCCCCTAAGCCTGTTAATGCATCTTATTTTACCTCTTAAATTAATAAGCTTAATCATTTTTAAAAAATTTTCAGTGCACAATTATTCTGTTTCCTTTTGTTGCCTCCTTTCTAGTTCTTCTACCCAATGAGACCAAGTGTTGGCCCTTCAAATTTGGGGAACGAATCATTGTTCCCCGTATTCATGTACTTCTCTATTATTTAGGCTTAATTCAATTTTTTTCCCTAGCCTTTTCATTTCCCAGGCCAAAAGAAGTTGATGTTTTCATGTTTATCCTTACAAAGAAAGTATTCTGCCTTCCCTGATGACCCGCTTTGCCTAAATTGTTTTCAGTTCCATCCTGCCTCTCAGGAAGGGCAGGCCAGAGTAAGACACAGTGTTCCAGTAGCTGATGCCCCCAGGTCTCTTCAAGGTCAGGGCCGTGTTTTCTCTATTGTCCTCCTGATGATAACCTGTATGTGGCTGACCTTTTTGACGCAGAGCCACGCAAACTGCTTCTGTCTTCAGAAAATAAAACACAGTGATTTTACATCTTTACTGCTAAACAGAAACCATCATGTATACAGTATAAGTTGGATTTATTTATGTCTGATTCTTTTTCTTATTTAGGTATATGTTAAACATCATCTGTATTAATTGTGGATTTGTAAATCTCTATCACATTTTTTTGTTATTTGTTCCTGTAACAGCCCTATGAGGTAGATGGAGGCGGTGTTTTTATGTTGGATTTATAGAGGAGAAAACAAGCTAAGGATTTGGGGAATTTTACTCAAGATTCAATAGGAAGTCCATAGGAAGCTAAGAACAGACTCTAAGTCCTAATCCTAGGCTTATTTGACTATACTAAGTATTAACATGTCGCTAACCAAGAAAGTGACATGCTTTCAAGGACTGTTAAAAAACAAGTCTTAAATCCTGGTCAATAGGAAATCATTAGTGAATCAGTTGTAACTATTCTTGCTCTTACTGTTATCTTCTCTTATGACTCAGTGTTTACATAAACTTCAGGTACCTACTGTATACCTGAGATTATTAGCAGATACCTTTATATTGTGTTTCTACTCAAGAAGCTATCTCAAAAGCATTTTGGCATTCCACTTTATATTTATTGAGGTATTTGAGTTATCCACTTTGGTTTCCACCTAGGTTTCCTGGCCTTAGGTTGATTTCAACAAATTTTTGAAACTCAGTGTTCAGTTTTAGATAAACCTCTTGAGGGTCCATCCTTTGATTGACATAAAATTACAAGGGTTTTTTTGGATTAGTTGCATCTTGTACAGATCTCAGGTATCTGCATGTGAAAACCCAAAATAACACCTTCCCAAAATATTCACTTGTGATTTTAATTTTACCATAGAGAACTTCCTTGTAGAATTTTATTTCAAGAAGCAAGTACAGTATCTTCCCAATAATAAGTTAAGGGATGTTCTATAGATCCCTTTGGTTGATTGGCTTCAGCCAAGAATGATCGAGGTATATATGGTCCTTTTAATCCCTCAGGCCTTTGGAAACCAAGTTTTCTTAAATGTTGACCATCATTTTATACTCCCTTGCCATCCCTGCCCAAACTAATATAGACTGTTCACTTAATTTGATATATCTATTGTGGCATCTCCTGCTTTACAATAATAACTTGGCTGCTAGTTGTTGTGGTTTATTAATCCTTATTTTCTGATTTTGAAGCCTTGCTGCACTTCAGGGGAAAAAAAAAAGCTGCATTGCAATGTTCTCACACTAGACAGCTATTTTGAAAATCAAGTTTTCTTCTTTAAGATGCTGCATTTCTCCTTACAATATTTTCCTGTGAACTAAGTAAACTGATCTTGTTTGCCTGAAGGAGTGTCATTAACTTATAGCTTTCCCTGTTTGAATGGTGAGGTGTCCCGATATCTGAAGATTGGGGTAATAAGGCTAAAGTTAAGCCAACTTATGTCAAGTGGCCTTACTGGCCTTTTCAGAGCAAGTGCCAAGTTTTTAGCTTCCTGATAAGGGCATAGCACCTTGTCCAAGACTCTGTAGGTGAAGCTCCTTCATAAACTATGAATTGGGTTGGGGAAAATGTACTTGCAAGGGAGGTTTGGGTTTTGCTGTTATTTTTGCTCAGACTCATCATTAATTTATTTCAGAGTCACAATATTGAGTTGCCAGAGTTTATTTCAAACCACGACTGTGCTTTACTGATCACACTAGAATTGTGTCACCCTCAATAGCATTCCATTCCTTCACAATGTGTCACCAAATGAACACAAATCCCCTGAGCATCTCTCAAGACTAGGCCTCTGCTAGGAGCTATGGGAACACAAAGCTTATCCAATGCAGTTATCTTATTGAATTTGAACATGTGAAAGAAAGTATGAAGTTCCTTAATCTCTGACTATTTCAACATTCCTGTCATGCCCCAGTTGCACTTGGAAAGAATTGTTTTTGTCTAGATAAGCTAGAGGGGAAAAAAGGCATCTTATTAAGGAAGTCATTTTCAAAACAAGATTTAAGCTAATGCTGCGCTTTGTCTTTTCTTTCGCTATTTTCTTTCATTTAAATTAGTTTTCATATGAAAGCTCTATTTAAAAATTTATATTAATACAGATGCCAAAAGGAGATCATTCTGAGATACATATTTACTCTCTGGGATGAACAGTGCTCATGGTCCTTAGTACTTTTTCTTATTTTCCCAAATGCCTAGGAATAACCTTCCTATAAATGCAGAATCCCGGTTAATTTTCAAGGTTACCATTTTCCACAGTTGATTCTATTTTAATACAAATAACATTAATTTTGAATGGTTAGATGGATTACAAACATACTCAAATTTAAGGCATGTTTGTAACGGTCTTACTTAAACGATAGGTTACATGGCTTATACAAAATTCACTTTCTGGCATCCTAGATAAAATCTTAGGGATGATCACTTAACATCTAATTTAGATTCCCTCTCCTGGATAAAGAAAAATGAAATTCAATATGAAAACAATGCAGTGTCTGATTGGAAAAGAATGGCTGTCTTAAATGCAACCAAGTAAGATATTCAATTTCAATTTGAAGAATATTTGAGCATCCACAGAAATGGGCCATTCTCCAAAGCCACAGAAACAGAGATGTCATGAAAATCTTTGTAAGTGCTGATAGCGATATGTCACATACATCAAGAATCCAGGCGCAAACTATGGTTTCAAACATGAACCTCAAATTGATCATACTAAAGACCCTAACATTGAAAATGTGAACCTAAATATGTATGTTTTCTGTTGGGAAGTATATGTTAAGGTTGACTAATGAGTCTCTAGGAGGATTCGTACAACCTCTATTAATGAAGAAATGTCCCACATCAAACATATGAAAAGTAGTATCATGATTTACAACTGTGCATTTTGATAGGTGCTCCTTAGATGCCAATAAATCCCTACTATTCTACTATCCCTTCATCTGAAAAAAGTTTGGATTTCCCAGTAACCATCCCTTTTGCTCTCATTTATCAATAGTTCGCTACAAGGGAAGACACCCACATTTTAGGTACTTAACTCGGCAACCACTACACAATTAACATTGAAAACTCTACAAATCATGCTCCAAGGATTATTTATATGGACCTAAATATATGGCCCTCACTTGTGATTAATGTGCAAAGGTCCTTTGTGAAGGAATTTAAATTTATTTTAGCAATGTTTTTATAATTATAGAAAATTCTTATTGGAACTCTAAAATGGATTTTGGCTTTGTACTAAAACTTTTATTTGATAATCATTAATGGTTACCCTGAGTTAGCAGTGTAATGTAGCTATTGACATAGAAGGATAACAAATTATATTAAGGATTTGTTCATAAACAATTGGTAAGAAAGAGGATGAAGCTGTTAATCCAAGAGTTTGTGTGGCTCAATTATTGGGCAGGGAGGAATTTTTCCATTTGTTGTAGCAGATAAATATTCACTATATGCTTTATGGTGTGGGGAGTGAAAGTTGAGATATTTTAGACACTAAATGAAGGTGCTATTTGATACATGTGAGCTATTGATATCTTTATTTAGAATCTCCTCTATCACTGAAAAAAAATAATAAGTGAGTAAGACTCTCAACTCTATCATGGATTGTTTTTCATCCTAAATATTGAAAGATTTTTAATATGCTATTTGAAGTGTTGTTGTTTTTTTCCTTTATGGAGACTAAGTATAATAAAAACCTTAGTTTCACGTTTCAAAATTATGCTTTGGCTTCAGCTTTTAAATTAGTCATTGTATATTTTATTCTTCCTTTAACAACGATTTGAGGACATATTTTCTCTTTATTAACAAGGGAGAAATAATTTATTCGTAAATAAGCCAATCATTCTTGGTATTTGGCCAGATTTCATTTTTCTCATCTTATACTGACTTTAAAAATCATTTATTTCATATCTTGATAAATGTACACCCTACAAACCCAGGATTCTTACTTTTAAAAGAAAATACTGCCAGTTTTATCTCAGATGATTGTTATGCTAAAGATCTATTATCCACACACTCTATGGAATCCTTAAATCATTCAGAATGACCTCCCTCCAGTCCAGTAACATTTCCTTAAATTGCAAACAAACAAACAAACAAACAAAGACCAAACAAACAAAAAACATAAAGTGAATCATCTCTAAAATATCTCTTTTACTTTATTTTTATTTTGTACACATTTAGTAAGTAATAAAAGTCTCCAACGCCTTAGACTAGATAATAACAGGAGGCACGTATTGGTTTTGTTGGTGGTGGTAGTGTTTGCTCTATACCTTCTCTGGGCATGCCACTTCTTTAACAAAAGTGAAGTCCTCCTGCTCTATGCTTCTTTTCATATGTAATAACTAGACCATCATTCTTAATGCTATTCAATCTCCGTCACCATATTGTGAATATTACCTTCACACAAACTAATATGTTTCTTATTTAAGAAAATTGCCTGGAAATTGCTTTATCTAATCAAGTCAACCTTTCCCCATTTGTTGTGACCATACTCCCTAGCGCACAAGAAACAATAAGAAATATCAATTAATTTTCACTCAGCCTAGGTCATCATTTAGAAAGTGGTATGGAATGTTTCATGTGATCGGGATTTTTCTGAAACCAGATCTCTTTTCTCTGCTTTGAAAAACGTTGGTATTGTAGAAATCTCGTCAATTATTCAACATGAAGTTTCTCCTGTAGTATTCCTTTCTACTGGAAGAAATCTAAGTATTGTCAGTGAGGCTTTTGTCAGCAGGCAGACTATAGACACTGCAAAATACAATTTAGTTCTATCAAAAATGATTTCAAGTTTTGTTAGTCTAAATCTACTGAAGGGGATTGCAGAGCGAAAACCAACAAATTATGAACATGAAATGACATAATGAGGACAGTCAAGATTAACTTTGTTAAATTTTTTTTTTTTTTAATTTTCACCTCACCTTTTTCTTTGAAAGCACATTCAACACAGATGATGTCAGACTATTTAGTGCTTAAGTGCATCTGAATATTGCTTAAAGTTGATTCTTTTGTTGACCCACTTTTATATTTAAAATATTTTTGGCAGACTCTTTATTCTATTTTGGGATTTCACTTAATTATTTAAGAGTTACAAAAGGAGAAGGAATAATGAATGATACAAGCTATAAGTCTACAGACATGACAAAAGCTATAATTCTACAGACAAAATCTCATATTTAATCTTCTCCTGTGACAGAAAACAGCACAATTTCTGTCACCGGAGAAGTCAGTTAATTGTGTTATTTGACCATAGAAAAATAATCTTGGCGGTTTCCATGTTTCCATACGCCAATCATCAAAATTAAGATGAATTGGAAAAGAATTGGTTAAAGAGGTGAATATCTTAAAGAATAAACTGTACTCTATAAACAAAGAGTCTAATCAGTATCATTGATCTGCTAAATTCCTATATTAGTCTCCTGAAAACGGGTTCCTTGCTTCAAGTCCTGCCTCATTTCATTGCTTCCTCAAAAGGTAGCCAATGTAATCTTTGGAAAATGTTAATTGAACCATATCACTCCCTTCTTAAAAATCCTTACTTAGTTTTCTATAGTTTTTAGAGAAAATTGCAAACTCCTTGGTTCTGAACACAAAGGTCTTCACCCTTGAGTCTGTAGACTCATCTGCCCCAGCTCATATCTGGTCCTGTCGTACAGAATGATGGGCTATTCTCCAAAGCCATGCTCTTCCTTGCTTTGGCACCTGTGTGCATTATTTTCCTTTGCTCAAATCTTCTCTGGTCTCTCTGCCTGATTAAATCCTGATCATTTATTTATTGACTACTTTTTCAAGATTTCCTCATGAATCATCTCTTCTAGGAAGCCTTCCAAGAGGCACCACCTTGATCCTTCTTCTGTGACCTAATAGCACCCAGTGTATTTTTCATTCAGTTCTGTAATCACACTTGTGTTTTTTCCTGCATTAAACTATGTATGTTTTAACGAAAAAGAGACTGATCTATCTATCACTTTATTCCAAGTGCCTGGGGTTGAATGTAGTTAACAAACCTTTGTTGAATCTATGAATGGTAAGTTATGTATTCAAACAAGACTCTCGCAATAACTCACTGTATGATTTTTAGTAGACTCTAAATATCCTGAAACCTCAGTTGTTTTTTCAAATGTAACAAGAGAGATTCTTGCCATATGTGGTTTGTTGTAACTGTTAAAAGAGGTATAACAGTACCTTGAACTGTTAAAAAAAAAGATAAAAATACAAGGTGATAGCATCAGTGTTACACATAATCTTTTTTTTTCAGCAGGTATATTTGTTAAGGTTCATGATTGTGTGAGAATAGTTAGAAGAGAATAAACTCAAGTTAATAAAGCTTTTTTTTTTTTTTTTTTTTACTTTTTCTGAGTTCCCTAGGAGTTCTTTGTTGCTATAGAAACACAGGGGAGTTTCATATTTTTCTTTTTATACTTTATAGCTCTGTAGTTCCAAGTGCTGAGTATGAAAGACTACTCCCTTACCACAAGAACAGTAATATTTTCAAATCAAAGCTGCTAATCAAATTGACTAACTGCCCAAAAAACAACATCCTGAAAAATAACACATTCCAATTTTTGAAACATTTTTGGCATTAGCTATTTTTTATTATTTGGTAGAATAAATATTTATTGCTTGGGGATGTGCAGTTCACTTGGGAAACCAAACTTGAGAAAAAGACAACTAGAGACTCCCTTCATTGACAAAAAAAAATTTTAAAAAAATGTAGAGATAAAAGTGAAAAGAAAAATGGCTTTAACTGTATCATAAAGCAGAAAGTCAAGTTACTTATTTGGGAAGGCCACAAAACTACCATGTCCCAGGGTGTGTTCCCTGAAATTTCTATGTTTTACTGGTCTTTAAGATTTGAGCTGAAATAATAAAACCTTGTTTGTGGAAGAAGCACCAATATATTTTAATACCAAGTGTGTACTCTTTTCTTCTTGTCAGTCTAGCTATTGAGGACAAAATCAACTATTAGGTTGGTGCACAAGTTATTGCTGTTTAAAAGGTTAAAAATAAATGTAAAAGCCACAATTACTTTTGCACCAACCTAATATATTGGAAAGTTCACAGAAATTAAAAGGTTCTACTCCTTGACTTGGTTACTTAGCTGGGAGGTAAGGGGAGGGGGAAGGTTATCTCATTTCTCAGGTCGCTATTTCTTCATCTGTAGAATGAAAGAACAGGACTACTGATAATCCTAGTTCTGAAATTACTTGATTCTTAACAATTCTAGATTTTATATCTTCTAATACAACTTCTCTCTCTCATCTCCACCAAACCTCATTCCCTCAACCAGGAAGGAAGGAAGGAAAGAAGAAAGGGAGGGAGGGATGGAAGAAGGGAGGAAGGGAGGAAAGAAGAAAGGAAGGACGGAGTGAAGGAAGGGAGGAAGATAAGGAGGGAGGGAGGGAGGGAGGGAGGGAGGGAGGGAGGAAGCAAGGGAGGGAGGAAAGAAGGAAGAAAGGAAATGAAAAGGAGGAAAGAATGTCAAAAACTATAGCTTTAGACACATTTCAGGCTCTCTCAACCCTCACAATAAAGATGTTATTCCTAATTACACCTAATGTGAATAATTCTTTCCATCGTATATGAATATGTTTGGTTCATTAGTACTAAACAGATTATCATTCCTAGGATATGAGAAGTAGATTGCTTTCTGATAAGAATAAAATGGAAAGACTTATTGCAAAGTACACTTATTACTTATACTGTGTAATATAGACTTGCATAAGTAATTTGGGAAATAGTTTTCATAAATATTTAAACATAATTTTCATAAATATTTTTAAAATAATTTTCATAAAATCTTATGTTTTTTTACATGGTGTGATACTTTTTTTACCTGCATAATGTTGCTGGGAAGCACGAAGATAATGATGTAAGTTATATTGAGCTTTATGGGAATTTTTTATCTGTTCCCTTCTCATATCTCTAATTTACCATTTGGACAATTTACTTTCTTTCGGCTCCTCTCTTTCTCTACAATCAAATGATATCACACATTCTCCCTATCCCCCCCCCACACATAGAAATTCATGTCACCATTCATGTTCATATTCTCTTTCCCCTACTCTGTCCTCTTTCCTTGTTCCTTTTCCCTCTCTATGCTATCTTTAACCATTTAGCTGCTAGGTTAGGACAAAAAAATGTACACTATTGCTAATCATACAGATTAAGAAATTCTGCTGGCATAAGCAACTACATATAACTTCATAAGGGGTCATGGGAGAAACTGGTTAGGAAAGATCCTTATAATGTAGGCATTGATCTTAATAATATTTTGGGTATTAGGATGCCTGCAAGAAGCAGGTATCATGATCATACTCCCTTTCTTGCTGCCTCTTGTCTCCAAGAGAAAAAGAGAGGCTGAGGTCTTTCTTCTAGAGTAGTACAAGAATACTTCTACTCGTATAGTGGTTATAAGTACGGACTTTGCAGCCGTACACTCTTGAAATTCCAAGTTTGCCCCTCAACTGTGTCATCTTGGGCAAGTTATACATATTCTTTGAAGCTCAGAGACTTTGTGTAGCAAAAGGATGATGTTGGACATACTGTACCATCTTACTTTGTGGGGATTACGTAAAACAAGGCACCATAGCCCAGTAAGCTTTATTTTCCATGTAGAACATATGAAAACTGTGTCGATGACCCCTGTTAGATCATGCTTCTCAGCGTGTGGTCCTTAGCTACTACATGCATCCACCTCAACTGCATCAGAACTTCTGTGGGTGAGACAGGATCAGTTTTCACAAGGAGCCTTGGTGATGTGTAGGCATCAAGATGTTTTAGAAACACTGCTTATCTCCAATGTTAAAGTAAATATCAATAGAAAAATTAGATTCCATCTACACTTTTCAATTTACTACCAAGCTTTCTATTTTGTACTTTCAAAAATATTTTTATTTATGTTCTGTACATTTGTATTGAAGATGGTATATTTTGATGTAGGCGTATTTGTAAGAACTGTTGTTTTTTAATCCCTAACATTTGAATAATTTTTCCCAAAGTATCAAATCTTTGAATTTATATATTCATGGTGCTTGATCATTCACAGATATTGAATTTAAGTGTGATATTGCTGTACTTGTGTCCAGTTGTATGGGATGTTTTTTAGTTGAGAGAATAAAGAAAATGAAAGACAGTTTATGTCAAAACTATATAAATATTTGAAACAACCTTTTGCCAAATATACTGTGTCCTAACCAACTTGTGCGTAGAATAAATCTTGACCAACAAACAAGGAAAAAGTTCACAGTAAGTCATAATGTGCTATTCAAATAGAAATGTTTTGTTATCAACTGAGGATCATACTGAGTACTTTTTTTTTAATTTATTTATTCCTATTTCATAAGTTGTAATATATTTACACTTTTCCCACAGTGATCCCACTAGAAATGTCCCTGTCAGGCAGACCTGTGCTTCTCATTCTTTGCCAGTGAATGTGTACAAGATGACATCAGTGGTAAATTGAGTCAGCCTTAATGGTCAATGCCCAGTGGTATGAGAGCAAATATTGGCTCAGTTGAATTAGTTATTAAAAAACTTAGTGGTTAATACAAATGGTTTAATGATAAAATTGTGTTTCCTTTAAGAAAAACAAATACTTGTTACTATTTGAAGAAATGTCAGGTGAGATGAAAAAGAATTGATAAAGGCAGTTACTGTAATGGAATGATATTTTTTAAACTGTTCTCTAGATAGGAGGTAGATAAGAACTTCTGTCTTGTCTTCAGGATTACATTTTGGACAGATTAATGAACTGGAGGTATAAAAAGAGTGCAATGAATATACAGTACATGGATAATTTGTAAGCACAGCATGTATTATTTCATCAGGGAAAATGCCTTATATATGCTCTAACGTGCAACAATAATACCAACAGGACAGAAAAGCAAACAGGCTCCATTGATTTCTTCCCCCTGGACCCTCATATTCCTTTCTAATGGCACTTGAGGGTGTAAATAATGCATGCCACAGATCGCATTAGAGGTGATTGTCTCCTTATTGCATGCATAAGTCAAAAGGCATTATTAGTGCATTGGAGATGGAGGAACAGCTCCAGATTGCAGTCTCTTTGCCTAATGACTGTCACAAATGAGAAATTCAAGAGCCAGAGACCAAACAAAACCATCTCAATAGCTTGTCTCATGAATTGCTTTCCTTTGCATTGTAAAATTTTTTTAAAAAGGTAGTTTATGGAACAGGCAAAAAGTGTTTTAATACATGAATTTTTTATTAAACAGGGAAAGACATATTATAAAAAGGTCATGAAGGGATATTAAATTGTCCCTGTGATCCTTCTATTTAAAATCTGTTTGTTTTTTTTTGTTGTTGTTGTTTTTGTTTTTCATTTTTTGATTTTAACCTAAGCAAGATAGTTGTAACCAAACTAATGTTACAAACTATACTCATATATGATTGTCTCTACAATTTGTGTGGTCTGGAGAAGGACTATATATCTTAATCAATTATTCTATCTTCCATTGTTTAACCATGGTAGACACTGAATGACAGGATGGTTCTATCACATAATTATTGATAAATAACTGAGTACACATTTGTATGCACTCTAACAAATGTTAGCTGACCTGTTTTTTTCCCTCCTAATTGAATCTTCACTAGAAACATATTTTGACTTCGTCCCAACGGAGGAATGATTAATTTAATTTTAGGGCCACTGGTCCTTATATGATCTATTTCTGCAGCCTTTTTGATACCCCCAGCCTTCTATATTATGTTAAATACCTAGGTTTAGTGAACATTTTCAATGATGAAACAAAAGCAGTCCCTCTTGAGGGTAGGTTCTGTTCTTTCCCTTCCCTTTGGGTGAGATATGTTTAGAAGTGTAGAGCACTGATTAAGTTTGTCAGATAAGATCTTAGGATGTATGGGATTTATAAATGGAAAGTCGATGATCTCAAAATCCATGGCCTCTGTACAAAAGCCAAACTAATGCCTAGAGTTTCTAAGAAAAGATAAACTTTTGATTTAATGGATAGAAACATGTTACTTCTGTTAAAAGTCTATTCTAAATTCTCACGGACACACAGTCTTTGCCTCTTGCAACTTAACAGGATTAAAGATAGTTCTAAATTTTTAAAATAAACTTTTCATTTCAGGATTGTTTCAATTTACAGAAAGGTTCCAAAGAAATTACAGAGTTCCCATCTACTTATGTAACTATCTATGTACAGTTGTCACAGGTGAATCCATACTGACACACTATTACAATTAAATCCAGTTCTAATGTTTTTAAAATACATTACAGTGAAAAGAAAATAACTTACGGATAACTAATTAAATGCTATCAATTTTCCCAAAATATCAAATCTTTGAATTTCTATATTCACAGGGCTTGATCATTCATAGATATTAAATTTAAGATTGATATTGCTGTAATTGCTCCAATACAGTTATTTGTTTATTGGATAAAAACTCCTTCACAGACAGTGCTGTGTGAGCTAGTGCATTGTATTGATGCAAGAGCCATGAATTGTTGGTGAAAAGTTCAGGTGGTGTTACTTTTAGGCAGCCTTTTCAGCATTCCAAATACAGGTAACCCCCATATTACATGGCACTTCTATAACACAATTTGGCTCTAACACGGTTTGAGAATTAGAGAAATCCCTGAACAACATGGAGCATAAGAAGAGCTTTTAAGAGCAAAAAATATCTCATTCGAAATTAGGGAAATCCCCAAACAACACGGAACGTAATAAAAGCTTTTAAGAGCAAAAGATATCGCATTTGAAATTTGTCATTCAAGTGTGGATATCATATCAGATTTGACTGCAGAATTTAAAAATGTATTAGAATTTTAAGTGTTCGTGGAGTATTAAGTTAGAGGATGAAGCTATCTTGTCAAAAAGAAAATGCCCTCAGTTAATGGTGCTTAGTAGTGATGACAAAGAAAACATTTTTAATACATATTAATATGTTATATTTTGGGTGAAAATTGCTTTAATAAATATATTTCTCTTAATTATTAAAAATATAATAGTATGTTTGTTTGTTTTTAATTTTTGGAACCTAATCCCCTTTTTTGTACGAGTTCTTTGTTTCATATAACACGGATTCGCATAACACGGCACTTTTAGGAGCCTAACAAGCATGTTATATGGGGGTTACCTATAGTAAACTTAGTTAACTGGTTGTACAGTTGGCAAAATTCATAATGAATAATCGCTCTGGTACCAAAAAAAGGTTAGCAGCATCGTTGCAACAACTTCATGAACTTAACTCTCAGACCTCGTACTCCTGACCCTGAATTTCTTTCTTGATTAGGGAGTGACAAGATGAATACATCTGAGGGCATCATCTGAAAATGTATTATCCCTCTTTGGTTACTATAATTTCTCTGATTGCTATAGCTGGAGTCTGTTGACTTTGGGGGCTCCAACAGGGTGCTATTACCTGTTTTGAAGTGGAGAGAACAATGCAGATTTATAAAAGTTAGTTTGATTAAAATCTTCAGAGAGTGTCTTTGTTCCTGCAGTATTTATTAAGTAAAAAGTACATTTCTAAATCAAAGAATACAATACTGTTATTTCTAAAGGAGAATTTCTAAGGTGTCTTGTTGCTTTTGAATTCATAATCTTCTTAATCACCAGATACATAGCTTGAGATTTTATTTGTAAGCCTAAAGAAACGCAATATCATTGTTAAGATTTGATATACTGCAGCTATAACAAGTTTCTTTTGTCTGCTGGTATTACTCAATCTATCCCCCAAACTGGAAAGTAATTAATAGTTGTAATAGTAATAAGTAATAATAAAACTAGTAGTAATAAATTTTTTTTGGTGACAGAGAAGTTGCAATTTTACAAAGATCTTTCTTTTCTTCTAAATAATATTTTTTAAATGTGAATGATTCTCAGAAGAAACCAAATAAATACTAGTATTAGCCACTGAGTTGATATCCGCAAAGGTAAAATAAATGAGGGACACCCAGGAATAGCTTTATGTACTAAGGCTACAGCAATGAAAAAGAAAAAGAAAAAAAGACAAAAACCCTTATCTCACTTCTGTGCTAGTTGGAAAAGGTAAATAACAGACAAAATAAGTAGGTTCCTTTCTATGTTAGATAGTGGCAAATGCTATAGAGAGAAATAAAAGAGACTAGAGTTTGGGGACAGGGGTTAACATCACAGTTTTTAATGAAGTCAGGAAGGCCTCACTGAAAACACAATTGGACAAAGGTTTCGAGGAGGCAAGGGAGTGAATCTGGCAGGTGTCGAGGACAAGAACATCCAGGTGTGAGTAAGCAGGTGCAAAGGCCCAGAGACAACAGGTTCAAAGGCCCTGAGATGGCACATGCTTGGAGGTTTAAGACATGGCCTTGAACATAGCAGCATAAACCATATTTGATTCAATCAATAACACCAGGCTGCACTATACTTAAAGTATTTTTCCATAACATTATGGTCCAATTCAATGACTATATTTTTTTTCCTATAGGTCAAATGTTTGAATATGACATTAATATTAAAAAATCATTCACATGCTGAAAATAGACAGTATACTTCACACATAGGGTTCCATATCATGTCAAGCCTAATTTTTTTTTTCCTTAGCGCTTCACACTAGTGCTTTAAAAGGTTGTGACTCTTTTCTCATAATTAGTTGTGAATTGCTTTCTCTAGGAGTGTAATTGCTGGTGAAATTGCACTTTTTCATTTTTAATTCTCTCTGTGTTCTGTGGAGAAAAGCATTCACTGATTCTTCTTTCTTCGATTTAGCTGTGTTGAATAGTTTCACGCAGAAGAGGAAGAGAAAAAAATCCCTGAAAACATTCATACAGAAGGTCGTTTGTCCTCTTGCCAGCTCACTGATAAAAGCTCAGTGAGTAATAATAGTGCTTGATGGAACAATCTCCCCTGCAAAATAATCACTGATAATTGAAACACCAAAGACGTAAAATAGATACTGAATTATCTCAAATAACAATCTAATACTGCCTCTTCATATTAGTGTGTGGTTTTTTTGTTGTTGTTTTTGTTTTTTTTGTTTTTTTCCTGGTGAATCTAAAACCCTAAAGGAGTCCTTCTCCAAAATTATTTGTCTTGAGGCTGTGGAGATAAGCTCATTGTCTTTGCACAGTCATCACCTGCTGGTAGGTGAGCACCCCCCGAAGGTAGATCTGGTGAGTGGAGACCCCCTTTCCAAGGGGGCATGGAGACAGAGCACAGCCTGGTCCCTGCTTCTCAGATTGCTGTACCCAGAGAACTAGTGGCCGAGTTCTCTGTGAATATTACAGGAACGAATAAAGCACACACCAAACAGTACAGTCAGTTCTGCAAGTGCCCAAGTGCCACCCTACTCATTTCAATCTCCAGTGATTGGCCTTGGATTTAGAAGCCTGAAGGTGAATTATCCTGCTGGGTTCAGACGAGTGCAATTAGCCTGCAATTTAAACATTTAAGTTGATATGAACTTGGACTAGAGTATAACCAATGTGTAAAATAATTGTAGCCATTTTATCTAGCAGGTTCTACAATTATCTTTGAAAATGAAAACACTTGTTCCTACAAATTTTTATGAAAGAGACTAGAGGGGATAAACCACATAGCACTTCTTGTTTGATGCACAACCCATCACCTGTAAAATCAGAACATGGATTGGAATACTGGCGCCAACTTTTAGTAAGTAAACCATTTAGGAAATTGAGGAATAGCGATGTCACCTAACAGACAAGATGAAGTCCAAGTGAGGTTAACAATGTTCTCAGTATTTTTTACAACTGGGTACTCAACTTTGTTGTATATCTGGCATGGAGGACATTAAAAACATGTCACAGACTTCCTGAAAGAGTACCTTGGGAATCTAAGACCTATTACGAAAGAGATTAAAGGGTAATTATCACTATAAACCAGAACCAATACTTAAGTGGCAAATGTAGAAAATATAATTTTGTGTCCCAAGGAGGGAGAGATTATGGCAGACTGGCAATTCCTAGAAAATTCTCTCCAGAGATGAGACTTGACTCATGGAATGTCAAAGATAGAACAGAACATAGAGACCATCTGGTCCAGCTTCTCATTGAACAGATGTTGAGAACTGCACAGACCCATAAAACCTCAAACTAATGGGCCCAATCACAGCTAAAAATCTCCTACACTCTAGACAAAATCATTCCTTCCTTTCTTCATTTTCTCCATCATGGATGCATTGGGCAAGCATTTTCTGTGTATGTCCCAGGCACCACTCTGGACGTGGGGAGCCAAGCTGTAGGCAAAATTCACACACTCCACTGACATCGTGGAACTAGCATTCTAGTAAATAATAACATAGTGAGTTTAGATTTTTAAATCTAAACTATATATATATATATATATATATATATATATATATATATATATATATATATTAGTGGCAACTGAGTGATGGGGTTGGGATGGGCAAATAAGATAGTGAAGAGATCTCTGAAGAGTTATCATTTGTACAGAGAACTAAGTTAAAGTAAGTAAAGTAAGCTAATGGTGGGTGGAAAAACATTGCCAGCAGAGGGAACACAAGGATCTGATAAAGAAAAGCCTTGATTGGATGGAGAACCAGCAAGAAGGAGACTGGCTAGTGCAGAGTGAGAAAAGGGGACAATGAAGAGAGTTGCGATCAGATGACACTTATCAACAGAGTAAGGATGAGTAGGATTTGGAGACATAAGTGAGAAGAGTCGGCATTCAGAGGACAATGATTCTTTAAACAGAGATATAGAGTTAGGAATTAGGCATTGTGCTGTTGACCACACCTTGTTCTTCTCTCGATATAAGTTCGTACCTCAATTTGGAAAAGGACATCTCATTGAATAACAACAACGACAATTAGTAAATACTATAGGCAGCTTGAGAAAGGGATTTATAAGTGAGATTCAGTCCAACTTATTTTTTTAAGTTTGTTTATTTGTAGTAAAATTTGCCAATCTGTTCATGTTTTGAACATATAGTCCCTCCTTCCTTATGTTACATATGAAAATATTTCCCAGGCTGATGGATGGAAGGGACGGGAGACATGAGACACTTCTTAATGCTCAGACTTGCAGCACCAAGAGCAAAGGAAAGCCACCAGGAATGACTGTGTCATGCTTCCAGGCACAGGCCTCTGGATCTTTTACTGTTCAAGCCCATCTGCCTTCCTCGGCACTTTTCTGAGCAAGCAAGGGCTGATTTCCAGGCAGCACTGACATCATCAGGTTAAACTGTGTACATCAGAGCATTCAGGGGAGACCGCATTGCCCAGGAGGATTGTACTTGGCCTGGTGCTGCACTCTAAATGAGGCACTAAGACTTTTACATTACAAGATTCAGCCAGATGTGGTACAAAATGCTATTAACCCATTTAAAACAACAACGAAAACAAAAACAAAAGAACACCACACTGGCAGTGTAAAACATTTCACTTGAAGTTTTTCCTGGACTGGCAAATACTAGACCCAAAGTCTGATGGAGAAAAGTCGCTCTAAGCTGCTCTCTGGCCTTTCAGCTTATTGGTAGCGTCATTTTTAGGGAGCCTTCCTCCCTGTGCACAGAAAAATGACAAGAGCTGCTCATCTGGAGAGAGGAGGTGTGATTCAGATGAGAAGCTGAGTCACGATTTGTGTTCCCAACAAAGTATTCCTTGTTGGGAAAGTAAACTTAGGAATTTTTGTTTCTTCCCTTTGACGAACAGTCTTCACCCTTGTCTTGTGGATACTCAGGGTATTATACTAATTAGTGGAACAGTTTATTTTGTTTGCAACTTCTTCTGATTCAATGTACGTACATGTATAAGGAAAATATTCCTTAATTTGATGGAGGAGGGTCCCATGACTCTCTTCTCTGAGGAATACCTGCTTCATGGAGAAAACAACACAGAAATCATTTTAATCTTGTTTCCTCGTATTTTTTCAACTGTAAACTTAGCTTGCACAATTATTGACTTTGCTGTTAGAAATTAGGGAGTCTTTATGCTTCAATCATTTTAAAACAAGTATTGACCGGCAGGATTTAACTTCAGAATGTACAGCAAATGATTTTTACTTAGTGCCCGCTTCCCTCAGTACAAAACAAACAAACATTGTCTAGAGCAGTATAAGTGTACTTGGCATCTTGCGTTTTGGCGTGTTCTCTCCTCCATTCCATAGACTGCAAGGAAAATGAATATTGCAAGAAACTAGTATATCTGGTCATTAGGAAATGTTGGATCACCTGGCAGTAATCAGGGGTGATTTGGAGGTGGACATGGCACCAATATTGTTGTAAAGGGTGAAATTAGCAAAATGTGGTAAGGGAGTAGCAGCTACAGGATAGTGAGGTGGTGATGCTGGGTGTGGGCTGGGCAGACTAGAGTATTCTGGGTGCAGATCTGCAGGCAAGGAGACAAGAGTGTAATTCAGACACCAGTTACACTATAAGACCTTCCAATATTTAAGAACTGCTAGTTCTGTACTTAAAGGCTGTATTTTTAGAAGAGTCTTAAATCGATGTTGAACTTCCTTCTTGTTCAAACTCATACATATTTTATGTCAGGAGTTAACCAAATATTTGGAGAGCATGACCACTTGCTGTTGACCAAGACTGGCAGACAATGGGGGCTAAAAGCCAAAGTGAACTGTTGTTTTCTCTGGCAAAATTAAGAAAACTCGCCTCTCTGGGATGGCTTCTTACAAGTCAATGTGTTTGACGTACTTTGTCATAGCTTTCTAAGACAGCAAAACATAGGACAAAAGATGCTCAACTTTGGACTATTCATTGAGTGCGTGAATGACAAAGGTAATCTACTTTCTATATTGGACTACATCATTAATAATAAAATTATAGTAGTAGTGATAATGTCTGCCGCCCTTTGTAAAATACTTTCTGTGTACCGGGTGCTGTGCTGAGTGCTTTACATACTTTATATGCTTTCACTCATTTAATTTGAATCACAATGCTTGAAGCAGGTGCTGTCAAGGTCAGAAGACCTTGGTCAAGTAGTATGGCAACTTGCCAGAGTCACTCAGCTAATAAATGGAGGGTCCAGGTTTCAGACCAAAGCAGTTTGAGCTTCAGAAAGCCACCCCAGCAATAGTCACATAGCCTTGGACAAACCACATAATTTCTCTGTATTTGTTTCATTTGCTATTGTTCAAAATTCAATCCTTCCCAGATGGGACAGCTTTGAGCATTAAATGAAATGGTGCATATAAATACTGACAACTGTGTGGCACATAGTAGGCAAGTACTTCTTGCTAGTAGGCTATATTTACGTTACAACCCCTTTAATTGCCAGCTGCTCATTTAGGGCTTTGATTGTTCTAAAGCATTTTGACGTTCCCTTGGTAGATGAATCTGAATCTGATGAAATGATGTGATAACTAAGAGTCTAGTACTGATACAATTACCCAAGCTGGAATATTCATGCTATAAGAGTTTGAGGTATACAGGAGGTACAGTGTGTGTGTGTGTGTGTGTGTGTGTGTGTGTGTGTGTGTGTGTATTGTTGGAGCCAGACAGGGAATATGATTACTTCTTTTTAATTCATTCTTCTTAGTCATCTTTTACATTCACTATCCTGTAGTCCTTATGTGTTTTTGAAGCTGGGTAGATTTCTCATAGAAGTTGAACCCAACAAACATGGATCCCTCCACTTTGCAAAGTTGCATGCACATTTCTATTTGTGACATATGTATAAATGTACTTATGACTCAGATTATGCCACTAGAATTTCGTAGCACAAGTTCTGGGGTGACACCTCCAGAATTCGCGTCTGGCTTCATCACTTACTATTAATAGCATGTACTCTTAGTCAAGTTAGATTCTCTGCCCTTGATTTGCTCACCTGTAAAATGGAGATATATAATTAGTCCCCTAAATAAAATTAAGGTTGTTATGAAGGAGAGAGTTTATGTGTCTGACAGGTAACAATCCTCAGTCAATATTAGCTGATATTTTTAATTATTATAAAAATTACTATTATCCTTATTCTCATTTTTTTAATAAAAATGAGATGTTTATTGAAAAGAACAGAATGAGTAGACAAAGAAATGCTATATTTAATCTCTTAAGTATGTGAATATCTCAAAATTATGATTTTTCTCTTGAATGTAATAAGAATAAAGTACTTGTCCTAATTACTCATTGGATTGTTCTGAGAATCTAATGAGATGCCCCTGGTGAGGTTCATGTGAAAATTGCCAAGTGCCATATAAATACAAAGTGATATTGGTGTTATATCAAAGAATGAGCCTAGGAGAGAGAGGAGGAATGTTTCATATGATGGAGGGGCAATTTACTTTAAGAGAACTAGAAGGATATTTTCATGAGGTCTTGGACATAGGCAGGTAGAAATTTGGGACTCAAGCTGAAAAGGAGATAATATTTTAAAAAGTAACATATTGATATGGGAGATTTCTTTTTACACCTATTTAAGGAATATAAGAGTGCTTTTTATAAACAAGCATAATTGAGATAATAAAGATTATAATTTATACTGGGGAAGGATTTCTTATCTTCTGTACAGCAGATCTTGAATTTCCATTGATACTTTATCTAATGAGATGATCTATATGTATGTTATTATGGAGCTTTCACTTTTCAGAGAGATGTGCAAATCAGCTTATACTGAAAGCCCTGAGGCAACTTACAGGCATAAAACTTCATATCTGCTTACTAAAAGGTGTGGGAAATACTACTGTGTTACCCGGTCTTATATTATGTTAGGCAAGACCCGGTCTTATATTCTAGTAAAATAAGACCAGGTCTTACATTAATTTTTGCTCCAAAAGATGCATTAGAGCTGAGTGTCTGGCTAGGTCTTATTGTCAGGAAACACGGTGTAGGGGAGGGGAGAGAAAAAGGAGGGAGAAAGAGAACATCAAGTTTAATACTTGTTGTTTTCTAGCGAAAGAAAAAGCAGTATAAAGCAATTTAGGATTGTCATGTTTGAACACACAAATTTATTTATTTTTTTCAAAAAGCAATTTGCTATATTGATGGTTTCCATTTTTACTTTCATAAATTCGCTAGTAAAGCCTGTTCCTTTGAATGTGTCCTGACAATCTTTCCAATCTTAAAATCTGAGTTATCTGTCAGAAATTACTATGTCAGCCATATACTGTGCTATGTGATATTTTTCATTTATACTGAGTCTTCAATCAATAACAGAAATATATTAGAGTGCTTTAAGGATCGTTCTTCTAGAGTAAGAAAAGGAAATCATACTTTAAGACTAAATGGCCTTCCATATTTTACGGGGGCACTGGGGAAATTGAACAAGCACAAAAGAATGGGCTTCCTAGGTCTAGGTCCAGGCAGTGTGTTAGAATCAGAGAATTATAAAACATAATCCTGAAAGGTAGTTGGCACATCATGCAAGTCAAGATCCCCAATGTACAGATGAGAAAATGAAGCCACACAATGGACTATGGAAGTGGTTCTCAAAAATGTTGTTTCTGTGGCATTAGTATCCCCTAAGAACACATTAGAAATGCATATTCATGGATCCTACTGAAATTCATGGGATGGGGCTCAGCAATCTGCATTTTAACCAATTCTCCAAGTGATTCTGATGGGTGCTATCGCTTGAGAACCACTGGATGAGATTTCAATTTTTCTAATGTCTATGCCAGTGTTTTTTTGTTTTTGTTTTTTTCCATTGCAACATGCTGTTTCTCTTCTCTATCGTTCTTTCTCTTCGGAATTGAGTAGGAGACACTCTAAACTCAACTTTGTACACAAGCACCAAGCACAGTGATAAAATTAAGGGTTTTATTTTGTCATACAGATCTAAAACCTCCTCTGCATGACTTGAACATTTTTAGACAAAGGTAGCATTCTTAAGACTTTAACAATGCGGATAATTGTCTCATTTCCCTAATTCATAGAACTCTCTGATTCTCCTAGGAGGTATTTAGGGACATTACTCTAGCCTTATACTTTTTAGAAAGCCCTGATATCTTGATTAAATAAGTCAACTCTACGTCCCTTCAACAGTCTTACATCCAGATTAATAAACTGCTAAGACTGGTAAACAGAGTCTGAACCATCGTTTACATTTTCCCCCTTACCTAACAAATACAAATACATCCTTAAATGCACTGTAAACTTAAGTATATTGCTCGGAATTCTGAATGCATGTTTTAGAATGCTAAGTATGGAGCAAATAAAAATTAGTACATATTGTATTTAATAACTGATAGTAGAATGCCATTATGGAACTCTGAATAATATGTAAATTGTCCTCTTGATTGACTGAAATTGGTTTACTTAGATGCATTATAATTCTCTCATAAAATAATGGTTCTTTTGCAAACAAATCATGTGCATGTTTTTCATCAGTGAATGCAAGAAGATGCAAAAAGAATCTTTGGCTGGGGACAGAAGCCAGGTTTCCACGAAGCTAATAAAACTTTAACTCAGACCCTTTCACTTGCACAGGTACTTCCAAAACCCAGTGTCTAATTTTGGATTTGTAATTTTATATTCTTTTTCTTAAAGAAGGTGCCCCAAATTGTGTAGGGACCCTATGAAATCTAGATCCTTCTTTGGCTAGGGCACGTTAGATACTCTGTTGGTGGGCAGAAATACTTTACGTGTTGAACCAGGTAAAAGCCTTTTCATTTATGCTCAGTGAACATTGAACCAAAATGAGTACCCATGTCAGTTTTAAAGCAGATAGGAATTGTTTCTGTGTAAGTGCCTTGACAGTTACTACTGATGTTGGATTAGCATTAGACTGGGTTGTCAATCACTTCTTTAGCATTTTAGACTTCCTCTCTCTTGAATAGCAATAGACAAGAAGCATTTAGCAGCTTACTGTGATATTAGGCAATGGAGTATGTATTCACACACATATAAGTCTCTAAATGCTTTCAAAAGAAGGACAACTTTAGTTTTTGTCAGTTCTGGCCCCAGGAATTCAAAAAAAATGCTTTTTAGTTTAAAAAGTTGAAGAGAAAATGTGTTGATTCAAACCTGAAGTCAATGCAAATGCTTATTGAATAGGTATGTCTTGATTTGTTTGTGTGGCTTACATCCTGATGCTTTGGGATGACAGCATGATTTACATTTTCATGTTAGTAAAAACATTTTTTTTTTTTCATTATTGAAGGAGACAAAAAAATGATTCAGTTGTAAATGCGACTCAATTTAGGTAGATTTGGATGTTGTAACTCATTTCAACATTCCCAATGGGATGGTGCATGATTCTATGGTCTTTTCTGGTTGGCGTTTTAAAAGTTGGAAGGTTGCCAACCATGCTTTTAAATCATTCACTGTTATTAAAGGGCATATATGAGGGAGAGACAAACCATACAGTATTTCTAAATAACAACAGCAATGGTAATACTCAGCAATCTAATATATTCTGTGTCAACACATAGAGAGAGACTTTAGACTAATTTGGTTTAGGGTTTTGCACGTATTACCCCTTGCTTCAGCTTTATTATAATGAGTTGTTATCCTGTCCAAGTTAATTAATCTCCCTGAGCCTCAATTTCTTTGTATGTTAAACTTGTAGGATAGCATCTGCACAATAATAAATGTTAAAAGTACAATAGTCGCCCTTATCCACAGAGGATACGTTCCAAGACCTCCATTGGATGCCTGGAACCATGGATATCTTATATATTACTATGTTTTCACCTATGCCTATACACCTATAAAAAGTTTGATTTATAAATTAGCCATGGTAAGAAATTAGTAATAATGACTACCAATAACAAAATAAAACAAGTATGACAATATGCTGTCATAAAAGTTATGTGAATGTGGTCTCTCTCACAATATCTTATTGTACTGTACTCGCCCTTATTCTTCTTGTGATGATGTGAGATGATGTAACACCTTCATGATGAGATGAAGTGAGATGAATGAGGTAGGCATTGTGATGTAGCGTTAGACTGCTATAAAGTTTACTGGAACACAAGCACTGCCACCTGGCGACAGTTGATCTGATAACCAAGATAAATGCTAAGTGACTAACGTTAAGGTAGCATATACAGTGTGGACACACTGGAAAAAGGGATGATTCATGTTCTGGGTGGGATGGAGCAGGACTTTGGAAGATTTCATCATGCTACTCAGAACAGCAAGCAGTTTAACACGGAATGTTTATTTCTGAAATTTTCCTTTTAATATTTTTGGACCAGTTGACTGCAGGTAACCAAAACTACAGAAAGAGAAATTGTGGATAAGGGAGAACTACTGTATACAAAACAGACTTTATAGCTTTCTCAGTTAAGAAATCTGAAGCACATTTTATGTGCATGAGATCACAATGGGTGGGGAGAGATCTAGGTTGAGATTGAAGGCATCTCTTGCCTACACTTGTCTACCTTTGGGTAACAGAAGAGTGGCGACTAATGCTACAGGAATTGACATTATTGGCGGAATAAATGGTGAGGTCAGGTGGGACAACTAACTGCCATACTCTTCCTCTTATCTTTTGATAACATTACAGATGTATAATCACTTACAAGGACTAGATTGTGTTGTGTCTTGATACTTTCAAAGATGGTGACTCATTAAATTTCCTGCCATTCTTGGCTAACATGAGAGCTGTGGATCCCTAAAGGAGCACTATATACAGAGACACATATAGTACTAAGAAACCAAGCTGGCTTTCAGAATTTTATTAAAATACAGGCTTCCTGTAGTTTGTCAGAGTGTCCAATGACTTTGGTCCCCCAAAGATTTTTGCTTTGTTTCAAAGTGACAAGCAAGATCACAATTTAAGATTAAGGTACTTCTTTTGGCCTTCTCTCTGCATTTTTATTTACTTTCCTTCAATACAAAGTTGGCCTGTTGTTCAGGCGTCTCCAGAAAGTAACAGTCTAGCTAGCATAAGATTCAAATAAGACCAACACTACCCAAGGGCAGAGTATGCAATTTGCCTTGTGCTCTATGGCTCGACTAATGTTTTATGACTGTTTTTTAATTACCCAACAGCTTGCTACAATAACTGAAATCTCTGCCACAGGAGTCACTTCTTGGTTTGAGATATTCTTTCCAGAACACCACAAAAAAATGTGTCATGTTTGGCCTGAGGTGGTTTCATTTTAAGATGGTCAATGGGAAGATTCGATTCTTTTTTTAGGGAGACGTTTTTAATTCAATGTGACTAGTTCTATTTATCCTTAGGTACCAGGAAAACTACGGTAAAGGAAAAAAGAATACCTTATATTAGATCATAATCAACAAGCACATTTACATGTGTGTAACTCCCCTCTTTTCCTATATGACCCCACCCATGGCCTCATAATTCTCAACCCAAGAGTGTTCTTCAACTCCTAGGGAACTGCACACATTTGAGAATGGGTCCATTTCAGAGGACAGCTATACTCCTGGAAGAAACACAGACCAGGTGAAGGAAACACAGTTCTGAGGGCTGAAGAGCAGAATCTGGGTACAATAGGCCTGAGCAAGATACTGCTGGGCATTGAAAAAAAAAAAAAAACTACTATAGTTACATTAGTTATAATAACAAATTTTAAAATAAAATAGATATGTTAAAATTTTAAAGGGTTAATTATGTCATTGATCTTAATCTTTCATTAAATGTGTATTTGAGTAAAAAAATTAAAAGTAAATTATTTAAAAACAATAGATGTACATTGTTTTGAAAAAATACAATAAACAAACATATAAACACAACTAATATTTACTTAGGTATTACTATGTGCCAGGTATTTGGCTGAAATTTTACATCATAGGGTAGGTATTGTTATTTCTATATTACAGATTTTAAAAAATGGTGCTTCCAGAAGTCAAGTAACTTGCCCATAGCAAAACCCTTTGTAAGTAGTGAAGTTGAAATTTGAACTTAGACACCCAGAATTCAACACTAATTTTCAACCACTATGTGTTACAAATTCAACCCAAATTCATAACTCCCTATAAACATTCTTCAGGAAATTATATTTGTATGCAGATATATGTGTAAATATATCGATACAAATTTTACATAAATAAGATCTTACTTATCTATGTTGTTATGTAAACTACCTTTTGTTCAATAGTGTGTCATGGGCTTCTTCCAGTATAAAAATGGGTAGAGTTACATAATTTTAATTTTAAGATTACAGTCTATATTTTAAAAAAGCATAATCTTTTTGATGAATATGGTTGTATCCAATATTCTAGAAAGATGGTTGGCCCTTTGTATCTGTGGAATCTGCATCTGCAGATTCAATCAACTGTGGATCAAAAATATTTGAAAATAAAAATGTCACATTGTTGCCGATGTGTACTAAGTAGTTAGGCCAAGGAGGGTTGGGTCTGTACTGAAGATGTACCAACTTTGTTTTTTATTGTCATTATTCCCTAAACAATACTGTATAACAACTATACATAGTATTTATATTGTATTAGTTATTTCAAGTAATCTAGAGATGATTTAAGTTATAACGGAGGATGTGTGTAGGTTACATCCTAGTACTATGCCATTTTATATAAGGCACTTGAGCATCCATGGATTTTGGTATCTGTGGAGAGGGTGGTGGTGTCCTGAAACCAATCCCCGTGGATGCCGAGGGACGATTATAGATACAAGTTCCCTAGAACATCCTTTTACATATCCCTTTATACTCTGATGAGATTCTTTTTTTAAAGCACAAGAGTCCTAATAGAACTAGTGGGGCAAAGGATATACCCATTTTATATTTTGTTCATCTATCTAAGCAGTCAATCAGAAAGGCTGAACAAATTTATTCTCCCACCAACAATATGAGAGTAGTATCCCATTCCTAAATATCCTTTATAAAATTTGATTATATCACTATTTTTTTAACTTGGCCAATATGATTGTATTTGTCGAGGTTAGAGTCATTTTCTTGTGTACTGTCATTAGTGTCCATTTGGGTAAATTTAGATTTTTAAACAGATTTACGATAAGAATGAATGAGTATTTTTAGAAACTTGAATTTTTAGAATCCAATGATATTAGCAAATTTATTTTCTCTTTCACTTATGTTGCTCACTTTAAAATACCATACCTTTTTTAAAAACAGAAATACTGTATCATATTTGAATCCTATAAAGTTTGCTACCAAAAAGTTTAAGATAATTTCTTCACATTTCTGAGATGGCATTAAAATGTTGTAGGACTATGTAGTTTTATATTGCTGTAAACTTTGCTTTATCAAAAATTCTTTCCTGGAAGATTTTTATTTGATATAAATGGTTTCCTGTATTTGGTGGGTTGTATTCCGTAAAACAATACATTCCAAATGTATTAGCATTGTACTCTTTCTTTTATCATAAGTTAATCGGTAGACCTAAATGATTAAAAAAGCAAAATAAAACTTTTCTCATGTAATATTACCATAAAAAGCAATCCCTTGCTAATGTTTCTAGTTAAAGCATAAATGTGAAGACATGCCAACTTTCAAATCAACCATGTTAATTTACCCCTCTTTGTCTGATCTTTGTGCAATTATATGATTTTATTTTTTTTGTATTAATGGGAATTTTAAATGTGACACTCCTACTGAAATTCTGACTTGTAAAAGGAAATAGACACATTATTGAAATTTCATCGTGATAAAAGATATAAACAACTAATTTTGAGTTATTTCCATTTCTATCACTCTTACCACTTACAAGTTTGTCAGGCTTTATGAAGCAAGATATTTGGCATATTATGCCTACATATGAAAAAGGAAATCCAAAACCTGACATCATGGAATTTCTTTCTTTTAGTTTTGATTACCTATGTTTCTTCTGGTTACATATTTTGTTTACTTTCTCTAAGCTATATTTTATCATTAGTTACTTGCTTAATTCCTTTCCTGTATATATCTGTTTATTGAAATATCTTTCAACATATGAATTAACACCCATATTTTTCTACTTTGTTTTATTAATAGAGATGCTAAATCACTTGGAAATTGTTTCTGTAACTATTAGGCCACGCTAAAATCGACAAATTTGGTATTTCTTAGGATTCTCCTACCACATTCATTTTCAAGATATAGTAACAGTCTGGAGGCTGATGTTATAGTCTACTAAATTCCTCCTTCTAAAGAGTTGTTAAGACAGTGATATAATGCCCTTGATCCCTATTCTCTTTTCTAGATATTTCCATCAAATTTCATTACAGATCGTGATAATTATTCCAACCAAAGTTCAATTAGATTATTGGCAAAATCCTTACAAAAATTATCTCTTCTACTTCTTATAAAAATTATTTTCTACTTCTTTTTTTCTTTTCCTATTTTAATTTTTCAATTACAATTGAAATACAATATTTTATTAGTTTCATGTGTACAACATAATGATTAGATATTTATATAACTTACGGAGCGAACACCTCCATAAGGTGGGCATGTCTAGTGCCCACCTGACACCATACTTATCTTTTCTGCTTCGTTATACTGTAGTCTTACCTCAAAGTGGCCAAGTGGTCCGGATTCTTAAATGCGATTATTGGCTTCAGAAACTCTACTGTTTTTCGGTTTTAATTCACACTTGAAATTCTTTCTGGAGATCATGATGATCATTTGTCCTTGTCATTTTCTATTTTTAAAGATAGTCTTCTCTCCAACCAACATCTTTTCACAACCTCAAATATTTTCCAACATGACTGAGTTTTCATAGTAAGTTCGGAAGTCTGGAGGGACAGCCTGGAGGAATGAATCCCTCATTGCTAGGCAGTGGTGAGTGGGTAACATTGTCTGGCTTCTCACTGAACTGAGAACTTCAGATAGGCCTCTTACTTAAATCACACTCTCTGCAATAAATGTTCTGCTTATCCTTTAATGTCTTTCCATGATTATCTTGGATGAGCTATTAATGTTAAAATCTTCAATACAGTTTGTTAGAAGACATTGTAAGTGTTGTTTATACTAGCTCAATATACAAGGTGATGTTAATTATAGTGGTATTTCTATGTTTAGTTTGGAATCTTTGAAATTATGCTTTAATTAAATTGTGACTAACAGTATATAGTTAGCCTATTTAAATCAGTTTTGTGTTGAGAAACTTTGTAGTAATTTTGTCCCTGTGTTTGTTGCCCTTTAGCTGTAGTTTTCAGAAGAGTTGGGGATAAATTTGATTTTTTTCCCCCATAATAGATCTCTTAGTAATCTAGGGGTAGTTTTGTGTAATACACATGGAATTAAGGCACATAGAAAAGGTAAGCTGTGATATTTTCTGCATATATGTGTAAACTATTATTAGTGATCTCAGACCATAAAACATTAACATATTTTCATTTTTGTGATACTGTTATAGAATGGAAAATAAAATTGTATAAAGAGTAGCATATCTGTACAATATTTAAAAAGCGAGTTCATCTTTTAACATAATGTTATATCTTAATTATACCTAGTCATTGATTTTTATTTGTAATGTAACTACATATGAAATACAAAGTCACCATAGGATTTTGATTAGATTTCATTAATGTTATGAAGTTATGAAGATATTATCATCTATTAGCCATCTCAGGAAACTTGCCTGTTGTTAACTACTTCTAGGGTAGAAACTTGCTAACATCTGGTAGTATCTGACTTTGCTAACAATATGATGGGCTTGTAATGGCATCACATTATGCTTTTAATTTGCATGTTTCTGAAGTTAAACACCTTTTACATTTTTTTGTATTGAAAAAAATTTTTGAACATTATTAGGTTTTACGCCACTCCTCTTTTTTGAAAATGTCTTTTTTATAGAAGAGAATTGAGCTTTTGTCCAATACTTACCTACATTAGTTTAATATATTTAAACAGCATTTCTTTTTTCTTTTTCATTAGAAGAAAAGAAAGATTAATTTTAGGGACCCAACACTTCCCTTGAAGTATAGAAAATTAGATTCTCTTTGTATACTTTATAACTATGCTCTTTCTAAATTAGCTCCCTGTAAACAGAAGGATTCATGTCTTTGGCTTTTTAAATTTTTGCATTTAAAGACATTCACCAAATAGAGTGAAATAATGAAATCATCACTGTTTGACATACATGGTGACATCTCCTACTTTTTAGTATTGCATGCTCTACCTAGTTCATCTTAACCCACCACCCTCCCCTCCCAGTGACAAAACAAGTACATTTTTCAAAAGAACAAGCTGATCCTACCTTTGAAATGGCCCACAAAATCATGTTGTCTACAATTTAGACCATAGATTTTTTTCCTAGAAGCAGTGGTCTAAATTTTAGAGATTAAGTTGTGGTTTACTGTTCAGATAAGTTTTTGATGCAACTGAAAAATCTAGTTACTATTCTATAATATCCTTTTATCTGAAATAAATGCATTCTACCTCCCTTCTTCTTTCAAGGGCTCTAAAAAGAGCTCACCTGTGACCTCTGCAGTGGATCTCAGCTGCTTATAGATCTGAGTGAGCCACAGACAAGAAGGCCTCCAGGGTAATTTTCAGGGAATTTCCTGGGACTCCTACCATTTTGAGTTCATAATATTAGAAATCTGAATACTTTCACATTTAATTCTGAAATTCGTTACATAAGGTTAATTAGGATCACACCTATTTTACTTTTTGAGTGTTTTGAACCCATTTCAACCTATAATGTTGATGTAGCTGATAAGATTATTTTTCAGTTGAAGATATAGTTGCTTTTTACTTTATACAGTGTTATATTCAATTGCAACATGTAAAATAGTTTTATAGATACATTCATGTTTCTATGGAGGGAAGTATATAGAAAGACAGTATCTCAGCAGTGAGCCATTTTATAATTTGAACGTTTGTAAATTCAGGTTTTCATTCTTTCAGAAATGAGTGCAAAGAGGGCCAGAAGAATAGGGGGAAAAAAAAAAGGCATGGGCTTTATATTCAGAGTTCATTCAAATTCTAGCTCAACTGCATGAATTCAGGCAAATTTCTTATCTTTTCTGAACCTCAATTCTCTATGAAACCCCAATAACATGTCAAAGAACTATGAGTATGTACTGCTTCAATCTTGAATTCTCCTGTGTAACCTCTTTCTCTTTTATTCATCCGCATCTCAATGAATGAAAGCATCGTCCTCCTTATGGTTCAAACCAAAACCACAGAATCATCCTTGATGCTCTTTTTGTCCCTCGACACATGAAACCCAGTCTAAAAAAATCACATCCTCAGTGCATTCAGTCTTCTCTGTCTCCACTTGGGCATTCTATCCAAACCACCATCTTCTTACCCAGACTGCTAACTAGTGCTCCCTCGATTTCCATCATCACATAGTAGTGGGAAAATCTTTTAGAATAACATCAATCAGGTACTATCAGTCCTTAATCCCTGCTTAAAACCCTTTTAATCATTGCCTTCAGATGAAAATCTTTTCAGTGACCCATGAGTTTCAGTGTTACCTGCCTCTTCCTACCACTTAATGTTCCCTTATGCTCCTCCCCCTTACTACTTATTCTTGCTCTTGCTCTTGGCTCAAGGCCTTTGCACAAAATATTTCTACAACCCGGAATGGTCTTTCTTGAGACCTTCTCATGGCTAGCTTCTCATCATTCATTTCTAAGTTTAACTATCTTGCCTTCAAACAGATCTTTCTTAACCACCCAATGTAAAGTACACTGTGCCCAAACACAAGTCACTCTGTAACATATTATCCTCTCTCGCTTTCCGTGTAGCAATTATTAATAATTAATTTTTTCTTATTCTTTTATTATTAATTTATTGTCTGTATCAACCAGCATCGCCTGCACAGTAAAAAATAAGAAAAGAAGTGCCATGAGAGCAAGGATTTCATCATTCTTGTTCGTACCATTATCTGCCACACCCAGAACAGTGCTTGATACCTATCAGGTGCTCTGTATATAATTGTGGAAATCACTGTATGTGCTAATTATTTTTCATAAATATTTGTGTGTGTCTGTTTCCAAGTAACTGTACTAATTGCTGTTGAGGCTACAAAGTTGATCAGACAATGATAGTATCATTGACAATCTTCTGGCACAAAAGGGGAGCAAATAGAGCAAAAATATGTATATATGCACATATATATGTATGTATATATGTATATATACATATATATGTATATATGTATGTATATATGTGTATATAGTATATATGTATATATACATACATATTTTAAGAAAAGAAAAACTGTATTAAAATTATGCTGATGATAAACACTTTGAGCACCAAATGTGACTTGTATTCATCTTTTATTATTGATATATACTGAATATTACAATTTTAATACAGGTTTTCTTTTCTTAAAATGTGTATACATTTTTGGCACCGTGTGTGTGTGTGTGTGTGTGTAACAAACTTACAACTAGGAACAAAGAGAGATGCAAATAAAGCCACATAGGGGATAATAGAATTGGTTTTCCATAAGTGGGATATACTGTACAGAGTATGCGATTTATCCTAGTCTTCAATGGCTTATAATTTCATGAGCAAAAGCCAAGTTAATTTTGAAACAATTATGAACAGTGCTAACTGAGGTAGAAAATTGTTTTAATGTGAATAGGATGAATTATTTTTTAGGTGCCCTTAAGGTTTGTATATATACTATAATGGAGCATAGACAAACCAAATTTTGCAGTAAAGCTTTCATGTTTTGTAGGGTTAACCCATGGTATTTAGTGGTGTGGGATATCATACATCATTTGTGGAAACTTTTTCTCATTTTTTTTTAAAGACGAAAATCCTGTTTATTTAGTGTTTTGCAAATCTCTTAATGAGATATAAATTATAGTTAAAGAACTGGAATTCCATAGAGCACATTCTATCCCTAACTCTAGCACTTAATCAGACATTTGTAATCAGATTACTTTCATTTCCTTTTTTTAACTCAGAAGTAACATTTTCCAGGTATTTTTAAAGAATTAATTAGTTTCTGTTAATTAAGTGGTTTCCATTATTGCTTTAATAACTCTATCGACCCTCTGAGTAACGCACTGTAATTGTGTGGACCTTGTTTGCCAAGTGCAATACAATTGTCTTTGAATAGAATTCTTCTGCTGATACGAGTCAGTTAACTAGAGTGGTTTTGAAATGCCCACCTTGTGAGCCACTTGGGACCCTAGGAGTAGACTACTGGGTTGCTACATTCAAAAAATTTTACATGTACGTAGTTGGGAGGAAAATACTAACTTACAAGACCATCTAAAATGAATGTAATATATGATTAAGCTTCCACAATATGTCGTATGAATATAAGTGATAGGAGAAGTCCTAGGGCAATTGATACCAAAGTTCAACAGAGCTCTGTTTTCATAGTCCCATAGTCTCCAGTTTCATAGTTTCCACTGAGCCAGAAGTCATTTACATGTGTATTACCATGCTGGAAAATCTGCTCTTATTTTTTTTGTCCCCAAGTCTGAATTCTCCTTGGCATCCTGGAGATCCATTAAGCAATAATAGTTCCAGGAATGGTGACACTCCACAAAGTTAATATTTATGGAATGTCTAGGGGGTAAAGAAAAGGGGCGGGCTGAGGAATAAGGAAACAGATCTCTACTGAGTGCCTAATAAATTCCAATTACATATGTCCATATGTTTTCTCATTTAATCCTAATAATTATCTTGCAAAATAGATTTCCTTGTGCACATTTCACAGTTGAGGAAACACGCTCAGAGAAGGGGAAGAACTGCATGAGATAACTAAGCTAGGAAATGGAAGAGAAAAAACTTAGGTTTCTCTTTCTGCTGCATCTTATAACCTGCTGGATTTTAAAAATTTGTAAAAGCAATCTGATACAAAGAGGAGTTATTTCAGTGTTTGGGGAAGATTTGATTAGTTTCCATTAATTATTTTCCTTTAGTGAGTGATTTACCCCGGTGAACCTAGAAATAAGATGTAATAATAGAATGGGTCTTTTTGGGCAAGTACATTATAAAATAATCAAATCTACATTTGACAAGACTGATAGTCTCTGTCTTCAAGAAGTTCACAAACTAAAGTGGGATACAAGTGAACATCAACAACTGTAAAACAAAACAACAGTGAAATGTCAACAGTGAAATTCAAGAGATGGACCGTTTTTTTTCATGACTATTCTTTCCTTCGTCATTATCACTTAAATTCTTTTTCCAAAGAGTGGTTTATTAAGGAAAATAAAGTTGGAAGTATTAAAATAGGATTATTTTGCACAGCTTATAAAATAATATTTGAAAGCTAATTCAGATTGCTAAAATATTTTGGTGCAGTTACGCGCAATACTCTAACAAGAATCTGTGTTCCAAGGGGATCTAATTTGCATGTTACATTTTCTCAAGAAATACCAATTCAGTCTTTGCTTCATTTATTCAAAACTAATCAAATAGTCTTAGTTTGAATATTGCCTATCCATGGCTTAAGGTTATTTAAAGAAGCTTCATAACACCTGTATCACATACATACTTGCCCATTTTCTGAGAATTCCTCTGTAGTCATTTACTTAAATAAGCCAGGAAATATCCAGGAAAATTCAGCACCATGTATATTTAAAGAGGAGTAGTCTGGAGAGGAAAAAAACAGAGAGAGAAAGAGAATGCTATCTCTTTTTAAATGATAAATTGATTTGTCAATGTTATGATTATCTATGCTCTAGCTTTTCACTATCCAGCCAGCCACCTGGCTACTGAGCTGTTGCAATGTGACTAGTCCAAACTGAAATGTGCTGTAAGTGTAATATATACATCAGATTTCAAAGACTTAGAGCATACTATATATATATATATATATATATATATATATATATATATGTATATATATGTGTGTGTGTGCCTATATATATGTATAATGGCATCTCATGAATACTTTATATTGATTACATGTTTAAATGATAATATTTTAGACAAGTTGGATTAAAGAAAATATATATATTAAAATTATTTTTCTTAATGTGGCTGCTAGAAAATTTAAAATTATATAGATGCTCACACTATATTTCTACTGGGTAGAAATTATCTAAATGAAGAAGTAAATTGTCATGGCAATTTTTCCCATACCTTGATACTGATTCTTATTGTTTGTAACTTTGGAATTCAAGCCCATGGCATGGAAAGCATACCAAGTGAGATTATATCTTTAGCCAGGTCATCTCAACTCACTTATCACGTTTACTGTTATCTGTCATTAATCAAGAAACACAGAGGTGAAAAAGATGGAGCTTCTGTTCATCTGTGTGCCCGGGTAAGACAAGCATATACTTAACAGTAGGACATGATGAGCAAAGCCCCCTAAAAGACTGGTAAAGTGCCTTGTGGCTTTAAGAATGGTTAAAACAAACAAACAAACAAAAAACAGAACACACACTGCACACCAAACAAGCGAAAAACAAAACAAAACACCTCATTTAATAATTTAAGGAGGAAAAGAGAATTTGGTTAGAGAGAGAGGGCTTATCCAGAAGGAAGAGCATAAGCAAACATGAACAGCTGGAAAGGAAAAGTCATTCAAATAAGAGTGGCTATTCCAACTGACCCAAAACAGAGAAATAGAAAACAAATAGAAAAGATGATGGGATTATGCCTTGAATGCCAAGGTGGCAAAGCATTTATCTTTAATTTGTTAGGCTATGGGAAACCACTAAAGGCTTATAGACATATCAAAACTGTAGTTTTGAAGAGTTAGTATAAAACCGTGGCATATGATTTAGATTGGCAAACACCTAATAAGAACACTACTACTGTAGCCTTTCAGGCGATAAAGTAATAAACAAACAAATAAATAGAGAAATAAAAGTTGAGGGCCCATAGTAGTGTGGTAGAATGAGGACAGAAGGGAGAAATTGACCCTAAGAGGTATGCCTGAGGTGTTTTATTACACTGAGGCCTAGAATGGATACAGTCTCTAATAGCGTTTTATCCTACGTGTATGTCGGGCAATGGCAGACTTTCCTTTTTGTTCTCTCTTCATGTTTAATGAAGCTTACTTAAAGTGTTAGCTTTCTTCAGCTGTGCTAAAACCCTTTCAGAGAAGTGATTCTGCCCATGCTTAGGTCAGAGCTGTAAATGTTAAATGTAACTCGGTTTAAAAATTTCTGAGCACGAATTTAACAAAGAAAGTAATTTTCTTACTGTTAACAGATAATATTTATGCTATTTTCCCACTGTCTGATATCCAAATTATATTCATATTCTCTAGCCAATTTAAATATTAGTAACAAAGCAGAGCTAGTTGATAATCTCAGAGGAATTCAGTCCCTATATTTGAATTGCTAGCAGCGTTTTCAAGCATGAGACAAAGGAGGTACCTTTATTCTCTGTTCTTGACCTATGTCATTACTCATGTCTCAAGATAGACTAAGCATTTCTCAGGAGAAATATAGCTACTTAGATGTAGTTTCATAAATATGAATATGAGAGTAAACTCTTTGATTAAGTCACAAACCCTGAACTCACACATCACTAAAATGGGTCTAATTTTGTCCTTCAATAATCACTTATTAAGTTTTTTTTCTACGCGCAATATGCTTGCACAGGCCTCATGGTTGTCATCTGAGAAATGCAGGAGCTGGCTCCTTCTAGTTGAAAAATTTCTATAATTTACATCCACTTTTTTCCAAATATAAAGACCATGAGCTTCATTTCCAAAAGGGAAAATAAAGAATCACACTCTAGACAGGGAACTTTCCCAAAGCAAAGCTGTAATGAATAGTAGCAGTTTGAATCTTCCTCAAGGTATACGAGTATTTATATAGTTTGTGAGAAGTAAATGACCCATTTCAAACACTGAATCTCCGTTCTGTGTCAGGATTCCAGCTCTTTACCCACAGCCACTTATATTTATATTATATTTATACATTAAAGTAAGTCCAGAGAGTCCCTACTTCTAAGGTATTCTTGCCTTTTACTGAAAGCTGAAGTAGGGAAGGTTTGGAGCAGCTTATCTGCCATTGAATTCCAATACATTATTATTAAAAATTATGCATAATACTTGTATAGTATAACATTAGTATGAAATAATATCCAATTTAGTAAGATTGCTCTCACATAGCAGATTTATATATGCATAGCTTTATTTTTATTTAAATACCAATCAGCTGGCAGCATGGTACAAAAGAAATAGCTTTGAAGGAAATTGGGTCTACTAATCCTGGCTCCAGAATCTTTGGGTTTGACCTAGACAAGTTTCAGAACATCACTGAGCCTCAGGATCTTGATTTGAAAGTGGGAATTATAATACATTCTACCTCAAAGAATGATTTTTGAGGACTACTTGAGAGACTATGGATATAAGAGAGTGCTCATAAATTGTTAGTACCCTTCATGTGTTATCCTAATTGGAAAAAAAATGCATGTGGATTCAAACAGACCCAGAACATTTGCTTTAATTATTCCCTTGTATATGATTGTTGTACTGTCATAATTTCCCCAAGGCAACCATCACTAGGAAGTCAAAGACAGAATGATTCAGAGGTGCTGATTGAATGAATTGACTGCAAAGTTCATTGGGCATATCCTGGAAGGACTGTTTCTTGACAAACTTATCAAAGACTATAACATGTTCATTCATTCAACCAACAAACATATCTGAGTCCTAATGTACTCTGGCCATTACTCAAGCAATTGAGTATACAGTGCATGAGTACATTTTTCTTAGCATCAAAAACATCTTAACATACTTTGTTTTGGGTGCATCTTGGAAAACACTACTGTATACACCTGTAACTTAATCCTGTCAGTTTCAACTGTCCCTCTGGGTCAAAGCATCTTGAACCTTGCATTCTAGAACAGAGATTTGGAAATTTAAATATAAGAATCACCTGCAGTTTAAAATGCTATTTCTTGAGACTTAGTCCTAAAGATATTAGTTCAAACTCTGAGGAGGGACCTGGAATAGGCTGATAAGTGTGTGCTCAGAAGATTCTCACTAACAAGCTAGTCTGCATCTGTATTCCTTGGTTTTCCTCAAGGTGTTTATGTATCCGGAGTATTGTCTGTCTTCTAAATGGGTTTTACTATTTGTAATGAGGGGAGCTGCTTATAGAACTTACAGGTCATTTCTTCTGAGGTCAAAAACAAACAGAAATTGTGCTTTTAATTGGACTTCTAAAAGAACATGTGTTTCACTACTTGGTTGAAATAAGCCAAACTATAATTAGAAAATTAACTAAGGGTTGGGATTCAAGTGATCAGCTCTCTATAACAGTTGGTTAGTAAGAAGGTAATCAAAACAGTTTCTTTTCTGTGCCATGTAAACTACAACTAAACTAAAGTAATATGACTTGAACTTTAAGTGAAGAAGCTAAGAAAACTTAACATCAGTTACAACAATCATCTTTGATAGTAGCCCAAGAATATAGTTATTTTCCTGTGTTCTCAGTGATACATGAATATTTTAAATGTATAACAACTTCTTAGTAAATTCTAAATCAAAATTGTATATGTATTTTTTTGGTTAGCTACTCAAGGTATAAAGTTAATATGAGCACAGCTGGATGAACTGTTGTTTTGTCTTAGAACCTGTCATTAGGCAGGCTAAAGTGGAATGACACTTTTCTGGCAAGTTGTTAACTGGATATTCATGCACAGTCAGTTAACTGTCATGAATGTGAAAGTACCCAGCTGCTAGGTACCTACCACTTTTCTAGCTACTGCTGGTGAAGGCTACAAGAAAAGACAAACAAAAAAACTCACATGAGTCAGTACACACAGCAAAAGGTTTGGGTAGCCTGGGGGGAAATAAATTGTGTTGTAATATCTAACGAAAAGAAAATACAACATTTTATTCTTTATTCTTTGTGGTATCTATATCTATGTAAATAGATACAGATATATGTCTATAAAAATATAAGTAGATATATGATACATAAATAAAACGGGCATTAACCAGGCGAGGCACTCTGCCTTTTCTTTTCTCTTTGGAAATCCTTTTGGACATTCAAGTGCGAAACTTGTAAGGGAGTCAGGAAATCAAAATGAAGGTTAAATGGTAAAAGGGGGAAAAAATGGTATCATTTACCATAAGAAGAGAAAATGTTACCATATTTGAATTCAAGAAAAAATTTTGAGAATTGTGAGATGTACTTTGAATTGCGTAGACAGAGGATAAAACTAAGACCATTGAGGAATGATTTAGGCACAGCAGACCTTATTGATGAGGGAGAGGGTAGGTTTGATAAATTCTCTAGGGCCTTGAGAGGTTCTATGATTTTTTTCCTGCTCAGTGGTGATCAGACCAACATAACTGACATAACTGACTGATTTTGAGAAATTTTATTTTCAGCACCTGTCACAAACACATCCAGGAAGCCAAACGTGTGAATCCAGGTTTTCGTAGGGAGCAGAAAACCACCAATTAGAAGTGAACTTTCCTTCTCTGTTTTCTCATTTCATAAATGAGGAAACGGACGCCTGGGGAGGTTATCTCCCCTCTCCCCTGCACATACACACCATTTTCACTCAGAGAATAGGCAGCATATGTAATACTAGAATCAAAGTCTTAGGATTCTCTGGCTAATTTTCTTTCCCTTCCACATGCCATTAGTTGTGGTGTTACAAGTCATATAAAGAGGATATTATTATTCTTTTTACTTTCATGCACTCTTCAAACATTTAGATTGTGAAAAAAAATATTTTACTCCAGTGAAGAAAATTATTCTGTCACCAAGAAGAAAGGTTCCTCTTTCTACATAGTGAATTCCTTGCCAAAAACTAATTGCTTAGCATAAAAATGCTGCACTTGTTCATGCATTAGTAAAATCAATTCTCTCTCTATAATACTGCTCAGCCATTGTGTCTGTCAGCACCGTGGGTGTGAAGTTGAAACCTAAAGCTATGTCACCAGGCACAAAGGTTTATGAAGCTTGGCCATGTGTATTAATTTTAGGGCTGATTTTGCAGTTGATGAGCTCTCTAAGCATTGTGCTTTCCTTCTGTTCCCTTCTGTTACACAACATTTAGACACAAGGGGTGGAATGGTATTAGCTCCCCAATAAGAATTAGAGAAAGGAAAAGGGAATGAAGTACTTTTGTTTATTTTCTCAAAATTTTATTGAAACTTACTCTGTGACAAACATTGGTAGGTACCTGGTAGGTGCTGGGACACATGTGATTGCCAGCCCTGAAATAGCTGATAGTCAGGGTGTGTACTGGATATTGTTGTGTGTTTTTTTTTAAATTCAAAATGTTAAATGGTTTGACAAAGGCAAACATGGACGGGGTGTTGTCAGAGTACATGGAAGAAATACACAGCCCTGTTTCAGATGTAAAATTTGTTGACAATTGGTCTCTGTTCATGGATCACTTTTATATTACTACAGAACAAACCACCTCACTTAATACAATCTATGAAGATATTCAAGGTCAATTCTGTCATTGGACAAAATAGAAATTCTTTAAGTAACTAGCACACTTGAGATTAGACTTTTGATTTTTGAAAATTTTCTCATAGGTATCCAACTAATCAGTAAATATCTATTAAGCAATGACTGGTTTTAGCACTTTGTTAGAATTGGAAAAAATAGAGAAGAGTAAGTTGTCACTAGCCTGAAGAAAGTGTTCAGACTGGTTGAGGAGATAAGGTCACACCCAGTAAATAAGAATGTGCAGCATTGTAATGTCCAAACTGGAATACAGACTTCTAGGAGTAGTTACAAAGCCTCTTCCAGTACAAATTCATCTGACATCAAATTTCATTGTTATTTGAATATTTATTTAGATGCACAGTTGCACCAATAGCCTGATTTTCAATTACGAAAAACATAGATCCAGAAATTTTCACTTATGAAAAACATTTTTGGTTTTGTAATTAGGGAGTCCAGTAATTAAATATTTCCACAAAAACGGTATGAGATTATATTGCATTAAATCAAGTACATACTTTCATTTTACACTTAATAGCTCCTTTTAAGATCATCAGCAAATTAAAAAACAGTAACCCAGCAACCTTTATTCTCCCTATTAGGGAAAAAAATGCATTCCAATATGCCTTGCTAATCTTAATTAGTATTGTCTGAGTTTCTGGACCATTCCACCAGGAGGCTAGCCTGCAAAGAAACCTATTTCTGAGTTGCAGACTCTTGAGAAAGGACTCAAACTGGGAAACACTGAGTAGAGACTTTGTCTATTTGATTGAAGGTTAGAGGTGACATAAAATACGGTTTGAGAAAACAAAAGAGGCTGCCCTTTTCCCTATTAAGAATTGCTGAAAAGATTGAATGAATGAAAGATGAAACTTCTGACCATTCCTTTTGAATGGCTTGGTGAGTTACTACAGTTAATGAGACATATGTTTACTCCTGTCACAATGTACAGGTGGAACCTACTAAGTTCCCTTGTTTCTGGATATATAATTTCAGTTCCTATACTAAAAGGTAGAGTCTTCGAGAATAGGGACTATGTCCTTCACCATTGCTTATGCCGACTTCCATAACTTAGACTTATAACTGTATCATAGTCCCAGAATCAATACCTGCCTATTGATGAAATGGGTGAGAAGACCCATCTCCTGCCTGCTAAAATTATCGATTGGGGCTCTATGGGAAAATTCCATGACCACTGTCTGTTTCTAAGATTAGCCAAGCACAGCAGGCATCACACATTCACAATAGATCTAGGCTACCTCCCCTCTTCTTCCCACCCTGAGTTTTAGTATCACTTGGCTCATCAGTGCCCATTGATTTTGGGACAGGCTGCCACTGTTGTGAAAAGAAGACCTTTTTTTTTTTTTTTTTTTGGCTAACATCCAACTTTTTACTAATATCCTAACCAGTTTATATATTATACCTCATGAAGGAAACATGCATGTTTCAGATGATCCTCACGACTAGTACTTAATAAATTTCAAAGAGTTAAAACTATCAGGTTTGGGTACTGCTACTTGGAAAGGCAGTTTTTTCTCTTTTAAAGTGTGAAAGGTTTGCTCCTTATTTAAGCCTTCCCAAATTTAATATTAAGTCATCACTATTCATATAAAAACCTGGTGTTGATATCAACATTACACAAATTTAGATTAGCAAACTATACTTTTACTTCGTCAGAAAACAATTGTTTTAGCTTAATAGAGTAATTTAAGCAGATGAATGAATGATGAAAAGAATAATTTAAGCAGATGAATGCATAGATTCCACACATTTAAAAATATGTGTAATTTCCAGAGAGTACATAGGGAATTTGAAGATCTCTTCTTGTGTAGTTTATCCTATTTGGGTTTCATAGTACCACTAAAGTGGTCTATATATTACAGTACATTAAAGCCTATTGATAATACAGCCTTTATATAGAGAGTAGATTGTCTTAAAAATGCTGATTTCCTTTAAGAAGGTAATACCCTATATTGAGGCTAAAACTAGACATTGATAACTTATAGTTGCTCATTATGTATTTGCTTGTTTGTGTCTTAGGTGAGATTAGCTGCAATCATGTTTTCATATAAGTGGTCACGTGGGAATTGGAATTAACAGAGACTGAACAGAGTTGAGCTTGTAAATTGACCCAACTATAGATTGACCCCTGAAAAAAAGACTGACTCTACAAATTAAATGGACCAAAGGGGTGGGGGCGGGGGCAAACTTGGACTTGATTGGGAGTTCTGGTATGGTTAGGTCACTGATTCTTAAATTTCAGTGTACGAGGTCGGACGATGAAATTCATGAACTTAATTTTCCATCCTCGGTATATATCATTCTGCTGTGGATCTTGTGAAAATGCAGTCTGATTTAGTAGTGTATTAGTTTCCTATAGCTGCTGTAACAAATTGCCACAAACTCAGTGTCTTTGAACATCAGAAATGTGTTTTCACACAGTTCAATATTAGTTTCACTGGGCTGAAGTCTAGATGCTGCGTAGGCTGTACTTCCTCTGGAGGCTCTATGGGAAAAATCCAGTCCTTGCCTTCCAGCTTCTGGTGGCTTGAGCATTCCTTTACTTGTGGCAGAATCACTCCTATTTTGGCCTGTAATTTCACATTACCTTATTTTCTGTGTGTGTAATCCCCCTCTGCCTCTCTCTTGTAAGAATACTTGAGGTTGTATTAAAGCCCATCCAAATAATCCAGTATAATTTCAAAATCCTTAATCACATCTACAAAAACTTTACCATATAAGGTAACATTCACAGGTTTCAGAGATTAGTATATGTACATATCATTGAGAGCCATTACCAGCCTACCAAAGTGGGTCTTGATTGGGATTAAGACTCTGAATTTCTGACAATTGCCCAGATGATACTGACACTGCTGGTCTGTGTATAACACTTTGATTAGCAAGTGGCTGGATTATAAATCTATAATGTTCATCATGATCTGACTGGTTCAGAACAGAATTGTACTCAATTTGGTACAGAATCACATAGTAACAAGGGACCTAGGGGACAAGCTGAAATTTCTAGGAGATGGAGTAGCCAAGAATTAGGATGGTTATTTGGGAACCAAACATTTTTCGGGAGTGTCAGGCTGGAGGCCTGCTTGCAGGGGCGTAACTGGAATATTAGTCAGGAACCAAGGCAGAAGCTCTGTTCTTGAAAATGGGCAAACAAGCAACTCATTGGGCAGACATAGGTCCTGGACACTAGGTTTATGTCAAGAAGGCTAATGTCATTCAGATTCTGTGAGCTGGTTTACCTTAGCCTCCTGCCCACCATGGCCAGGACTGATTATGAAACTATACTAGCTAGAACTGAGTGTATGTATGGCTCTCAAACTGCTGATTGGATAGATTTGGGAGAGGGCTCTGAAATCTCCGTTTTTAACCAAGATCTTAAATAATTCAAATGTAGGTGGTCAGGGAAGCCATCTTTGAAAAATATGGTTGAACATGGTAACAACATCAGAGTCTCCCAATTTATTTACCTTTGAGTTAGATGAGGTAAATTGAGTATCTATCGCATGTTACCAGGAAATGCTTCCAAAAAAGAAGTCTTTCATCACTAAAGACATGTGGAATGTGACTCTTGAACATGTTCTACGGGTGGCTATACAATCTGGAAACAGTTGAATACACATAACAAATGAAGTATCAATATTCCATCACAACACGTTATATTTGATATGTTGTCCTACATTACTAATACATAGTCCAACAGACATGCTGCATTAGGCTGCATTTCCATCCATCTCTGCATATGCATTTGTGAGATGTTACCTCAGATGATGTGTTCCATCACATTTCACAAAAAAGATAAACACACACACACACACACCTGTGTCTTTCATCTAATCCATACCACCAAGTCATCCACTCTAGTTTTGCAAATTATCATCTAGCCATTTCAACAACATTCTGGCTTAGAGGGGTGGTGTGTCATGCTATTAGAGCTACTTAGATGACTTTCTCTCCCCTGTAAAATACGGTATTATTTGATCACTTAAGTGGTCAAACGTGGCATGTTTTAGACTTTATGTCCACCCTGTAGAGTGACCATGGAGCTAGACGACTACAGGACTGCCTTGGTTTGTTGCTATAGACTCAGTCAAAAGGGCATGGGCTGTGGAATTATAAAACTTGCATTGGAAAAATGAAAAGGTTTGCTGATCTGATTTTTAAGTGCCTTTCAGTTTTAAAATGATTTGAAGTTATGAAATGAGCCAGTGCTCCTGGATGTGTGAAAATGGAATCGCATAGATCCCATAGGCCCTATTGGTGATCAAAATTAATTTTGATAAGTTGTTTTTCATAACAAATCTGGTTTACCTCACTTCTGTTTGATTTCAGCTCAATCATCACTTTTCCAGATAAGCTTTCCCTGACTTCTCTGATCAGGTCAAATTCACCTAATTTTCTACTCTCAGGGGAACACATACTTCTACCATTAGTACTTGTATCATTTACCTTTATTTATGATTATTTGACTGATTTTTGTCCTTTTGATAAATTATAAAATCTTCAAGACAGGAACCATATATTTTTTTTGAACATTTTATTCCTGGTACCATGCACAATATTTGACATGCGGTTGCTACTCAAAAAAATAATTGTGCTGAATTGATTGCAAATAATGAACACAGTTTTTCATGAATCTGGGGACTTTTGCCTGTCGTGTTGCCCTCATCTCAGAAACTCCTTCTCTTCTGCTTATGTGACCTACTCAGTTATTATAGATCTCAGGAACCTATTATTCCATGAAAAAATAACCTGAAATGGAAGAGAAATGAAGGGCATAATAATTTTAAATTATGTTAACTGAGTAGTCTTCCAATAACTCTTTCAGATGCCCATTGGGAAGAGTGCCGGGAGCAAACAAAGATCTGAGCCTCTACTTCCCTTTTCCTCCCTCTTGTCCTCCTTCAAACACCTCAGCCCTGCCTTTGTTTATTTACCATTTTGATACAGATCTTTATGCTTAACAGATTTGGAATATTTTTAAGATATTCAAGATGTCATTCAATGTGGTAGTTTTTTTTTTTTTTTCCCCACTTAACTATTCTGCACAACATTATCTCTCAGTTTTCTAAGCTAGAAACACCCTTTAAAGCAATAATCAATTTGATGATTTGAAAGCTAGGGAAAGGATAAAATAAAAGTAAATACCACCAGCTATTTTTTTCCAAAATTGTTTCTCAAATGTCCTTTTATAAAGGAGACCCTGAAGTCTTATTCAAGCTGAATTAATGATTAGCAGTGGTCTGTGCTGTTCCATTGGCAGTACCAGGCTCTAGCAACAAATCTCTCTGTTTACTGCATGAAAAAAATGACTGTTAATACAGTAGGACTGATTACTTACTTTGTCAGGTGGCAGAAAAAGCATTTGTTCTCCCTGGACCAGGCCTCAAGTGTATCAGCCTTCTCTAATGGACTTATCTTGGCCCAAGCAAAAGTGTGATTTTTCAATTTCCTTTCAAGTTCACTCTTATCTTAGCTGGTATATAGTTTCTTCTTTGCTAGAAAGCTCAGCCAACCTTCTAGAGTTAAAAGAAAATCATAATTTTATTCATAAGTATCTATCACGATGCTCTCCTTTTAATAATTTCCCTTTAATTCATTATTAGCAAACTATTAACCACTGGTAAGTTAGGGAATGTTTGCATGCTGTCTCATTTCAATCATGTACACTTACCAATCACATGAGGTTCTAACATCACTCTTGAAGAACTTTATGTGGCTACTCCAGTTCTCAAGGACCCATTTATTTTAGTGCTCTCAAGAATAGTATTTATTATGTGATGGAATGATCTGTTTTGATTAAATGGAATATTTAAGACTACCATACCCTGACTGACCAATCCCTTGGCATATTTCATGTTTCTTCATAACTCAGTTTTTAAATGGTATTCAGTGAAGCTTCTGGTTGGTGAGTTGTTTATCTGTCAGTTTTTCTAGTGGAAAAGACTGGCAGAAAAATTAGCTATTTACTTTTCAAAAGCTTTCCGTACAGTCTATTGGGAAGTCTCTCAGGGTTCTGTGGCAAGAAAATCAATAACGGATACACACAGGAGAAGGTAAAAGGGTCTGTAGCAGTATATGTGATATTCCAGGAATGAATAGAGGGTGAATTGTGTTGGAAAACAGAATGGAATATATATATATATATATATATATATATATACACACACAGAGAGAGAGAGAGAGAGAGAATCTATATCTATATATCTATAGATATATATCTATAGATATGTATATCTAGATATAGATAATCAAGCCCTAGCATGATTTTTCAGGATGATTATAATATAAAATAAGCCTTACTGTAGTTCCCTGAAAATAAGACCAGGTCTTATATTAATTTTTGCTCCAAAAGATGCATAGGGCTTATTTTATATTACTAGCATCCTGAAAAATCATGCTACGGCTTATTTTCCGGTTAGGTCTTATTTTCAGGGAAACACAGTATTACTTCTATAAACCCAATGAATCGATCTGACATTCATCAAACAAATAGAATTTTATAGAAAACTATTGTGAAACATAATTCCAAAAAAGTAAAATTACAAAAAATTAATTTTACAAAAAAATATTTAGATATATGAGAGAAAAATAGTAAAATAAAGTTGATGGAAAGAGCTAGAAAAAGTTATACCCCTAAAATCTTAATAGCCACGTATCATTCATGCTAATAAAAATAACTTGAATTGCTATAACACTAAAAACCTGAGCATTACGTAGCAGTATAGGCCTTAAATCTGAAATGCTAGCACTGCTCATTATTGTCTACTTTGGGTCAAGTACTACGGTACCTCCAAGGATACAAAAATAGTCCCTGGTTTTAAGGAGCTTACCTTTGGAGTTCCCATGTACTTTCATCTAGTAACTAGACTGAAAATTCCTTTGGCAAGGAACTGTATCTTTATTCTTCTACCCTTTTTATCACCTTGGCCAAAATTTTTATTTGATTAGTCACTCAATAACAGTTCACCAAATGTGTTCATATTGTTTTAACTCAATGGGTTCCAATAAAATCGAACTATATGATGTTTAATCTAAGTGGATCATTAAGTGCTCAGTAGCATTCAAGTGGCATTCAAGTCAATAAAGATTGATTGGTAAATATTTTGGTAGTTGACTAAAATGAGAGGTGAACATTTGAGATACTATATATTTTTTTTTCCAAATAAGATCTTAAGATGAATGAGAAACAACTGTGATAATTAAGATGGTTGAGAGGAAAGGGAATGGGCCAGTTGTCAAGTTTCCTGTTTTACATGCACAGAGGAGCACACAGGCTTATCTGGAAGTGTGCTATTGAAATAGAAGGAAGTAGAGGTTTAGACAAAGAATATAAACAACATCACGTGACAGAACTGTTGAGAGTTGAAGTAAAGAATGAAATGTTTGATCTGGGATAATAAGCCAGATAAAGCATAGGTCCAGAGATTTAAAGGAGTTTGAAGGGTTTGCCCTTGAAGGAAAATATGATTGACTCACTACCTTAATTTCATCAGTATGTGTTAAATTTCCATGAGTTTTAGGACAGTGTGGATGAAATGTTTCTATAGCAATGATTGTCAGCCATGGTGATTTGACTACCGTCTTCTCCCCCACAGAACATTTTGCAATGTCTGGAGATATTTTTGGTTGCCACAACTAAGGGAGGGCATGTTACTACTATCTAATGGCAGAGGCCAGGGATGCTGTTAAATATCTTACAATGTACAGGACACGCACTCACAATAAGCATTCATTGATCCAAAATGTCGATACTACCAAAGTTGAGAAACCCTCTTTTAGACACATTCTTCCTAAGTCTTTCCAGATGACCCTATTTGCATATTTATTATTCTGTATTTGATTTAATATTTTTCATCACCATGAAAGGATTAAATTATTAGTACTGATGAACTAATGTTGGTCCTAGCGATTACTATCAGTTGTTACAAAACTCTGTCCTTTCACTTTACCACAGCAGCTGTATGCTTGTTAGGAGTATCACCTGAGAAAATGTTTTTTCCTAATAAAGCAGAGGACGCAAGTCCTGATTAGACCAAGGTAAAAATTAAACCTTCGGTCTCCAAAGAAATGTTTTTATAGTAGTCCTTTACCATTATAACCCTCTGACTATTTTAATACAAACTTGTTTCTATAAAGCCATATTTTGGTTGCTATAACAACTTGATATTGCTCTTGATGAGCTCATCTTGCCTTAATGTTGCTTTTAAAAAGTTGGGGTTGCTATGACTACAAAATGCTGCTTTATTTTCAGCAAGCTTTTCCCCCCGTATAATTTTGCTTTTAAACATGTATGTGTACATGCAATACATGTATGTGTACTTTTACTAACATGCATTATGGGAGTCTACAGTATGGTAAGACCATGTGTAAAATCACTTGAGGCAAGATGGCAATTTATTTAAGTGTACACTATTATTCTTAAATCTATTTTCATAATGCTAGATGAACTCAGATTAGAGATGTTTTTTCCTCCTTCTTTGCTTTCCTCCTAAGTAAATAATATAACTGCTCAGTGACAGGCTCTCGATCTTTGTTTTATGATTTATTACTTCTTCCATATTATAACCTCTTCCTGTTTCCAACATATTTGTGTCTTGGCCTTGGATGGGTCATTTGAACTTGAAGAATGTGGAAGCATGTTGTGTCTTAATATGTTCATGTTTATAAATGAGTCTACTTTACAACACTGATGACTATGGTTTTCTTTTTTCTTTTTTTTACAGATTTTATTGGGGGAGGGGAACAGGACTTTACTGGGTAACAGTGTGTGCTTTCCAGGACTTTTTCCAGGTCAAGTTGTTGTCCTTTCAATGTTGGTTGTGGAGGGCGCAGCTCAGCTCCAGGTCCAGTTGCCATTATTAGTTGCAGGGGGCGCAGCCCACCATCCCATGCAGGAGTCGAGGAATAGAACCAGCAGCTTTGTGGTTGAGAGCCCACTGGTCCATAAGGAATCAAACCGACAGCCTTCAGCTTTAGGAGCATGGAGCTCCAACCACCTGAGCCACCGGGCTGGCCCTATGGTTTTCTTTATATCACAGATAACAAGATTCCCATTGCTAAGGTTTTCTTTCATTCAAATTTGGAAAAAATCATGAGGCTGGAAGGTAGGATACCTTGACTCTGTTATTAACTCTGTCACAATTAGCTATATGAACACCTGATAACCACCTTATCTCTCTAGAGGAGTGCTGTCCAATAGAAATAAAATGTACATATTTAGCATACATCTCTATTAAATTTGGTCATACAGCGACATTTCTTGTTTATTGGTCATTTAGTAGGGTCTAGGTCCTGTGTGAAGTCTTAAGAATATATAAATGGTTAGGAAATTTTTTTCTTGCTCTATGACAGAGAGAAAGTGAGTGAGAGATAAAGAGAGAGTGGGAGAAGAGAAGGCAAAGGAGAAAAGGAGGGGGAAGAAGGGAAGGAAAGAAGGAAGGAAGGATAGAAGGAAATAAAGATTCTTTAAGTTGTTTCCAGCTACTATGTGCTATCATCAATAATCTAATTTTATTTTACTGTAATTAAGAAATATTGGAGTAAAGTAGGCAGTTCTCTGCTACTTTTGTGTGATTTATTCACAATTCTATTCTTGGGTAATAATTTCACAGATTAAGTGCACTCCATACATTTATTGAAGTGATCTCCTTTCCTGTCAAAACATGTAATTGAATCCAAGATTAAATAAATATTATTTTCATGGGAAAATGTAATTAGTTTGAAAAATCCAACTGTGCATGAATATTTTAGGAAAATGAAAAAGGGGTATCATGTGGAAGATTGTTATTCTTTCTCTGTAGTTTTCCTTGCTGTTTGAAGATTATGGTGTGTAAATAATCAGGGAGAAGCACATGATTGTCTTAATTTTGGTACCACACTGCAGGTGATATTGCCAGGACATCACTGATGTGTCCAGATCCCTTATCACATTATTGCTTTTTTTGTTCCTTTCCTGCCTTTTCTCATTTGGAAAAAGTGAAATCAAAGTGAGCCACTTGACTCTTGTAACCTACCCAGTGAAGGAAGTTTCTGCTTTCTTTTTTAGCCATGTGTCATTTTTTTATCACCATTATTTTAGAAATAAAGTGGTTTTTTGGATGGTTTTTAATAAGCTGAGCCATTTTGCCAGGAATGCAGAGGTTTGGATGATCTAATCTGTTGTGGAAATAAGAGAACAGTGATGCAATGTGAGCCAGTTCCCAAATTAGGCTGCAGACTGTAATCTGAGTTGTGACTTAAAATGTTTGATGCTGACAGCTCTTCACGTTACAAAACATTTTAGCTAGCTCCCATCAGTTGTCACAGATTTTTTTTTTTTAGCCTCTTTTCAGTGATACAACATAATGTCTGCATTTTATATCTCTTTGGCCTTTGTAAATGGGAATTACGTTCAACACATTTCACTTTCAGAGTTAAGGATCATTGTGGAATCCTTGCAACAGAGTTCCACAGTGAGTGATCAGTCTACATTAGCCTGAGGGGTTTGCTCAACACAAACATTAGAATATACCTGATGTGAGAATAACCTTAGGCATTTGTGATCACATTATTTCTCTCTAAACTGGTAAATAAAACTATTGGTACCCTAAGGGGATTTGTTTACATTGAGTACAGATTATAGAGGCTAATTCTGTGTACTGAAAGAAATGACTTCAGCAACCTTTCAAATTATTCACCATAAACTCATGTTTATTTGTAGATTATATGTGAATTATTCATTTTATGTTTTTCTGTCTATTTTTTATACTATGGATAACTTTTTTCTGACTATTTTTACTGCAAAGCAGTAGGGACAAATAATTATGTTAGGTTTGCCAATTGACACTGGTTAAAAGTTTGTGATAGATTATATTTATAGTTATTTACATTTTTGTTCCCAGGTATCATTTTTAAAATGTGGAGCCCTTTGAGCAAAAACATGCTTTAAAAGGCTACCTTTAATTCATGGGCTGAAAGAATTCTGATGTTAACTCATTAGACTATAAGACACACTAGAAACATGGAATTTTATAGATGGAAGAGACTTTGAAATCAACTCATTCCATAATTTTCAATCTTTTTGTCTGGCAAGTCGTTTTTTTCAAAAGAAAGTGTACCCTGAGCTTCAAAACATCAAGGACAGATTGAAGAACAAGAGAAGAAGGGAGGGTGAGGAGGATGGGAAAGTGTCATCCTTTCCCTGGAACACTGAGTTCAGATGGAAAGCCACATATCAACTGTAACTCCATCCATTTACCAATAAGATACAGGAAACTTAAGTGATTTGTTCAAGATCAGACAGCTCTGCCTGAAAGCCTGGTCAGTTAGGCTTTTTCATTCACTCATTCAACAAATATGTGAGTGCCTAGTATGTGACTCACTAGTTCTTAGACTATTGGAGTTTTCGCGATACAAGCATGAACAAGCAAAGCAAGGCCCTGCCTTCATGGAGCTTACGTTCTTGTTCAGGATGAATAATACACTAGCAAATGCATGTTGGAGGTCATTTCAGATTAACACTGTGTGATGTGATGACATAGAGTGACTTGAGAAGAAGGTACTTGTTATTGAGGTCGGAGGGCCTCTTGGAGAAGGTGACGTTACAGTTGGTTCATACTCTGCTCCTTGTCTTCCTCATAGCGCTCAGTGGTTACTAGCAAAGCTGTCATGTTGAGGTTATAGTGGAAAGGACACTAGATTATAAATCAAAGATAGGGGTGCTAGCCTCAATTCTGTGTCCTTTTGAGATGTTACGTACTTTATATCTGTAAAATGAAAGACTTCATGTCTACACAGGGTTACGGAAATTCTGGTCTCTGCCTTTATTTTTCCTAGCCCTCCCAACCACCCTCCCTGCTACTGTACCACTTTTCTGTACGTTATTTTCCAGTAATACTGAATTTGTTTAGTAAGATTTATTAAGATATTTTAAGCCTTTAAAAGGATGGTGGTTCTCTTAGCCTTGGCTGACTCTTTCAAATTCCTACATTTTTAAATATCTTAAGTCACTACTTCCCATCTAAAACTTTCTCTGACTCTTTCTTACAGAGGGAGGAGTGATTTTTGTTTTGTTTCATTGTTTTGAGCTATTGAAATGTTCTTTTAAAATGGTGTTTTTTACCCTTTAAAGTGTTTCATTGCACATATTACACTTAATCACTAGTAATCGCTTATGTATTCTTTCCCCATTAGGACATGAGCTCTTTTAGGGAACAAAATATAATCGCTTATGTATTCTTTCCCCATTAGGACATGAGCTCTTTTAGGGAACAAAATATGTTTGATTCACAATCAAAACATGGTTTTTGCCCACAGAAATTACAATCTAAAGAAACTGCATGCAATTTAAAATAATAGAATAATTATACACTCATAAACACAGAGAAGAACCTTACCCAGAGCTGTCTCATGGTAAATGGCCTTTGTTCTGCTGTTACACGATCAGATTGCAAAGGGGGATGCTTTCTGGTTTAGCCTGGGAGAGAGAATATATCTGCTTGCTGAATCCTTCACTAAATTGGAAAGAATATACACATTGAATAGGAAACAAAGAAACAAACAATATTTTACTGAGACTCAACTTTCCTCGCACCCCAAGGAATTTAGCATATATTGCGATGGGCACAAGAGAGTGTAACCAATCCATCAAATACCATCTTGCAAAATAATCACTAAGTGCTTCAGAGATTAGATTGATAATAGAGTCAACCTTTGGTAAACATTTAAAGTATGTTTTTGTCAGCTTCCTCAAACTCCATCTTTTTGTCCTATCCTCGGTCGATTTATAAGTGAAAATGCAAGGATACAGTTTTGTGGGAGCTAACAGAGTATTCAGCTAAAATGCTTGGTCAGAATACCTGATTTCAATGCATTGTTCATCTAGTTACCAGTTTTGTCATCTTAGACAAATAGCTTACTATGCTGCACCTCCGTTCACATATCTGTGACATGTGAATAGCACCTGCCTCATAGATTGCTCTAACGACTAGATGTATCAATGCACGGGAAGTACCTCGTGCAAAACCTGGCACATGTTGCTTTAAAATTCTTGACCATAGCTAAAATATATTGTAAATATTGATGTCATTTTGGTTTATTTTTGATATTACAATTCCCTAGGGCTATACCTAGTTCAGAAGTAAGTTGTTTTTCTTTTCTTTTTTAATAAATGATAGGTTAATTCATTATTCGCTTTATTCAGTAGTTCTCACATATATTCCTTTTTCCTCATTCAAAAAAATATTTGCAACACTTTCCCCCTCTAACTCTCTGGACTAGTTAGATAACTAACAGTTGTGTAAAGAAAGCCTATGAATTCCAAGGATTTTTGATAAATGTAAGCCTGGTAACTCCCTCTGAGACTTGAACAAGTTGCTATTCTGAGAGTTTTGTTATGCAGCCATCACTGTTTCCAGTGTTGTCTTTTGCTGTAGAAATACATGAGAAGTATGTGCACCATGTTATTTTACTCTATTTTGTTCTGGCTAACATGGTATTGAAGGTTCCAACTGAAGACAAAGTAATTATACAAGTCATACCCTGTAAAGAACTAATGGTATCTTTGTGTTTATGTTTTGACATAGGAAGGTCAGATGAAGTGTTCAATTAGTGACACATTAGCCTCATCTATAAAGGACAAATCAGAGGCTAGGGGAGTCATCTGGATGAAAGGGAATATTAAAATACTCATTTAGAATTTAGAATGCAAATCAAAGTATGTCTGTTTAGTAGTTTGAAAATTTTATAGTCTTTTGACAACAAGCTAGAAGGAGGTGTTTTATGTGATTAAAGCACATTCTTCTAACATCACTTCTTTTTTTTTAATTGCAGTTTATTGGAGTGACAATTGTTAGCAAAGTTATATAGATTTAAGGTGTACAATTCTGTAATACATCACCTATATATCACAAATATATGGTGATGGAAAGAGAAGTAACATCATTTCTTAAATGGGTGAATCTAAAGTAGGTTCTTTCTGCATGTTTGCCCAGGGAAATAATTGTTCCTGGCGTGAGGTCCTATATTTAGAAGAGAGAAATCTAAAGAGAATGGCTGTGACTACAACAGAGTAGCTTAACAGCAAATTTGTAGATAGTGGTAGGTTATCCCACGCTCGTAATTTTCTTGGTTGTTACATTGTCTCACTCCATGCAGCTGAATGGGTCAGATTACTGTGGAGGGATATGTTGCAGCTTTCTGAAAAAACCCTGGGAGGTGTGGTATTTCCCTTTGTGTTTCACTGATGAAAAGTTTAGTAATCCTAACAGTGACCTGAGACTGATTTACGTAGACATCCTATATAGTAGAGATGGTCTTTAAATATACACATCCAATTAGTAAACTTTTACTGAAATGCCTTAGTAACTGTAAGATCTCCTGCATCACTAATTTTGTGTTGATATTTAAGCCGTATTCCCTTATTTGCAGGAATGTATGGGAAGAGAGGTAGTTAATATTTGCTGTTCTTTCTAAGTTTGATCTAGAACAAGGCTGAATATACTTTTTAATGGGACTGAGAGTAAATATTTCAGACTTTGCAGGCTAAGAGGCAAAATTGAAGCTATGATGAAGGTACTTATAAAACCGTGGGAAAACTGCCTTTCCTTATTCTCCTGGAAGCAATAGGCTCTCACAGTAGCACCTAGGTGAGAAAAAAAGGCAAGTTGATGGTTGATGCAATGCTCAATTGGTGAACTCTGCCTGCCAGGTCACCTGGCTCTCATTCCCATGTCCTGTCTCTCCCTTCTGGTCTCCCTTCATATTTCTGGTGAATAATACTCCCATTACAGGCAGCAGGAGCTGCCCAGTAGCTCTGAGCCAGTTCAATCCCTACCCTTGCTCATGACATAGAAGGAAGAAGAGAGATAAATGTCTGGTATCCTCTGCTGAAATTAAGACAGTTTGCCTTGATAGCAGTGCATGTGCTGGTCTTTGTGTTATGGTCCATCATTTTAGTTGTGGAGAGAAGAGGGTGGAGAAATCTAAGTCCAGATAATTTATACAGGAAAAACAAACAAACAAACAAACAAAAAACTTCTGAAATCAGCCCATTTGTATAATTAGGAACCACCCATAATGCTTCTTTGCATTGAGGGCACTCAGTCACTGAAATATTGTTTTCTTGTTTCCTTTTCCAAATAATGTTTCATAGATATTGATGTAATTGATACATAAATTCAGATAATATTTTCAAATATTTTGCTGGAACATATTTCCTTTTGAATTTCCCAAACTCTACTTCTACCCCTTCTTTGCTATCTATTTATTAACTACTAACTCTGATCACATTTTAATGTCAGATCTTGAGACTTATGGTGGCTTGGTCCAAATATCTTGAAACCCATAAAACAATGAAGGCCCTGTCTTCTATATCCTGCCTACTTTTTTCTTTTAAGCAAGCAAAGGAGTGGTTATGCTTGCATAGTGCAAAAGGATCCAGTTAAAAGAGCAAGAGGTTAAACCTCCACCCAGACAGTGGAAGTGTGGAACCACACACGGAATAATTTAACATCAGGGAAGAGGATCAACATTCCGACAGCTTCTGATACTTCAGGATTGTCTAAAGTTGAATCAATGACCTTTCTGTCCTCATTGCAATTATATCTGTCCCAAGCGAAGGTCTCTTTTTGGTATTGGAGTCTCTGATGATAGCAGCATAATCAGAGTAGAAAGGTCACCACTGCTCAAACCTGGCTCCAGAGGTTAAGGAAACTTGAAGATTGCTGGCAAGGAGCAAAAGAACAGACAGCTTCTTGTTCCACTTGGGGTTTATGCCACTGGCGTCCTGGACTTCCTTAAGATTATTGATCTTTATTTTCTGAGCTCTGTAATAGCCCTAGGAACAGCCATGGTTCAAGAACTAATATTTTTAGGTCATATAAGCTAACCCTGGCTTATTTCGAGTGCTTCCAAACAAAATACAACGGCTTAAAAAAGGAAAGAGCTGGAGTTTGGGGAGGGTGCTCCATCTCCAGAGAAAAATAGTCATCATCATCCCTGTCCCCATCAGCTTTATCATCATCGCAGGCACACTTTTCAGATTTTTAAAAAATTTTTCAATTACAGTTTACATACAATATTATATTCGTTTCAGGTGTACAGCATAGTGATTAGACATTTATATAACTTACAAAGTGATCACCCTAGTAAATCTAGTACCCATCTGACACCGTACATAATTATTACAATGTTACTAACTCTGTTCCTCTTGCTGTATTTTACATCCCCATGACTATTTTGTAACTATCACTTTGTACTGGTTCATCCCTTCCTTTTCATCCATCCTCCCCAAACCCTCTCCCATCTGGAAACCCTCAAATTTTCTCTGTATCTATGAGTTTGTTTCTGTTTTGTTTGTTTATTTTGTTCTTTACATTCCACATATAAGTGAAATCACATGGCACTTGTCTTTCTCTAGCATACAAAATTTTATACTTAATGTATACCAACCGCTATTCTAAGAACTTTACACATATTAACTCACTGTAGTACTAACAATAACCCTACGAATAAAAACCATTGTTTCTACTTCCTAGATAAACGAATTTATGAGAGAGATTGGACTTATGGGTGATGTAGAGCTTTGGTTTTATCAGCAGTAGAGCCATTGAATGTTTTAAGCAGGGGAGTGGCATTGTCTGTGTTTCAAACATCTAGACATTTAAAATCCATGGGAGATTAGAGGAAGAAAAAACAGGCTAGGTGTGATAAAAATTCCAGAGGAAGTGGTGAGGAGAAAGAGAAGAGAAAGGGGTTGGTTTGATAAATAATTTGTATGAATAAACGGGATTGGGTAATTGGGTTTGGGGGAAAGGAATGAGTCAAACAAGTCAATGTCCCAAGTGAATTTTGTGTATATATAGAATAGAAAGTGGGCAAATAATAATGCTCAGTCTTATGAATCCCTGACTCATGACCTGACATTAGTGTACCAGCCTGCCCTAGGAAGGATGTTTGAACTTGACTGGGTCTTTCTGCATTCCATTTGATTAGAGACAGGCTGGGGAAGATTCCCTGAAAGACTGTCAGGAGACTTTGCCTTGAAAACTGCGAATTCAAAAAAAGGAAATAAGAAATAAGTCACTTAACTATTAAAGATCCAATCAAATCAATCAAACCAAACCCTCTTGTTTTGATAGCTGTGTAGGGAGGGATCTGCCTGCATTTTCCTTTGTAAGAAAAGCTTCCCAGGACTCTAATGTTAATTAGGGAATTTGTGTTTTCTACAGATGATTGCATTATCATCACAGACATGACAGCTAAACCCCTCTAAGCAGGGAGAAAGAAACCATTTAAGTGTTCTCGCCAATCAAGCTTGAAAGGATTTTAGAGATAATGGATAATTTGACATTTGCTATCAGAACTGCCCTAAAGCACATTCATAGATGTGCATATGGGTCATTTCTAGTCCTTCCTTTGTGATGCTTCCAAGGAGAGGGAAGAGAAAGAACACATTGTTATCTATCTAGTAAGATATTACTGGAGAAACATCAGCTGAGTTTATGAATACTATCTGTAGTTGCTTCCTTAAACTTTCCTTTAAGCTGGACTTCTAATTCAAACGTACTGTCACTGGTTGAAGTCTTTTAATGGTTCACGGAAGTTAGCAAAGTATCTGAATGATAGTTAGGTTTTGGAGATGCTATTTTCCCCTTTATGTCTCAACAAATATTAACACAGTTAATTTGATTCAAGTTGATCATTGCTTGAAGGTAACTTGGACTCTAGGGAAATTTGTTTTCCAAATTTTAGTATAATATCTAGCATAAAAGTCTGAATATTTGTAACACTGAACTGAAGATTGTAGAAAGTCTTGAAAAATAATTCGAGGAGTCTCTCAGGGTGAAGTTTTAAACAATAGCACCTAAAATGGCTCTGAACATAAAAATAAAAACAAAATTTAAAAATTTAAAAGTCTGTGTCCATTATCTCTCAGTTCATTTGGAAATGCTGAAAGCACAAAGTCACAGACCATCTCCTTATGCATGAAGAATTCTCCCTGTTTCATTTTTGGTGCAATGATAGATAAAAGAAAAAATACAGTGACAATGCAGCCATCACCTCTCCTACTTTAAACCATTTCAGGCTTTAAGTTCTGTGTGTCTCAGGCCATAATTTCTAGGACCGGTGTCCCACCCAATAATTGTTTCTGTGACTTTAATTTTAATCTTGTTGCTTATACTTAAGTACTTACTTTGTGTCAGGCACTGGCTCTAGCGTCTTTCATCACATAACTCAGATAATCCTCATAGAGACTTCGAGAGTTAGTTTTACCTATGAGAAAGTGAAGCCCAGAGAAGTTACACAACTTATTTAGAGCCACATTTCAAGCAGTGAAGCAGACATTGGATCAGTGTGTCTCACTGTCATCAGTAGGATAGGGGAAGTGACCCAATACCCTTCTTTGTGACATTATGGATTGGGGATAGAAGCCACTCCAACCTCAGGGACTGCACTTAACCATTATACTAACCTGACCCCTACTTGTCTTTCATATTGGCTGAAATTCTACCTTGAGTGATGTATGATATTAGCTTGACACCTTTTGCTGCTTCATTAGTTGTTTTCTCAAGGGCATTCAGCTGTCATCAGACTCCTTACATTGAGTTACTTTATCTCTCTTGTGTAGGTGAGATCAGAGATCAGGGAGTTTTGAAATTATAATGGGTAGTTTGCAAACTTCTTGGTCTCAGGACTGCTTTACACGGTTAGAATCTTTTGAGGACCTCAGAAAGCTTGTGGCGTTGTGGATATCACTTTGTAGAACCTCTTCCTTTATGTCTGTGTCTTTATCCTACATGCTTTATCTATGATATACAATGACATACTGTCCCCAGATGCACTGTCTTGAGAAAGCATTTGAAAATGTGAGAGACAACTAAGAAAATTAGCCAGAAGGATACAATACTGGCCAGCTGAGTTTCTGGAGTCATGTTGTTTCTATTGCTCAGTGTGAATGCTGGTATCTTGCTTGCAAAGCTTTTCATCCTTTCAGAGACCCAGACCTCTCTTTGAAATGAGGGACAATACAAACCTCTCTGTCTTTTTTTATTTTTTTAACCAACCAACTCAGAGTGTTATCCTCATTTGGTTCTAGAATTCTGTCAATTTGATCTGCTTCTTTGAATATTCTTTCTCTATATCTGTTGAATTTTATTGATTCCTATACAGATAAGTTACACTAATGAATAATTCTCAGTTCACATCTTAAGACCTGGTAAACCGATTTCTCCTTTTGCAGTCTGTATGTGGGAAAGATAGACTAGTGCTTTAACTGAAATTCATTATTAACAGCTCTTTAAGTCAAACTTGTGTTCTTGATTTGATTTACTGATTTGAAACCGCAACCAAAGGTGGCTGAAATGTGACTTTCCTTGACATCAGCCCCAAATATGTCTTCCCATTTTCCTCACTGTCTGTTGGTTGGATTTGCTTATTTTCCAACTATTTATCATATGCCACATATGATGCCATTTGGCTGTTTCAAAATACAAGTCAATACTTTAAGGTAATGTTTATTCTTACAGAAAATATACAAAATCCATTCATAGGCATACATGCCATGCCCCTCTTTGTTGTATACTGTGTCCTATCAGTTTGAATATAAGAATGAGCCCTGGTCTCAAAATTCAGGTTACCCTGCAGAGCTTGAATTGGTGACAAGGAGGAAACTGGAGACCTGGGTCCTGTGATTTCAGGGATTCTTCACCTTCAGTCTTTTTCACCTTCCCCAAGGAAGTATCCTACCCAGAATATTCAGGTAGCAATGAATCCTGAGACCAAATACTGAAGAAATAACCTTTATATTCACAGCAGACCCCAAACTTCTCTCAGCTTGAAAGGCCACAGAAACCCTCTGGCAGCCAATTGAGCATGAATAGTCAACAAAACTTTAGTTTTCAATGACAGTCCCAGAGAGTCTATACTAGAATTACTAGTATACTAGTATACAGATATGGTCATTAATTAAAAATGGTCATGGAAATGAAATATTTGGATCATATCTGAGATAAATCAGTAAACTCTAACTTACACATAGGATGAGATCCCAGTAACTACTAGAGTTTAACATAAGGACTTTTCATTAAGGATATACAGTATTTTCCTCCCCAGAGAATTATAAATAGAAAATCTGACTGCAATTGACACAGGGTGGGGGCAAAGCCATGCTTGCTGGCTATCTGACTTGTATCAGAAAGCCAATCAGATCTTCTTGTAGAAATTGTTTACTTCGGGCTTTACTTTCCCAAACTGCAAGATAATGAAAACACACCATCCTTGGTTTTTCAATGTAATTTTATTATCCCATGTCACAGGACTGAGATTATTTTTGTCCACTATTAGAAAATGAAATATGTTTCCTTCAAAATAAAACTGATATATGTGACAGATTGAGTCAATGATTGGCTCTGTAATGACAAGAAAAATTGAGTAATTATTCAATTTTCTCTCAATTAAAAATACTGAAACACATCATAATCTGTAGAAACATTTTTGTTGTCTGCCTTATGGGTGAGCATTTACAAATATCTCCATACTTGTAGAAGTCTGACATATCATATCAAAATCTGTGTGATAGTCTAAATTTCTCAGAAAGTTACTGTGTTTCCCCAAAAATAGGACCCAACTGGACCATCAGCTCTAATGCATCTTTTGGAGCAAAGATTAATATAAGACCTGGTGTTACATTATAATATTATATTATATTATATTATATTATATTATATTATATCATATCATATTATGTACCCACCCTTATATTATAGTAAAATAAGACCAGATCTTATATTAATTTTTGCTCCAAAAGACACATGAGAGCTGATTGTCCGGCTAGGTCTTATTTTCAGGGAAACACAGTATGTGGAAACAGAGAAAAGTGTGCTTTAAACACAGTATAACTGAAGTAGTTTCAGCTCTAGAAGCAAGCTTTTAGTAATCAGGTATCTACAATGGCATCTTAGCTAGGTATGGTTGATAGAAGTTTTCATTTTTTAGGATAAAATCCCAGTTCTTAAGAAGGACAAAACAACTATGGAATAGTGACATGTGTAGAGCATCCTGTTGCTAGAGAAAAGTCAAAAGAGAAGACAAGTGGAAACATTTCATCAAGAGTTGCTCATATGTAAGTTGATTCTCACCAGGACAACTCCTATGCCTCTTCTACAGCTCTCTCACATCTTTCTTATCTTTGCATCCCTGAAGCTGGTGACCACTCTAACAGATGGTGCTCATGTTTTGTTTTGTTTTGGTTAGTTTCTAGTTCCCTGGAAAAGCAATGCAAGAATTACCATACAATTTCTGTTATTCTCATGCTTGCTTTTTTAGTTTGTTTGTTTTTCTTTCCTTTTACAAATATATCCTGAACCCCATTCCCTGAACTATGGGCCTCGATGAATAACTAGTGATTCAGAAACTTTTTAAGAGTTACATGGATGTCAATCAAACCTTATTTTTTTCCTAATCTGACATAAAATGACCAAAAAATAAATAAATAAATAAACAAACAAATACAAAAAAACAGTGACTCCCTTACTATATCAAGCCTGGCCTTAAAGACAGTTTTGTTTTGTTTTTAACTTGTAATATATTTGGGGTTTCATGCTGTCATGAGAGAATTACAACCATGCCGATGGAGGGAAGTGTGCCCAAAAGCCAGCAGTAATGATTGATGAACACCTTCCTCCTAGACCAATTCCTCTCATGAAGGGATTGGATAGAAGTGTTCTTTCACGATTTATGGTTTGAGAACAGACTCTATTTTGTACTGAATGCCACTGATGCTGAGGAGGAAGGAAGCTACTCTATTAAGTTGTACATTCTGTAGATGCTTCCATTTGTTTTGTTGTTGGTGGTGGTCTCTACAATAAACGGAAATCTGCCTCCTTATATTGAATACTGTTGTTTTTACTTCTTATCTCTAAAGCTTCTGAAGATCTAATTCCTTTTTCATGTCACCACAAGTTTTTCTATCGGGCATAATCTTTCAAGTCTTTTCTTTTTTAGCTGACCATTCTCAGGCATTGTCCTTTTTTGGAGGAGCTCTAACTTATTAGTATCTCTCTTCAAATGGGATTTGGGAGACAGTTGTGGATATAAGATATTCCTCAGAGGATCACACACGTTGGTAAATGATTAGAACATATTGAACAAAAGAAATGGTTAAATACGGTATACATAACAGGAAAATTCACAATTGTGGAGATGACTTGGTAACTTGTCATGCATGGCACAAGGCGGCAGAACTCCCTCTGAAATTAAATGACTGACACTCCTTCTTCAATGAGCTTTTACAATTAAAAAGAACTTGACATTGAGCATGAAGTATGAAATGTCTAATTTAGTTTTAGCACACATGTTTGTTATCTTTGTGATTAGGAACTCCTTATCACAGGGCAAATTCCTAGGTATTGTGTTGAAGAAAGAACCAATATCGTCTTTTAAATTCTACTTGCATGTTGATAGGGAAATACATTTCTATTTCAATTTTTTTTTTTTTAAATAATGGTTGAAAGCTATTCTGTGGAAAATCTAAGTAGAAGTTTTTCTCCTTAAACTTCTGTTTCTTTTGATTTTTAACTTTTATTCAAGCATCCCATAAAAACCTATACATAATAATGAGCAGCATTGATTTGCAGACTTTTATATTTCTTCTGCTTTGATATTTCATATAGTAACAATCCATCTCCTTTTTGGATCAATTTTAGTGCTCCTTTATTTTTCTGTAATTTTATTCATCTTGTATTATTTAATACCAACTCAGCTAAACCTGGTATTGGCATCAGCCTGGGGACTGATTGGTTGAGGTTAGGGTCACTTTTGGAAAATCATTTATTGAGTGAGGGCTTTCCATTATGTCCTTTTTTTTTATTAGTAAACCACAGAGGAGTTTGAATTTTTATTTTAATTCATTTAGACTACATGTTGATTTTGTTTTTTCAGTTTTCAGGATTTTTAAAATTTTTATTCATTGGTTCATTCATTCATTCATTCAGCCAGACGACATTTAATGAAAACTTAATATAGTGCCGTGTACTGGAAATACAAAATAAAAGATATAATCTCAACTTCAAGATTCACCAATAAGTCAACTGACAATGAAAATAAAATATGATAAGTGCTATTGCGGAGGAAAGGAAACAAAGGGGGCTGGGCGCTTAGCAGGTTGGGAAAGAAGTCAGGCAGGACTTCCTGAATGACCTTTCAATTGAGTCTTGAAGAAATAAGCTAGTTGGAGAAGGGAGGGAAGGATGTAGCAAAAGAAAGCAAAATGGGTGTAAAGTTGTAGATACACAAAAGAACCTGGTGGGTTTGGAAAACTCAAAATAGTTCAATTTGACTAGGGAATGGGGTGCATGGAAAAAATTGTTATGGATGAAAGCATGGGCAGATAGGTTAAACTCTGTCTATTGCTTCCTTATCTGTCAAGTAGAGACAGGTTTCCAAGGTTGCTCAGCAGAGTGTTAGGATGTATTAAGTGCTTTATGTTCTTTACTGATGGAAGTGAATAGGGTTCCATAATACCTTTCTTCTGATTAAGGAAACCTTCCTGTTTAAATTCTGTTCTATACATGAAATTCTAAAATTTCTGACAAACGGTTTGTGGACCAGATAGATGCATGCCTCTTGTTAATGTTTTAAAATATTTACTAATTATGAGGTATATTTCTGATTTTGTTATTTGCTGGACTCGTTAAGATAGAGCAATTACAAGTGGAAGGCAGAACAGCATAGTGGTTGATCTCAGCCTTTTTGAAGTCAGACTTGCAAGTTTCCTGTTTCTAATCTGCAAAATGGTGATAATCATAATATATAACTTAGTGTTTTCTGACACTTGGAAGAAATGGAAGTGGTTCAAAGAATACCAAGCACCTAGAAAGAATTTTGAAATAGTAGCTAAAAGTCACACTTCATCTGTGGTCTTGTTTTCAATGATAAGTTAGTATGTGTTTTCTTTCAACATAGCTCTGATGTACATTTTTCACCATTTAAAAAAATGATTTATATATTTTTTCAGTTACAGTTGTCACTCAGTATTATTTTATATTAGTTTCAGATGTACAGCATAGTGGTTAGACATTTATATAATTTAGACAGTGATCCCCGGATTAGTCTAGTACCCACCTAGCATTATACATAGTTGTAACATTATTTACTATATTTCTATGCTGTACTTTACATCCTGATGACTATTTTGTAACTACCAATTTGTACTTCTTAATCCCTTCAGCTTTTTCTCCTAGTCCCCCAACCAACCTCCCCTCTAGCAACCATCAGTTTGTTCCCTGTATTTATGAGTCTGTTTCTGTTTTGTTTATTCATTTATTTTGTTCTTTAGATTCCACATATAAGTAAGATCATATGGTATTAATATCTGTCTTTGTTGGTCTGACTTACTTCAGTTAGCATAATACCCTCTGGGTTCATCCATGTTGTCATAAATGGTAAGATTTCATTCATTTTATGGCCAATATTTGAAAACACTAATTTGAAAAAAATATATGCACCCCTGTGTTCACTGTAGCACTATTTACAATAGTCAAGATATGGAAGCAACCTTAGTGTCCATCAATAGATGATTGGATAAAGAATATGTGCTATGTATATATATGTATAATGGAATATTACTTAGCCATAAAAAAGAATGAAATCTTACCATTTATATTTTTATTCAACATTTTTTATTTTTTCCTATTTCTTTTTTCCATTTAGTTAATAAATTGAATAGAAACAAGCTGGTAAATGCCTCTGAAAGCAAAAAGATTTAAAGTTTTTCCAACTGCAAGTTATGATGTGTTAATATGACACAGAATCAATTTAGTAGAGGTACAATAAGTACTCTTATTTTTATAAAACAGAATGGAACATAATTGAAAATATAGGAGTGTATAGGAGTGGGTAAGTGTTGTTACATTAAATTTTGTTTCAGTTATATGTATATTAGGCCATTGTGTAAAACATATTTTCTGCTATGGGTCTTGGTCAAAAAAAGTTGAAAGCACAGAAGAGCAGGTGTTAGAAGTTTCTCCTTTATTTGTACCAGAATCCCAGATTGCTGTACTATTACATTTGGATAAAATCTAGCACATTAAAAAAAAAAAAAAAAAAGACTCATTTTTTATAGTTTGTCAAAAACAGTTACCACACGTGATTTTATAGAACATATAGGTTGTTTTTAAGGTGCAAAGAAAAAAATGCTGTCATTCAATTATTCTGTCTGTTTGAAACTCGGAAATGACTTCATCTTCGGTTTATGTAAAAAGAGTTTTGAAAAATAGGGTGAGGTTTTTCCATTGCTTTTGTGAGCGCGTGTGCATCTACACCCACCACAGAAAGTACAGACAGCTTTAGGAATTTGACGCAAACTTTGCTTTCTCCTTCTGTTCTTACATTATACATTCATATAGTTGCCTATTTGGGGCAGCCAGGTTAATCCTATCTAGTGGTACACCCCTACCGAGCTGATGCTTTCCTTCACTGTAAGGCATTTTCTAATTACTTTGTGAATAAAATGTTTTAGATTGAAAGTAAATTTGAATGCATAATTTGTTTGTAGCTAAAAAGGTGCTCTCTTTAATGGTTGAATTGGGGCTGGTGGTTTATGTAAGGGTCTCCAATTGTCATGTGGTGGAGCTGTGCCTAATGATCCATTTCTCTTTGGGCTGGAAAAATAATTCAGAATGTGGTGAGTACTCAGTGACAGAAGGAATAAATATTTTCCTTTTTAAACAGTAGTTTTCTTGGTTCTCTTATAAGGGTACTGCTTGAAACCTTAATAATTTAAACTATTGCCAACCTCTGTAAAATTCCTTGTTTTATAGACTTCGTCCAAGTAAGTGGCTCTTGTTTTTAAGCTCATGTAATCTTTACATTTAGCTTTTTAATCACTAGATTTGGACCATTGTGGCTTAGCTATGATCAGTAAATGAGTCTGGCTAGCAGTAAACCTTAAGATTTGAGCAGATGTTCTGAGGTTCCAATTGTTGCCAGTCAAGGGTATAGAAAGAATTGTATAATTCTCAGTGGCCTGAATGAAGGTCTAGAGGCAGCCACTTACATATTTAGAAAAATAACTCCCTGGAATCCTTCCAGGTCTATTTTGTTAACTTTCTATTTGTTTTCTATCTTAAGAGAAAAAATAGATTAGTATTGTGGTATTCCCCCCCGATAATAATGTAGACTTACTCTTTGAACAAATCCTTACCCCTCAAACAGTTTAGCTGAATAGTCTGAGGCAAAGGAAACTATAAATCAATCATTGCAAACTCAAAAGTACATGTAAATCAATTGGGATAACTTAAAATAATGAATCAAGGAAAAGAAAGAAAGAAAAAAACAAACACATGGCATTCCTGATCGTTTTGTTTTCTCGTAACAGATCCCTGGTTACAGAGACATACTTATGTATCATTAAAAAGTAAAGTGAAAGTATAACCATAATACCTGGCAACTGGCCCCTTCCTTACAGGGAGAGAAGACACTGGTGTTGTCTGTGGCAGAAGGGAGAAGCATGCCCTGCCTAACCAGCCCTCTCTCTCAGCTCCACCAGATGGTTGTCATTTAGGACATTATGGGTCTGTATTAATCACTTGTTTTATCACTTTGCCAATTGTTCAATCTGGCCTCTCTAGATACTTTAGAGACAGGGAAACAATTTAGGTAAACAATATTAAATAAATAGTCCAAGGTCACAAAATGAAGAGACTAAAAATGATAAATCTTCAGCTTCTAACCTTTTACATAGTTAATAGAGCAGAAAAAAAAAAAAGAATTCCTATGAGGCCATTGAAACAAAGCCATAGTTAATCAAAGAGATATCTTGGTTGAATAAATAAATCAGGGGAATCTAGATGGTAGCATGCAACATTTATGGAAAATTTCATTAAGTCATGAATAGATGGGAAACTTCTGTTTGGTGACTGTCTTATTTTCATTTTGTTTTTAAACTGTAAGCTCCCTCAAGTTCTTTATGGAAAGTAACCGTTTTAAATGCATGAGTTTGCATACACACACATACACACACACACACACACACACACACACACACACACATTTATTTATTTATTTATTTACAATCACACCCTTCTTATTGGCTTATGACAAGAGGGAAATCAATACCAGCCTGGGACTTTGGCTACCTTGGCTTGGCTTTTGCCTATAGATTTTCCAGTAGCCGAAAGCAAATTCATTGGTTCACCATAAACAATTCTATAAATTAACAGGGTTAGATGAAGCAATACTAGGTTTTTATTTATCATATAATTATTTTATGCTTTACTTATTTACAGCACTTGGTAGTTGGAATTGAGAGTGCGAGAGTAAACTGACTGATGTTTAGTATCTCCTCCATGAGAACACAGCTATGTTTGGCACAAAATAATGCTCAATAAATATTTAATTAACTAAAGGTTCTAGGCCACCACAAGAGCTGAGGGTGATTTGGACATTACACGTGGGGTAATGAGCTTTGGGCCCTAGGTTAACGCCCGGGAAGTCTGCGACCAGGTAAATAGGAAGGACTTTTCATTTGACCCATCTGCCCAACCAGAATCCAGAGACATACTTGTCCCATGCCTGGCTTATTCTGTTTGTGGTTCTCTGTGACTTTTTATTAGTCAAATTTGCCTTATGTTTTTCTTCTATGCTATTTTTGTCTGTATCAAAGTCTTTAATATGACAGGTAGCAAATGGGGAGAACAGTGTGATTTATTTGATGATTTTCCTTAAGTCCTATTTTTTTTTAGAAAAGTCTTGAATATACAAAACAAGATGACACCCTTTGTTAAATCCTAAGATGACAACAAATTGAACTGTCTCTAAATAGTGCCTAGTGTAGTGGATGGGCATTTGCGATGATTCAGTATGGTGGTCCATATTTTAGACTTTCTTTCTGAAAACCTTCTCCATGAAAAGTGATTTTAGCCTGAAAATATGAAATAATGAAGGTAGGTAAGTGTAGGTGGATGAAAAGGGGGAAAAAGATTAGTGAAAGATGATGTTCCTAGAGATAAGGATTGTGGATTTTTCTCCAATTACATATCCTAATAATTTAGTGTTATGATTAATATTCTCTTAGCTAGTACTAATGAACTATTTACAGAAGTTGAAACATTCACAGTTGAAATGGCATGTTCTTTCTGGGTCTCCTTTTTCTGTGAAGTTTATGAAAAACTGACAAGCAATGTTTTATTATTTTAGACATGTATATTCCATTTTGGAACCTCTTCTTTTCTTAGAATAATAATGGAAATGTTTTCTTGAAACCCAAGACGTAAATACATAGGTCAAGGAATCTCTGCAGTGCTGAGTCTCTAAAATGAATAAGCATGTGGTGTCTGAGCTTGGTGGTGAGCAGGAAAGCATCTTAGCGTGCACGTTAAGCAGTCACAAGGAGAGAGATATGGTTATTATTTAAATATTTGATATGTGATTGAGTTTTATTATTATTCATTTATTGAGTCATTACTGTGTTAAGTGCCTGTAGTCTAGAAACTACAAAATAAAATAGGATGTTGACTTTGTCTCAAGCTGTCTCTGGTTTTCGTATACTTTATTTGCCTACCATCTTCAAAAGGCATAACAGATAATTAAGCAACTCTGTGTCATAATACAAGCCCAAGAATGAAGAAGTGAATGATATGAGCAGAAGAGCCTGTCTCTGATTAGAATAGAATCATGGAGACAAGAAGAAAGCAGGATGTAATTATTTTTCAGTTCAGTTAGTTAATGGGAAATAAAAACACATTGGAAGCATTATTTCCCAATTAGAGTAAGAATGGAAAGAAGAGAGTCAACTGGCTAATTAACGTTAAGAATAAGAAAGATGTGGTCATCCTGAATGAACCGAAGAAATGCCTTAAATGTCTCATGGGGATAGATAAGGTCATGCCTCTTCAAAGAAAATTGCAAGTTCTCCAAAAGAACAACGGCTCTCTTTATACACTACAGAACTAAGAAGGTAAACTACAGCTTGACCCTAAGTGGCGGCAATTTTTAAAGAATTGCTTTGGACTTTTTCACCAGTTGTATTTTTAAAATCATTTTAGCATATTTTAGAATAGGACAGGTAAGGACTGAAGCTTTATACATATACACTGCATATAAAACAAAACATGGAAAACTTAAAAAAGGAAACAGGCTGGAGTAAGATAGCACTATTTAAAAGCTAAAGTTAATTCTGAGACATCTGGATGCCAAGTTTTAAAATGCAAAAAGTTTGTTCTTATCTTTTATTTTTCATTCAAAGGAATAAATAAGTTATTTGGAGAGATATACTTTTTACACTACTGAAGCCCAAATCAAAGTTAATATAAAAACTCTTATTTAAATTATTTTACTGACAATTAATTATGAAATGGTAATTCTTAATAAAGGATTTGATTTATTTAATAATGCTTACGAGTCTTTATTTAAAAAATAATCATTTTTCTATTCAAGAGTACACATTTCCTTCCCTTCTGACCTTATTCTAGCTCTGTGACCTTGTGTCAGTGACCTCTCTCAGCCTTAATCTTCTGATCCACAAAATCACAGTGCTAGTGCCTTCCTCAAGGAATTATGGGAAGATTAAATGAGGTAATGCATCAAGAGCAAAATTCCTGACGTCGTAGCTGCTCAATAACTCTGAGCCACTGCACCATTGTTGTCATCATTCTGAACATCGTCATTGTCACTTCTACCACACCACTTCTGAGGACCTGCAATGTATCATCCAACTTTAAATAGTCGTGAGAGGGGAAATGGAGTCTTGCTTCATTGTAGGCAGCCATCCTGCTTATAACATGTATTGAGGAAGATCTGATAACATGTATTGAGGAAGATCTAGAACCTAAGTTGTTAAAACAGGAGCAGGCTCTGATAACACACTATGTTTTATGGTGTCAAGAATCTGAAGCTACTAGAGGAAAATTGATTTTTCCTTCTTTCAGGACCTGATTTTTTTTTTTTTTTCAACTTCTATTTTCTCCTTTCTTCTCTGACTTGCTGAATTTTGTTCATGCAAAGATGGTGTTAGCTGGCTGGCGTAGGGGAAAAAAACAGAAATCATGTCAGAAAATAAGTATCAAGGATAGACTAGCACTAACTATTTTATCTTTCTTACATTTTCTGTTGCAGCTGTGAATTGTGTTTTTACATAAAAAGAAAGAAATGCTTGCAAAAAAATATCAAAATCATCTGACTACTTTTCTAGGGTCTTTGTAGAGAGTTGGGCCTGAGCTTTGATTGTGTTTTTTTTTTTTTTTTTACGGAGACTGAGTCCTTCAAGTTTAGGAAATTAGGATTTAGAGTGCTCTGAAATGAACAGTTCAAATTCAAATGTATCTATTAAACTTGCAAAGTTCTCTGACTTTGCTCTTAGTAACTCAGAAATAGATATTTGCATCTCTTTTTACATTTGTTCAGAATAAATGACATGAATATGGAATAAAATATTGTCTCCTTTCTAAATATATGTTTCCCTTTTGTGTTTTTCCACATGTTCATCCTTTTTGTTTGTTTGCTGAATCTGTGTACTTGTATTACTATAATAGATTGTCGTATTGGCAAATATATGCTATATGTGGTTAAAGTGTAAATGAAGGCTATACGTAAAGATTTGAATGTGGTGAAATTATCATATAACCAGGAAAAAAGAAAAGAAAAAATAAACAAGTCCACAGCATTGCTATATGGGTAAATTAATGAGTCACACATGACTCTATGTGTGTGTGTGTGTGTGTGTGTGTGTGTGTGTGTGTGTGTGTATTTTAATTATCCTGATTTAGTATCCCAGAAGCAACAGGGGAGGGGAAGGCATGAAACAATAGGCTGTGACCAGGGTGTTTGTAGCAGGCTGAGTTCTGCTATTAAGAGTACATGAGTGGAGATTTTCCAGTCAATACGGTGGAGTAGGTAAATGATGTGCTTGCCTCCTCTCACGATTATATCAAAATCACAACTAACTACAGAATAACCATCATTGAGAATTACCTGAAGTCTAGGTTAACAGAAGTTCTACAACTAAGGACATACAGAAGAAGCCACCTGGAGACTGGTAGAAGGGGCAGAGATGAAGAACAGACTGGTCCCACACTCATCTGTGGCATTTAAAAGTCTGGAGGGATATCTCAGCTGCAGACGTCCCCCTAGAGGACTGAGGGGCCCCTATCCCACACCAGACGCCCCAGCCCAGGGTTCCACTGCCAGGAAAAGTAGTATCCAGAACTTCTGGTCGTGAAAACCAGCAGAGATTATGGCTGAGTGAGACCAAGGGCTGTTGGAGATCCAGGCATTTCTCTTGAAGGACCCAGACTTACTAGCTGACTGACTCACTCACTCTGAGCTCCAGTGCTAGGGGAGCAGCTTGAAAGATTCCAGGGATATACAGAAGGAACTGAATTATCTGGCTGCAGAATGAAAGCTAGAGAGGCAACTTTCTCCAAGACAGAAGTGCTGGTGGAATCCATTATTTATTTGTTAAGCCCTCCCACATGCCAGCATGCAGATGTAGGCAGCTGCCATATCTGGGTCTCGATCAACCTGGCTAACATGTTCACCCCACCTTGGTGATTCTTGAGATCCTGCCTCACTCAACTTTCAAGCATACCCAAGCTGCTTCCAGTGGCTTTCCCATACAAACAGCCTGTATTGGTTCATGCTGTGGACTTTCCTAAAGTCTCTCAAAGGTTCACAAAACTCAAGCAAGCAGCATCTGGCCTTGGTGTGCCCCATACTTCCTGCCAAGCATTCTCAAAGCCAGTACTAGTGGCAGCCTACCTTGATTCACAACTTGGCCACTTTCATGCACTTCCAAGCCTAGCACAGGCGGCTTCAATCTGTGTATTGCTTTGTGGCTTATGCCACATGGCCCCAGGAAGGGTAGAGGCTGTGGTTGAACTTGGCCTGTGGTGGGGCCCCTCTCAGGAGGCCCCAGAGATGGCACCCCTGGTAGCCAGCTTTGGACTAAGCCAGAGCACCATCCAGCTCCCTCCTTGGGTGACACACCCAAAGGGCAGACTGGGCCGGTAACAGAGCCCTGCTAAAGTGAATCTTCCTCTGCAGGGTGAGCCCCTGCACAGCAGCTCCTCCACTGTATTCACAGCCAGTCCTCACAACCAATCAGCTAGAGGGTCAATCCCTTCCACTGACATGCACACAACAGCCAAGGCTCAACTACTACAAGAGGGCACACACACCCACTCAAGGGGCACACCTGGAGCACCTAGCTCAGGTGACCAAGAAGACTGAACCACTGGATATATACTACATAAGGCCACTCTACTAAGACTGGTAGATATAGCAGCCCTACTTAACCCATATAAACAAATATGGGGAGACAACCAAAATGGGGAGACAAAGAAACATGTGTCAAATGAAAGAACAGAACAAAGCCTCAGAAAAAGAACCAAACAAAATGGAGACAATCTACCAGATACATTTTTCAAAACTCTATTTATAAGGATGCTCAGTGAACTTAGGGAAAAAGTAGATGAATTCAGTGAGAACTTTAACAAAGAGGAAAAAAAAATGTAAAAATGGAAATATAAAACATAAAAAAGAACCAGTCAGAAATGAATAATACAATAACTAAAATAAAGAATATATTAGAGGGAAGGAACAGTAGGTTAGAAGAAGCAGAGGATCAAGTCAGTGAATTAGAATTTAAGATAGCATAAAACACGCAATCAGAACAGCAAAAAGAAAACAAAAACAAAAACAAACACATAACAGAATTAAAAAAAAAAAAATGAGGACAGTTTAAGGGGCCTCTAGGACCACATCAAGTGTATAAACATTTGCACCATTAGGGTACCAGAAGGAGAAGAAAGAGAGTAAGGAATTGAAAACCTATTTGAAGAAATAATGATGGAAAACTTTCCTAACTAGGTAGAGGAAATAGACATACAAGCCCAGGTAGCACAGAGAGTCCCAAACAAGATGAACCCAAAGAGGCCCACAGCAAGACACATCATAATTAAAATGGCAAAGCTTAAAGATGAGAGGAGAATCTTAAAAACAGCAAGAAAACAGCAAAGAGAGTTCCTATAAAGACTGTCATCTGATTTCTCAACAGAAACTTTGCAGGCCAGAAACTATTGGCCCACAATATTCAAAGTGATGAAAAGCAGGGACCTACAACCAAGATTACTCTACCTAGCAAAGCTATCATTTAGAATCAAAGCACAGATAGAACTTCCCAGACAAGAAGAAGCTAAAGGGATTCATCAAAAAGAAATCAAGATTATAAAAAAAAAAAAAAAATTAGAGGGATTTATTTAAAAAGAAGGAGGAAAAAATAAGATAAAAAATATGAATAATAAAATGGCAATAACTACATATCTATCAACAGTTACTTTCAATGTAAATGGATTAAATGCTCCAATCAAAAGGCATGGGGTAGCTGACTGGATAAGAAAACAAAACTCATATATGCTGCCTACAAGAGATTCACTTCAGATTGAAAGACACACAGAGACTGTAAGTAAAGGGATGGAAAAAGGTATTTCATGAAAATGGAAACAACAACAAAAAAAGCTGGGGCAGCAATACTTATACCAGACAAAATAGACTTTAAAACAAGAGACAAAGAAGGACCAGTATTCCCACTTCCAGGTATTTACCTGAAGAAACCCAAAATGGCTATTTTGAAGGGACAGGCTCCATATGTTCATTGCAGCATTGCTTACAATGGCTGAGATGTGGAGGCAGCCTGGATGTCTGCCAATGGATGAATGAATAAAGGGGAGGTAGTACATATATACAGTGGAATATTGCTCAGCCAGGGAAGGAAATGGGTTCTTGCCATCTGTGGCAGCATGGATGGACCTAGAGGGTATTGTGCTGACTGGAGTATGTCAGACAGAGAAAGACAGATGCAATGTGATTTCACTTATATGTGTAATCTAAAGAACAAAATGAACAAACAAAACAGAAACAAATTCATAGATACAGAGAACATTTTGATGGCTGCCAGATGGGAGGGGGATTGGGGGGTTGAAAAGGGGGAAGGGATTAAGAAGTAGAAGTTTGTTGTTAAAAAATGTAGTCATGGGGATGGGCTATAGGGTAAAGAATATAATCAGTAATATTGTAATAACTATGTATGGTGTCAGATCTGTACTAGATTTATTGGGATGATGCATGGGAGGGTGTTGGAGGGCAGGGTGGAAAAGGTGAAGGGATTAAGGAGTACAAACTGATAGTTACAAAATAGCCATGGGGATGTAAAGTAAAGCATAGAGAAAATAGTCAGTAATATGGTAATAACTATGTATAGTGCCAGGTGGGTACAAGACTGGTCAACGGGGTCACTTCTTAAATTATAAATGTCTAACTTTACACTGTACACCTGAAATTTATATGAAACAATATTGAATGTCAATGGTAATTGAAACATTAAAAAGGAGGGGCAAGGAGAAGGGGAATAAGAGGTCCAAATTTCTAGGTGTAAAACAAATAAGTCAAAGGGATGGGATATACAGTATAGGGAATATAGTCAATAATGCTGTGATAGCATAGTATGGTGTCAGATAGTTGCTGGATTTATTATGGTGATCATTTCTTTAGGTATATAAATGTTGAATAACTATAGTGTACTCCTGAAACTAACATAATATTGTATGTTAGCTATATTTTTAATAAAAATCTTTTAAAAAAGAAAAGAAAAGAAAAGCAGAGATGGTACATATATACAATGGAATATTAATCAGCCATAAAAAATAATGAAATCTTGCCATCTGCAACAACATGGATGAACATGGATGGCATTGGGCTGAGTGGAGTAAGTCAAATAGAAAATAACAAATGCCATATGATTTCACTTATATGTAGAACCTAAAGAACAAAGAAACAAAACAGAAACAAACTCATAGACACAGAGAACATTTGATGGTTGCTATCTAGGGGGGAGGGTGGGGAAAGGGTGAAAAAGGAAAAAGGATTAAGAAATTTGTAGTTACAAAATAGTCATAGAGATATGAAGTATAGTATAAGAAGTATAGCCAGTAATATTGTAATGAATATGTATGGTGTCAGATGGGTACTAGATTCATCGGGGTGATCACTTCGTAAATTATATAAATGTCTACTGACTATGTTGTACACCTGAAACTAATATAATATCGTATGTTAACTGTAATTGAAAAATAGAACAATTATTACTTTTTTTTTTTTAATTTTGAAAGAGTTCATGAGTGGAGAACATCATTATCACCACCATATTAATTGTCCTGAGTCCCTCTTTCTTGAATTTGCAAATGTCCTGGGTCATGGAGGATTATGAGTGGCCCACAAAAAAACCCAAAAACAATCTGATAGGAATTGAACCAACTCTTGAGTGATGGAACTTTTAGTTTACTGCCAAAGTAGTAGCTGATGATAAAGTAGTGTCTTCTTCAAGAGATGAGAACATTCCTGTTGGAATCTACTTAGATATTTTCTGGGAGATGAGGTGGCTCTCATATGTTTCTTGGATGACCATACAGTTCTCATCTTGGCTTTCTCTTGCACATCCGATCGCCTCATTTTTGGAGTTAATAGCAATTCTCTCTTTTTAGACAACCTCCAGATAATCTTCTTTTAGCTATATTAACCTGCTCTGGTAACCTCCCACCATCTTTTGTACTCACCTCTGCTCTTCTTTTACATATAGAAAAATCATTCTTCCACCTCCTGATATGTTTTCCCTAGAAGTGTTTCTTTCCTTTTACTTTTTTCCTTACCTCTTCTCTTGTTTTTCAGAAATTGACCTAGATTGCTCATTAAAACCAGAGCTAAAATCAACCAGGAAAAGCAAGCTATTTTCCTTGAGTAAGAGCTTTCATCTTCAAACTGCCTGAGGGTAAAAGAGGAAATATTTGTATCTCAACTTTTTAGTAAGTCAGTGATAAATATAGCACTTATGAAGCGGTTACTCTGTTAGTTACTGTGTTTTACATTCTATGTAATGTAATATTTGAAACTCAAAAATATTTATAAGTTCTATATTTATTTCCATTTTCATAACTAAATTGAAGCACAGAGATGCTGTTGCAGTATAAATGGCTCAGTATTTGAATCCAGAATGTCTGACTTTGATACTCACCACTTCTCTATCATTCCTTTTGCTACTTAACAGAAAAAGGCAAAAATAGTGCAAAATTATTGCATTTTCATAGCCAAACAATAGATATGTGCATATCTTGCTACAGAGTAATGGTTAACATGGAAATGTAACCTCTAGTGATATTTGTTGATTAGAATAAGATCACAGTTGAGAATAAGTTTAGTTTTGTAAATGTTTACATGACAGATTATCATGCATATGAAGATTGGTAAGAGAAGGTTTCTGTTTTAGGAGTCCCCAATCTACTTGGAAGATTAAGACTTGAACTACACATTTCAGTAAATATTTAATAGTTGAGGTCATTGCATTGATGATGAATAGAGTTGGACTGATCATAATCCATAGGTGATGACGTCTTATCATCAGTCCATATCTCTTATGGGCCCCTTTATTTTATTGATTCATTCATGTAGTTTTTAATTTATTCCCCTCACTGTCTCTGCACCATTAACCCTTCCATTGACAACTGCCATTTTTTAAAAAATCAGCTTCCGTTCTTTGGACAAGGACATAATCATTAATCTGCTTTCCTTCTAGACATCCCAGTAAGTTTTTAAGCCCCATTGACAGAACACAGGGTAGTCAAAGTTTATATACAGTATTATCTTAGGATAATTCTAAGACTTCTCTTAGTAGTTTGGATCTAGTGATGATACATATCGATAATATTTCAGTCATTCTAGTTCCTAGAGAATATGGAAAGGGCCCTGTATTTCACCTAAGAGTAATTAAAATTGGGCTATCTTATGACAAAGAGCTGTGTGGTTCATAAAACAAATTAAATGGCTATCACAATAGAACCAGCAAGAGCTTACTTATTGAATAGTGTCTGGGAATGTTGGATTTCTGTCTGACCATGAAAGAATTAGTTATGTTTAATCCAAATTGCATTTTGAGCTCCTGAAATCACAAGAAAAAATACTGTTTCTGAAACTAAAGTAATCCATGTTCTTATCTTAAATCTGTTTTCTAATACTGCTATTTTTTTTTCCTTCCTTCTTTTTCAAGTCATCACTTAATTCATTCTGGTAAGAGAGTCCAAGAATTTTAGAGTTACTGAGATGTAATGACAGAAACTGTGACTTTTTTTCGTCATTATTATTAAATATTTGTGCTTGAGTTTTAAAACAAAACTTATCAGTGGAATGCTGATTAATTTTTGAATACTGTACCTTCCAGTCATAAGGGTCATATTTAAGCATACACCATCAGTGACTTTATCCAACAGTGTTTTATCCCTTAAAATGTTTCTTTCAGTGTTATTTCACTTAATAAAACCAATGTTTTTTTCTATTAAAAGTGAATTTGATGTCAAAGAGATTCAGTTCCAAGGTTGAAAATTCAGGCATCCGAAAACCTATTGACTTACCCCTTTCTGAATTCCCATGTTAATTTATTACACACATATCTCTAAGAAGTTTTGACTGTATATTTAAAATTTTTAGCATTTGGTAAATATTGGAAGAAAAACATTGAGTATTCATACTCAATAAAGCTCCAGTGTATTCACAACTTTTTTTTAACTTGACTTTCAAAGCAAGTAATGTTTATATTTTGTTAAATGACGAGATTGACACAAATGGATCCAACTGACTGGTGAAGAGATAACTAATTGGCCTGGACTGTGAAAGGTCTCCTGCTGAGTAGTTCCGTGAATGAAAGTGTTTAAGTAATTCCCAGGTGACTTTAAATGCAACTGATTTTTAATCTTTTAATCTCCAAAGATTTTGGTGTCGAGGTAATTCTCTAGCACTTCTAAAGCTGCTGGAAAAACAAACAAACCAACTCTTAATAATGGAGACTCCCAAATATACTCAAAAATAGGAAAATAATCTAATGAAATCTCATGTCCCATCACTCAGTATCAATAACTATTAACCAATAAAAACCAATTCTACACCATCCACATCGCCAACCTTTATCCAACTTCTCATATTGCTTTGAAAAAACTCCAGGTATTATATTATTTCATTAGTAAATTTTTTATATGTTTCTAAAAGATGAGTTCTCTTTGATCCCCACCATAATCATAATACCAATTTCACACCTAAAAAATAATAAATTCTTAAAATCATCATATTTTAAGTCAAGGTTCAAAGTTTCAATTACTTCAAAATTTGTCACATAGTTTAGCATGTTCCTCTGACCAACCTCTATGTTTTCCATAAGTTGGAAGTTGGATCTAGACCCCAGATCAAGATTCTGGTTTGCTTTTTAATTTTAATTTTTTTTTGTCTGTGAGACTACTTCATAGCTGCATTTATTCTTCTTTCAGGAGGCATATATTGTCTGTATTTTTGTGCATGCGTGTAGTGTTAACAGCAGTTGATATTAAATGTCTTGATTGATTGATTGATTCATTATTCATTAATTCAGATGTTCTAATTATATCATTATTTATATGTTTCATAGAATACTTCTACCAAGGGCATTTATAGACTTAAGTAGTTTTATGTATTTTAATTTGCTGTAGTTCTTATTAATGTGCAAACTGTTCCAACTTAGGTCAGTAGGATCCTCTTCAGTTTTCATTCTGAGTTCTTTTGACATGGGTCTAGTGTTTAACAGCTTCCTTTTATCAGATATAATAAGATTTTCCAGGCTCATCTTGGACGCTTCATGAGCCAGGCTGGAATCAGCCATTTCTTCTATTGAGAGACCCATAGTCTGGGCCCTAGGGTTGCTCTATGCTACTACATTGGTTATAGTTTCCAACTAAGCCTTTTTGGAACAGAGTTAAAAAATGTTTCTTTTTTCCCCATTCCATCTTATTTATAAATTAAAAATCAGCTCATTGTTCATTGTAAATATTTTGCTTACAAGACTTGCTTGATCTGAAGAGATATTTAAGTATCTTACATTCTGCAAGGTTGTTCATTGGCATCCATGAAACACCTAGTAGTTAGGATACAGTATTTCAGGTATGTCAAAACATTTTGCAATAGCATTTTATGTTTAAAATTGTGTATATTTCATATTTGAACTGTGTATAAATATGCAATCCTTTGAGTTCAATTTCTTTGGAAAATCGTTTCCGGAAAATAGATTTATATGCTAAAGAATACACAGTAGTTTAGTCATGTTGTGAATATATTCATGATGTGAAGCAGAATTCACTGACAAATTATTCACCGTTTTTCTAATTAGACAGTGAAATCTTAATTTTTTGGAGTCTGATTAACTGTTAATAGCTATGTCACAGTATTCTTGCAAAACCTTGTTTTGATGGGCATTGCAATATAAAAAAAAATCAGTTAATAGGCAAAATGAAAACAAAAGAAAAGCAAGTACTGATTATTTTCCCTTCAAAATTTTATGAGTACCTGATAAAATATGAACATGACATTTCAAATGCATCAATATCAAGATTAGTATTACTGGGTTTTATCTGTTAGGCTTTCTGTAACTAAAGGTTGAGGGAAAATGTATACTTAAGAAAAATTGAATCTGGATATCTGCAACTAAGAAGTTAGGGAAATAGAGGAAACTATTCAGTTTATTTCGAAAGATTAAAACGAATTCAGCAAACTTTCATTTGATTTGTCTTGTGTAATATAGGTAAAATCAATTATTAAGCCTGAACTCTCATATATTATCATTTTCAAAATTTTCACACCCTTATGAGGGTGAGTGCAGGGGTAGGAGAATGAATATTTATTACTAGGAGCCTGGAAAAACTATAATGTATAGCAGTAGAATGAATTCTATTCAACCACTGAAAAGAATGAGACAGACCTGTGTGTGCTTCTTCAGAAAGCTCCCACGCATCGTTTGCTGGCTGCCACATGGGTTGTGGAGCCAGACCACTAGACTTAAATCCTGGCACCAGCGATGAGCACGTTACTTAACCTTTTATATCTCAGTTTCTTACTCTGTAAAATAAGCATTATATTAACATATATGTCTGATGGTTGTGAGGAGTAACTTCTCCTTTATTCCTTCTCCTCCTCCTCCTCTTCATTTTTCTTCATATTTTTCTCATCTTCATCATCATCATTATCTTGTTGAGTGACTGAAAACTTTATATAATTGTTTCTAAGATAGGATGCTATTTACATCAATAAAAGCATGTGGATATATATCTGTTGCACAAAAATTGTTATGCTTATGTACATAAACATTTATGGAAAGACAGATTATAAACAGTTAAAAAGTGGTTGCCTGTGAAGGGCAAATCTATTAAAGGAGGATAAAGGGTGATGTAATCATTTTGTATAATATGTACTCTCGGAACTATCACCGTCAAGCTCTGAAGTCTGTATGTGTTAAGAAATCATGTCCCCTGCCTGTGAAATGACCCTTGCTCAAATGTTGAGGGTTATAGTCTCCATGAGGTTTGGTTTCCTCATCCATAAAATGATGTTAACAAAACCCATTGGCAGCCAACTGGAAAGAAAACAAAAATGAGGACTGCAGTTGTTCTTAGTACAAAGGTGTACCAAATAGATGGTACACGATAATTATTTTTGTTATTCCATTATGTTTTGATTATTATTATCACACTATAGTGTTTCTTGAATGCTAGAGAGTCTGTTAGTAAATGCACTTATATTAGCAAGGTTCTTAGAGTCGAAATACAAAAATAATGATGATGGCAAAAATAATAGTAGCTAATATTAATTGAGTTCTGATTATGTTCCTGTTTTCTAAGCTACTTGGATATATTAAAATATTAAATCTTCAAAGCAAACCTATATAGTAAGTACAATTATCCTTATTTTACAGATGAAGCAATGGAGGCATAGAGGTTGGGAGATAGGAAGTGGAGACATTGATTAAACAAAAAACTCTTAAAGTTTGTGAAGTAGAGTATTAACATGGAGTTATGGTTAACATGGAATGTACAGTCAAGGGAGAATTGTTTAAGACAGAAGAGAATGGAGCAAGTTAGTATTCTAATGAGGGTGACAGAAAAGAAAGAAAGCCATTGAGGATACAAGGAGAAAGATGAGGTATTTTTCAGAAACAAGGGAGGCAATAGATGCGTGTTCCAGGATGTAGAATGAGAGCAAAGACATGTCGGGCTCAGTCACGAAAGAACTGAATGAACTTGGCTTGACCATTTACCATTTCTGTGTTAATTTATAATTACTTGCTATAGTGATACATTGCACAGTGTTTTCGTCTGATGTATGTATTCCAGACTTAAAAGTCCATGTCTTATTTTCAATCACACTTTAATTTGTTATGAAATTATCTTACTCTGTAATAAAAATAATTTTCCTTTTAGGCTATATTTTAGGAAGTCACATTTTCTGGCTATATATATAGATATAGATATATAGATATATAGATATCTATGAAGGTTATTTTAAAACTATGTAATCTCTTAAGTCTATCATTTATCATTCAATAAATATTTATTGAGTACCTCCTCTGATCAAGGCCAATTCTAAGATCTTTGGAGGATAGAAGATGAATCATATATAAATCTACCACTTAGGAAGTTTGCAGTCTTGGTGATAAAATGAGATGTTCACTTCTCTATCTTCCACTCCTGCCCCAAGAACACTTCAAATAAAATTATAAATTTTTAACAAAACAGAATTGTTTTCTGTAAACTATTAACTTTGAATTTAAGCTATGGTGCTGGATCATGTAGCACTCTATTTTGCCTGGACTGGTTGAAAATCATAATCAAGTAATGAGAATTTATCTATAGAATATGTCCTTTATTTATTACATTAATAATAATACATTAATTTTTATTTTCCCTTTTTTCCCCCCATGTAACTCAAAATACTCATTTATCTTCACAGTTTCTCTGTGAATAGAAAGACAGCAGTTGGTACTAGATATTTCTTCTCTTAATAGTCTTTTCCTGCCAGATCTAGAGTGGCTGAAAATGTCAATTTGCCCTATAAATTCTTTCTCTTGAACTGCTAAGTAGCCCCTGCTTTTTATTAATAAGGGGTTTGTTCAGTGACATTTAGTCTTCAATTACAGAAAAGTATGTCACCTAGCCCCTACCCCTATAAATAAATAAATAAACAAACAAACAAACAAACAAACAAACAAATAAATAAATAAATATTGTGAAACAAAGAAGGAAAATAAAGCATTTCTAGGCGTTAACAATGTTACATGCAAGAAGTAATATTCCAGTAGACATATTTTCTCATTATACTGACAGTGAATGTATTTCTATTAGTGAGAATTTCTACAACATCTATAGAGGGCCTAATTTATCAGCATATCAATTGATGATGATTATCAGCTCCCTACATTTTTGTTCTTTTCCCCCAGGAGTCACAATGCACATTAAAAGTTTCAATAGACACCGCTATATAAAATGGGAGCTGTTACTTTATTTTTTGAAACCAGTAATTCCCTCACATTGTATATGGAACAAAAGGTGCCTTGTGATGAGTCATTCCTATTTAAGGAGAAGAAATAATCGCTCAATAGTACATCTATTGTTAGTATACTAAGCACTTTGGATGCCTTCTTTCCACAACTAATCTTATTTAAATTAAGCATAGTGATTTTAGCTTTTTTTTTTCTCTTAAGAGTGATTCCCCAAACTAAATTTATAATTCTCAGCATAAGGTAACTCTTTAGGTGCTAAGGATTATGCTTGATGAATTTGTTTCCCCACAGAAAAGTAAAATATTCCTTCCTGCACCACCATTCTGTAGGTCAATTAACACTTAACTAGGGCACATTCAAAGAAGACCATAGCATAATGGGCTGAAGAATTCTGTTGTCAAGGACAGTGAAAACTTGGGGCGGCTGGTTAGCTCAGTTGGTTAGAGCACAATGCTCCTGTTGTTACACCAGGGTTGCCAATTCGATCCCCGCATGGCCCAGCATGAGCTGCGCCCTCCACAACTACATTGTAACAACTACTTGACTTGGAGCTTATGGGTTCTGGAAAAACACACTTAAAATAAATAAAAGTTAAAATAAACAACAACCGAAAAAACAGAAAGTAAAAACCATGTATAAGAGCTGTCATCCAGCAGAGAAAATGATGAGGCAGAACTGGCTATATGATTTATGGGGTCCAGTGCAAAATGAAACCATGGGAATCCTTGTTCCCCAATTATTAAGATTTTCATGGGGGCGGCCAGTTAGCTCTGTTGGTTAGAATGCGGTACTCTTAACAAGTTGCTGGTTCAATCCCCACATGGGCCACTCTGAGCTGCACCCTCCACAACTAGATTGGAACAACTACTTAACTTGGAGCTGATGGGTCCTGAAAAAACACACTTAAATAAATAAAAGTTGGAGGGAAAAAAAAAAAAAAAGACTTTCAGGATAACTGTAGCAGAGCATCAACCCAAGTGCCGGACCCTTCTGAGTGTGAGGCCTGTGAGACTGCGTAGGTGTCGTGTACATTTAGCTGACCTCACAGCCAGGATCTAACACCCATTCTCGTCTAGGTCTTACACTCCTCATATCTCAGGATCTAGTTCAAAGCCTTTTTCTTCTGTGAACCTAGACTGGACTAATAACTCCGAGAAGTCAGGAATTTTACCCACCCAGCATGTAGCATGGCCCCGGTACCACACTTGGCGCTCAGGAATGAACCCATCCAGTCCGCAGGGCCTTCTCCCTCCTCTGGAATCTAGAGTTTTTCTCTCTCCAGTCCATTTGCTGCTTAATCAGGAAATTTATTGTTTATGGAATCCTTTTTCTCTTATATTATTGTATTTTTCACATGATTTTGCCTCATCCCAATTATGAGTTCTTTGACAAGACTCTGTGTCCTAGAATCTTTTCCATGTGAGTTGGAACCTCCTCACCCCCGAAAAAAAGAAAAAAACAAAACACATTTTTATTTGTATTCTTCTTTGATAGAACTAATTAGCAATAAGTCCAACGAATATACATTACACTCAGATCTTAGGGTATTAAAGAACCTAGTGTTAGCTATCAAATGTTATCTTTGTTTCACTGTTTTTAATGTGTTGCAGTTGAAAGTGATTAACTTTAAATTTAAACTTAGTCATGTGATAGCATTTCCTAAAGTATATGCCATAGAGTATTGTTAAGTATCACGTAGATTTCTATGATCAAAAATTTTGAGAATACTTAGGAAAATAGTAGTACAGCTAACACTATATAGATCCTTGTTGGCTTTCCCATTTCTATTGCTACTGCCCCAGATAAGTCGGCCTGAGATAGTGTCCCCACGACACCTGTAATTGTCCTAATTTTCATTAATTAACTTTAGTTCAGCTGAACTCCCCCAAAGCCTACTATATAACCACTGGTGCTTGTTGTCTTGCCAGAGGAATCTTATCCTTAAGCACCTCCTACATTAGTAGTTCTCAGTGTGAGGCCATTTTGCCCTCTAGGATATTTGACAATGTCTGAAAACATTTTTGGTTGTCATAGCTCAGGCTGAGCAGGAGGTGTTACTGGAATCTAGTGGCCAGAGGCCAGAAATGCAGCTAAACATCCTGCAATGTACAGGATAGCCCCCACAACATAGAATCAGCCAGCCCAAAATATCAATAGTGTGTATTAGATCATACCACTGACTCCTCTGAAATCTTCATTTGTTTTCCATCTCATCCCTAAGGAATTTCATACCCTCAAGCATGGCATTCAAAATACTTCGCAGTCTGACACAAGACTCCCTTTCAGGCCATCTCGCACTATATCTTTCCATACACACTCTGCTCCAGTAAAACCAGGTATTTCAGTCCTCCCCAGACACAGCCTGTATTTCTTTACCTCTTTAACCTACATGCTATCTTTGTCCTGCAATGTCCTTCCTGCTCCTTTTTACCTGTGGGAACGCTCTGTCTATTCTAGCACAAATGTCACCTTCTATAGGAAGTTTCCCTTGAATGTTCTTACTCTCCCCCAAATAGGCATGATTTCTCTCTTCTCTGGACTCCCTTAGCACTCTGTGCCTCTTTCATATTTGGCAAGTGATTATTTGCACAAAATGTTTATACATCTCCCAATAAATAGTAAATTCTTGGAAGACAGAGCATATCATTAAAAACAACACACTAAAACTTAGTGTCCTGTGAAGCTTTTAATAAATGTGGTCAATAAATATTTGAATTGAATTAAATTCTTAATTTTGAGGAGAGATTTCTAGATCTGACTTTATAATTGGTTTTCAATTCGTGTATATATTTAACAAGAATTGAGTTTCTGCTGTTAGTAATGATGTGATTTTAAGAACTATCTTCTTCTAGAAAGAAAGTCTTTAGGCTTAATATAAAACTGGCCAGAACTGAACCATAACTGATATTATACTATTACTGCTCCTTTGGTATTTAACAAAAATTTCCAATTTTAAATGCACCAATTAAACGATGTTTGTACTTTTTGGTTAAGGACACTATTACCAAATAATTTAAGTGGTTATTTAAGTGGTTTCTGAAGCAAATAAGGAAAACCTTACTCAAACTTACTTTTAAAATCATAAGGAAATTGTCTCATAATTGGAAATTCAAAGATAGAAAAGCATCAGGTTGACCGAGCAGTGACTCCAGTTTTCTCCCCTTGGATCCTGTTGCCTCTACTCTCCTTCATCCTCAGCTTGATGGCTGAATAAACAAGTTTCAAATCTGTGAACAACACAATCCAGAGGAAGAGAATCATTACCAGATGTTCAGGGGAACATGCAGAAGAATTTTCCCAGAAGCTCCCAGTCAAGTACTTTCATCTCATTGACCCCATTTTTGAACCAATCATTGTCAAGGAAAATGGAGTAACTCACAGACTAATCATGTACAACAGGCAGCTTCCCCTGTGGCATCTGTGCAGTAGGAGGAGGGGTGGACCCCTAAACAAAATCAGAGTTTGTTAGGGAGAAGGACAAGAAAAATGGAGGTGAGATGAGCAACTAATATTAATTATGTAATATAAACTTTTGATTCTTCTATTCATTAACAGCCCCAATGTTTTTTTATATAATTGTGATTTAATTTTATAAATCAGACTTGCCTTCCAAAATTCAGACCCAATTTTTTACATGTACACCTGAGTCGTATAGTGAGTTAACCTAAATTATCTCTCATAAATAGGCTATATTCAATATTTCTGCATCAGTTTTTTCAGTATTCTTTTCAATAATAGTTAACGTAAAAATAATTTTAATGCCTATAGTATCTTAAAATTACCACACTATTACATAAAAACTTTTCATAAAATTGGAAATTCTAAAGCTACTACACCATTAGATTCACAATTTGAATGACACAATAATAGACAATATAATGTTAGTGCTCTATCCCATATAATAAACTCTCACCTAGATGAACCCATAGGAGGCCATTTAAGTATTAATGCTTAGGTAAAACATGGCCATGTTTTTGTTTTTGTTTTTATGTTTGAACCAAGATTATATAGTAATACAATCTGATCACCAATAAATGCTCCATTTTGGCCCTGACATCGATGAAACTTGGATGGAACTCTTAGTATTGTTTGTATCACAGAGTTACTATTATACTTGCTTACATTAAATAAAATACTTAATTGGAAAGTAAATACTAACAGATGTATATACAAGTCAAGACAAATTAAATTATATACTTTAAATACATGCATTTTAGTATACTTTAATTGTATCTCAAAGTTGAAAAAATAAAATAAAAAAAAATAATAGTAAGTACAGAGATTATTGAAAGTGCATGGTACAGAATCTAATTACAAAGATTCATTAGCTCCTTTACAAAGATTCCCATTAGATTCTTCTAACAACCTATTGCTGATTGACCCGAGAATATGCTGTAAAGATCAGATGATAGCTAAACCCTTTTTTGGTTTAAGGAACCTATGATTTGAATGCCACAAGCACATTATAAAACATCAATTCCTAACAAGCTGAGTACAAACAAACAAATTGCTTTTAAATATTTCCAAAGTACAGTAGTGATAGATTCAAACAGAATTGAACATGAAAGATTTAGTCGATCCAGTCATTTAGACCTTCCATGCCAATGCTTCCAAAACTTCAGTTTGTGTGTAAGAATCATCATGGTTTCTTGTTGAAATGAAAAAACGCTTATGGTATGAGTCAATTCTGGAGCCCTATAATTTGCATTTCTTTTTTTTTTAATTAAAGTTTATTGGGGTGACAATTGTTAGTAAAGTTACATAGATTTCAGGTGTATAATTCTGTATTACATCATCTATAAATCCCATTGTGTGTTCACCACCCAGAGTCAGTTCTCCTTCCATCACCATATATTTGATCCCCCTTACCCTCATCTCCCACCCCCCACCCCCCTTACCCTCTGGTAACCACTAAACTATCGTCTGTGTCTATGAGTTTTTGTTTCTCATTTGTTTGTCTTGTTGTTTTGTTGTTTTTGGTTTATATACCACATATCAGTGAAATCATATGGTCCTCTGCATTTTCTGTCTGACTTATTTCACTTAGCATTATAATCTCAAGATCCATCCATGTTGTCACAAATGGTCCTATTTCATCTCTTCTTACCGCCGAATTGTATTCCATTGTGTATATATACCACAACTTCTTTATCCATTCATCTATCGAGTACAAGATAAATGTGTCCAACATTTTGGTTGTTTCCATGTGTTGGCCACTGTAAATAAAGCTGCAATGAACATTGGAGCACACTTGTCTTTATGTATAAATGTTTTCAGATTTTTTGGGTACATACCCAGGAGAGGGCTTGCTGGGTCATATGGTAATTCTATTCGTAATTTTTTGAGGAACCTCCACACTGCCTTCCATAGTGGCTGCACAAATCTGCATTCCCACCAACAATGTATGAGGGTTCCTTTTTCTCCACAGCCTCTCCAACACTTGTTACTATTTGTCTTGTTGATGATAGCCATTCTGACTGGGGTGAGGTGATAATCTCATTGTGGTTTTTATTTGCATTTCTCTGATGATTAGTGATGTTGAGCATTTTTTCATATGTCTATTTGCCATTTGTATGTCCTCTTTGGAGAAATGTCTCTTCAGGTCCTCTGCCCATTTTTCAATTGGGTTGTTTGTTTTTTTGTTGTTGAGTTGCATGAGTTCCTTGTATATTTTGGATATTAGTCCCTTATCGGAGGCACTGTTTGCAAAAATCTTCTCCCATTCAGTTGGTTGCCTCTTTATTTTGTCGATGGTTTCTTTTGCTGTGCAGAAGCTTTTAAGTTTGATATAGTCCCATTCATTTATTTTAGCTTTTACTTCCCTTGCCTTTGGAGTCAAATTCATAAAATGCTCTTTGAACCCAAGGTCCATAAGTTTAGTACCTATGTTTTCTTCTGTGCAGTTTACTGTGTCAGGTCTTATGCTTAAGTCTTTGATCCATTTTGAATTAATTTTGGTACATGGTGACAGATAGCAGTCCAGTTTCATTCTTTTGCACGTGGCTTTCCAATTCTTTCAGCACCATTTATTGAAGAGGCTGTCTTTTCTCCATTGTATGTTTTTTGCTTTTTTGTCAAAACTTACCTGTCCATATTTATGTGGTTTTATTTCTGAGTTCTCAATTCTATTTGATTGGTCTATATGTCTGTTTTTCTGCCAATGCCATGCTGTTTTGATTATTGTAGCCCTGTAGTACAAGCTAAAATCAGGGAGTGTGATACCTCCAGCATTGTTCTTTTTTCTTAAGATTGCTTTGGCTATTTGGGGTCTTTTGTGGTTCCAAACAAATCTGATGATTTTTTGTTCTATTTCTTTAAAAAATGCCATTGGGATTTTGATGGGGATTGCATTAAATCTGTATATTGCTTTGGGTAATATGGCCATTTTAACTATGTTGATTCTTCCAATCCATGAGCATGGAATGTCTTTCCATTTCTTTGTGTCTTCTTCAATTTCTTTTAAAAATGTCTTATAGTTTTCAGCATATAGGTCTTTCACATCCTTGGTTAAGTTTATTCCTAGGTATTTTATTATTTTTGCTGCAATTGCAAAAGGAATTGTTTTTTTTATTTTTTTATTTCTTTTTCTGAGATTTTATTGTTAGTATATAGGAATGCAATGGACTTTTGTACGTTGATTTTGTAGCCGGCCTTATTACAGTATTCGTTGATTGTTTCTAATAGCTTTTTGTGGAGTTTTTAGGGTTTTCTATATATAGCATCATGTCATCTGCAAAGAGTGACAATTTAACTTCTTCACTCCCAATTTGGATGCCTTTTATTTCTTTCTCTTGCCTGATTGCTCTGGCGAGGACTTCTAACACTATGTTGAAAAGCAGAGGTGATAGGGGGCAGCCCTCTCGTGTTCCTGAATGTAGAGCAAAGGGCTTCAGTTTTTCACCGTTAATTATGAGATTAGCTGAGGGTTTGTCATATGGCCTTTATTATGTTAAGGTATTTTCCTTCTATACCTATTTTATTAAGTGTTTTAATCACAAATGGATGCTGTATCTTGTCAAATACTTTTTCTGCATCAATTGATATAATCATATGATTGTTGTCCTTTATTTTTTTTTATGTGATGTATCACATTGATGGATTTGCATATGTTGAACCATCCTTGTGCCCCTGGGGTGAACCCCACTTGGTCGTGATGAATAATCTTTTTAATGCATTGTTGTATTTGATTTGCTAGAGTTTTGTTTAGGGTTTTTGCATCTGTATTCATCAGAGACATTGGTCTGTAGTTTTCTTTTTTTGTGTTGTCCTTACCAGGTTTTGGTATCAGGGTAATATTGGCCTCATAAAATGTGTTAGGGAGTACTGTCTGTTCTTCAATTTTTTGGAAGAGTTTGAGCAGGATTGGTATTAGATCCTCCTTGAAGGTTTGGTAGAATTCACTAGTGAAGCCATCTGGTCCCGGACTTTTGCTTTTGGGAAGGTTTTGGATGACTGATTCAATTTTGTTACTGGTGATCGGTCTGTTTAGATTTTCCAGTTCTTCATGGTTCAGCCTAGGAAGGCTATATGTTTCTAAGAACTTGTCCATTTCTTCTAGGTTATTGAATTTGGTGGCATATAGTCCTTCATAGTATTCTTGGATGATCCTTTGTATTTCTGTGGTGTCCGTGATAACTTCCCCTTTTTCATTTCTGATTTTGTTTATTAGTGTCTTCTCTTTTTATCTTAGTGAGCCTAGCCAAGGGTTTGTCAATTTTGTTAATCTTTTCAAAGAACCAGCTCTTTGTCAGACTAATTTTTTGTATTGTCTTTTTGTTCTCTATTTCATTTAGTTCTGCTCTGATTTTTATTATTTCCTTTCTTCTGCTGACCTTGGGTTTCATTTTTCTTCTTTTTCTAGTTCTTTAAGGTGTGATGTGGGGTTATTTAGCTGTGATTTTTTCTTGTTTGTTGAGATAGGCCTGTAATGATACAAATTTCTGTCTTAAAACAGCTTTTGCTGCATCCCGAAAATTTTGGTAGGATGTATTTTCATTGTCATTTGTTTCTATGTATCTTTTGATCTCTCCTCTAATTTCTTCTTTGACCTGGTCATTCTTTAAAAGGATGTTGTTTAATCTCCATGTATTTGTGGTTTTTCCTGCTTTCTTTTTGCAGTTGATATCCAATTTCAAAGCCTTGTGATCAGAGAATATGCTTGGTATGATTTCAATCTTCTTAAATTTGCTGAGGTTAGTTTTATGTCCCAATATATGGTCTATCCTTGAGAATGTTCCATGTACACTAGAAAAAAATGTATAGTCTGATGTTTTAGGATGAAGTGCTCTATATATGTCAATTATGTCCATTTCATCTAATGTGTCATTTAGGGCTGCTATTTCATTATTTATTTTCTGTTTGGATGATCTATCCATAGCTGTCAATGATGTATTTAGGTCCCCTAGTATAATTGTGTTTTGGTCAATTTCTCCCTTTAGTTCTGTTAGTAGTTGCTTGGTATATTTTGGTGCTCCCTGATTGGGGGCATAAATATTGATGGCTGTTATGTCTTCTTGTTGTATAGTCCCCTTTACCATTATGAAATCTCTACCTTTTGTCTCTTGTTTTCTTTTTCACCCTGAAGTCTGTTTCATCTGATATCAGTATGCTACACCTGATTTTCTCTGGATACCATTTGCTTGGAGTGTCAATTTCCACCCTTTCACTTTAGTCTATGCTTGTCCTTGTAGATCTCTTGCAGCCAGCCTATAGTTGGGTTTAGTTTTTTGATCCAATCTGCTACTCTGTGCCTTTTTATTGGTGAGTTCAGTCCATTTACATTTAGGGTGATTATTGATATGTGAGGATTTCCTGTCATTCTATCTTAGTTTTCTCGTAAGATTGTGTCTCCATTGTTTCTTTGCCTTTTTGTTGTTGTCTATTATTTCTGTGTGGTGGTATTCTATGATGTTTCCCTCTGTTTCTTCTTTTATTACAGTATATATTTCAGTTCTGTATTTTTTTGAATGGTTACCATTAAGCTTATGTAAAAGAAAGTTTGATATTTAGAGTATTCCATTTTCTTCAGCATGCTTACTTTTTCCATTCCCATATTCCAGTTCAGGCCTTTACTCTCCCACTTTTATGTTTTGGTTGACAAAAATTGTCACTGTTGATGGTGGTAGAATAGTCTCCTTTTGTATTTCTTGTAGTGCAGGTCATGTATTAGAAAATTCCCTCATCTTCTGCATGTCTGGAAAGGTCTTTATTCCCCCTTCATATCTAAAGGATATCTTTGCTGGATATATTATTCTTGGCTCATAATTTCTCTCTTTCAATAGTTTGAATATTTGGTTCCACTCCCTCCTGGCTTGTAGAGTTTCTGATGAGAAATCTGATGATAATCTAATGAGCTTTCCTTTGTAGGTTACCATCTTCTTTTCCCTGGCTGCCTTGAGGATTGTTTCTTTGTCGTTGATTTTAGACAGCTTCAATACAATGTGCCTTGGCGAAGGCCTGTTGGGGTTGAGGTAATTAGGTGTTCTATTTGCTTCTTGGATTCGAGGATCCAGTTCTTTCCACAAGTTTGGGAAGTTCTCAATGACTATTTGTTTGAATATACTCTCTGTTCCCTTCTCTCTTTCTTCTCCTTCTGGTATGTCCATTATTCTTATATTGCTCTTTCTGATGGAGTCAAAAAGTTCTTCCAGAGTTCTTTCATTTCTTTTAAGTCTCAAGTCTCTTTCTTCTTCCATCCTTGTCATTTCCAGATTTCTATCTTCAATATCACTGATTCTTTCCTCCACCTGGTCAACTCTAATACTTAAGCTGGATTTCATTCTTAATTTCTTCTGTTTTAACTCTTAATCTCCAGGAATTATATTTGGTTCTTTTTTTAAAATTTCAATCTCTTTGGTAAAATGCTCATGTTGTACTTTGATTGTGTTTTTGAGTTCATTAAACTGCCTTTCTGTGTTTTCTTGCATCTCAAGTTTTTTCAGAACTGCAATCTTGAATTCTCTGTCATTTAAGTCACATATTTCCATATCTTTAAGTTCCTTTTCTGGAGACTTTTCACTTTCTTTCTGAGCTGTCATGTTGCTTTCGTTATTCATGACAATTACTGATTTATTATTTCTCTTCCTAGACATCTACAGGAGTAGGTTCTGCAACAGGTTGATAGGAAGAGGTCTTTTTTTGTTTTCCAGTACGTGTTGGTAGAACGTTTTATTTTCTCTCTGACTACAGCCCTTTTTTCTCTCTCACACTGTAGTGTTATGTTTTCTCTGCACTATTCCGGCTTCCCACACAATGGGGGATTCCCTGGAATGTGGGCTTCTCCTCTGTTAACAGTTTGCCTGGGTCATAGGGCGCCATGTCCCGTTAGGTGAATTCAGTAGTGAGCCTCTTTGTCTTGCTTGTCTGCTGTGCAGGCAGTCCTTTGTGGAGTTATAGCTGTTTAATTTGTTGTAAATTCCAGGGGAGATTTCCAAAGGCTCACCTCATGCCACCATTTTGATCTAGTCCATAATTTGCATTTCTAAGAAGTTCAAGGGAAGCTGATGCTATGTATCATTCTGGGCCTTTAAATCAATGTTCTAAGTCACCTGAGATTCACAAAAAAGCAATTTTTTAGATTGAAAACTTTTTGTCATATTTGACCATCTTTTGGAAACAGACACATACCTAACAAGAATTTGTAACTCCTACTAAATTCTTCCATGTTTGACAAATTGAAAATACTCTCAATGAGGTTTTAATATTTAAGAATAAGATCATCTCTAGGAAAGATCAAATTTTCAATTATGTCTTATTCTTAACTTTCTTTAAGGATAGAAAACCGTAACTTACCTCATGAAACTGCTTAAAAACAGATGGTGTTAATTTTTCTTTTTTTAAATCAAAAAGTTTCCCGAGTGTCGTCTCTCTGAATTTAAACTTATTTTAGGTATATCTGGTAATGTTGGAAAGTTGGTGGGTGTGTTCTTCATATTTTTCATATATTTAAAAGTTAATAAATCAAATCTTTGTTCCTTTTACTAAGATTTGGGTAGTCTCAAATTCTTTGACTTTCAAACTTTTTATTATTTTGGTTTCTCATCTCTGTTTACTGTTCTATATTTCTCCACATATTTTAAGCTTGAGGAAGCCAATCTTGTGAATAAATACTCTCCTAATAGATGTAAATCTACTTGGTAAAAACAAAACAATCGAGTAATTTGAGTAAGCTTTCAATCATTAGTGAGGAAATTATTTCAGCACAGTTTAGAAGTTCTGTATTTTTCCTCCCTTCTTGGGTTACTTGTTAGACTCTATACAAGTGTGTAAATCTGAATCAAAGAGGACACTGGTGATGGTGCACATGATTTCGTAGAACCATGAAATTAAGTCTTGGGCCACATGCCCAGTATCTAAACTAAATCAAGGAGGGCATAATTGGAGTTAGGCAGTGAGCCTAGAAGAATTTACTTTGCTCACTCTCAAGTTTTTCATTCCATTGGATTCATGTTTCATAGAAATCTGTATTTGGGCGCTACAGGAACAGAGAGATTTAATGTATCCTGATTATGGAGAAGATCATGTAACAGATGGAATTAACCAAGAAAAGATAGATTCAGTGAGGAGGAAATCTATGTGCAGCATATAGTGGTGCTTGATAAACTGCATAGGAGGATCTGTTTCAGGTTAAACGGGGTTGTTTTTCCCATTTAAGATAATGAGAAAATATTTCCAATGCTGAATTAGAATATAGAAATAACAGGAAATCATATGGCATCTTTAGAATCTTTGTTTCAAATGAGCACAGCAGGCTGTGACAAAACATAGCCCTTCATGATTCTATATACGATAAAAATTCTATTCCTGGTTGTATTTTCTAGATAATTGTACTGTTAACCTCTCTTTGACTCTAAATTTTAAAAGGGGGAAAGTCTATTAAGTATTATTTGTTTTCATTCTATCTTATTGTGATATTATAAGGGAAGACTGGATTAAATTCCAAATAGAGAACTTTCAATTATTCAGTGATAAGTACTGTGCAATAGGTTGTTTTTCTTCAGATCATTCGCTAGAGACAGAAGTAACCTCACTACTGGAGAGTTAGCACAGAGATAATGTGGTGGGATTTTGTAAAACAAATTCCTATCATGAAATACAGAGGATAATGGAGAAATATGGAGTAGGGACAGGTAAGTATTGTTAATTCTATTTGTAATTCTGTTTGAATTTTCATGTGCTACAGAATTTAGAGACTTAGAGGCATGGTTTCTTTTCTAAAATTAGATGTGAATGTATGCATTGATTAGGGAATGGAGCCTTGGCTATTATAGAAAGTGGGCAAAATCTTGGCACTAAGGTTTTAGATCTAGATCTACACATGAAACCAACTACTATATGTGTTTCAAATTCAATCATTTGCTACCAAAATAGATTATAAAGTTTCCTTGGCAACAAATTTTATTCCGGACTCCAGCATTCTTATAAGACTTAATTAAATATACTTGTTAACTGACTCTTCTCATGAGAAATATCATATTGAAGTATAGTTGTATGATGTGCTCTTAGCCCCGTAGCTATAATAGGAAATGGCCCATGGAGAATCCAGAATGAATATTGTCCATAAATTCCACCTTCTGACTGCCTCTAGCTTTTGACCACACTTAGGTATGCTCTCTGACATTGTCCCCAACATGTGTTCATCCATTCAGTCAACAAACTTTGTGTTGCAGGCCTATCAGGAACAGGGTGTTATAGGGGGTACTAAGCTACATAGGCAGAATTCATCTTTGTATTTCCTATGCCTGGAACATTGGAAGGCGTTAGTGTTTACAACTGTGAACTGATTCTCTCAGTTCAAAGAATTTGTGTAATTCAAACTCTCTCAGCCCTTGTCTTAGCTACGAGAATAGCCTTCCAATCATATTCATATGCCTGCTCTCCCTTCAATTCATTCTGTATAGCACTGCCCGATTCTTCCTAAAACATAACTCTATAATCATGTCATCTATTGCTGAAAAATCTTAATGACCCTCTAATGACTTCAGAATATTACTCTTAGTGCTTACTCGGGATATGGAAGGCCTTCTGCAACACAGACCCAATACACTTTTCCAACCTCGTCTCTTATTCCCCTAACACACCCTACACTCTAGTGCCAATTAGATTGGTAGTATTGAATAGGGTAAGTTCAAGAGTACAGACTCTGAAGCCTGACTGCCTGACTATAAATCTGGTTTTCCCAACTTCTAACTGCGTGACCTAGAGAAAGTTACTTAAGCTCTCTTTCTCTAAGTTTTCTCATCTATGAAATAGGGATAATAATGGTCCTACGGCATAGAGCTATTGTGATAATAAAATGTATTAATGTATGTACAGCATTGAAAAAAGAGATCGGTGCATATTCAGCACTTGTTGATACTTACAATTATTTTTTTTTTCCTTTATGCTTTGCCCACATTACTTCCTCTACCTGGGAAGCCCACTTTCCCCCCATTTCCCACTGTTTGATGCCCATGTCCAAATTCCATCTATTCTTCAAACTCTAGTTTATATGGTCTCTCTACTGATATGGCTAGAGTCTGTAGTCTTGTTCATGAAACCAAGTTGCCTCTGGCACAATAACATAAAACTTAATGTCATGATAAAAATCCCTCTGTTTTCAGAGGAAATATAAGCAGACATATAGAAATTTGTGGCGTATGGAATAATTCCAATAACTTTGTTCATGATATGCAGGACAATGGTAAGTGGAAGTTTAGGAAATTAATAGGTGGAATTTCAATCTCTGAACACCAGTCTTAATAATTAAAAGAATCAAGATGTCCTTGTGCTCCAGGATCATGTTGATGTACAGAAGGCTTTGCAGTAAAGTGCCATCACCATTCTTTATTCTGTGGTCAAATGTGCCTCTCTTTAACCTTGAGAATTATGCTCCATTCCTCAAACACTCAGCCTTCTGATGAGCAGTTAATGGAGTGGAACATTTCTGATTCATTCAGAGGTGGTTTGTGAAGAAATTTTCAATCATGAGTTTCAGGTAATATTTTTAAACAGGCGTCTAACAGAAGAATGCGGCAGAGGCTCCCCGGTGAGGTTCAGCAGAAGGGACTGTCATCCTTTGCAGAGAATTATACTCCTACATTGCTTCTTATTACCTGCCAACGCCCAGTGCACTGGGCTCCAGTGAAGAGCAAACAAAGAATTTGTCAAGAGAAGTGATATACAGGGTCTTAAACAAGTTTCTTGATTGCAGAAACAGAAATCAACTCTATCTAATATGCAAAAAGGAATGTTTTGGAAGCTATAATAGAATCAACAGTAGGTTAGAAGACCAGGCTTGGGGATGAACTGGAATCAAAAGGAACATGAGATCCTTAGAAGCAAGAAGTATGGATTTGTTTAGTAACAACAACCATCCCACTGAAATGCACTACAATGAATTATATCCAACTGTTTCTTTCATTCTTGCACTGTTGGATCAAGATTCCATCTCTTGGAAGAGAGTAGTTCTTTTTACCAAGTCTAAATTAGATTCCCATTCCCCATCTCTGTTAGCAAGGGAGACAGAGGATTTAGCTCTTTGACACCCAGTATAGAAGGCAGTCAGTCACCCAGATTGATATACCCCTTTCCCCCCAGTCACCCAGATTGATATACCCTTTTCCCCCCAGGACTATCAAAATGGGGCAGGAGTCATTTCTGTTAAGTGTTGTCAAAGTGATATGAAGAAGAGAGAATGGATGTAGGGCAGGCACAAAAATGACAGGTGTTTCTTCCAGATCCTAGGGGGCAGGGGCCTTGAAAAATAGCCCAGTCAATACATCATAAACCCCTCAGGACCTTGCCTTAGACCCAAACCTGGTCCTTTGTTAAAATGAAACATTAAATGAAGATGATCCTGTTAAAAAAAGAAAAAAAAAAGTTTAACTTTATCTTCGTCTATAAGCATAACCAGTGAATAGAAATAACATTCTAATTAAAGAGCAGAGTACAAAGTTAAATTGATCCTAAAATCAGCTATGGCTTTTCTCCATTGATTTCTACAGTGTTGTTCTCTTAATTACTGGCACTTTTAACTACTACTTTAAAAAAAGAAAAAAAGAAAACGGTAAAAGTTTTTTTTAAAAAAAATAGGATTTCCTTGAAGTACTAGCAGAAAAAAAAGGTTTTCTCTCTTCCTCATAACATTTATTTTTTTACCTACCACTATCTAGATATAAAAATCTTAAATTCTTTTGTTCAAATATGTGTTCCATCTCTTCTACTCCTATGTTGCCAGACAAAGTACCATTTAAGAATAGATTGTCAGAAGGAAGTAAATAAAAATGATTGAAATAAAAGAGTGAGAGCAGGTTAGGAGTAGGAGATTTGACAGAGGGATATTTAGAGAGCTCACCTATAGCTACGTATTAGCACCATCAGCAAATAAATTATTGTTTGTTTTTTTGTTAGCCATAATTCTCCCAAAAGGATTCTACCATGCCACGGGGTCTTCCAAGTTTCTGAACTTTATAAAACATTATTTTGTCTGAATTCCATTTCATCAAATGGAACTGAACTATTGCAGATATTTATTTATCTGTTGGTTTTTATGTTGTCTGTGGGATTGGCAAGATGTTGGGTGTTATGGAGAAGTGAAGAAAATATAACAACTATCTCTTAGAGATTTAAGTCATTTCATGAAACTTCACTTTTATATCATGAAATAGAACTGTGAAAAATCATCGGCTATTTACTACAACAGACAATTATAGCTACAGGGTTTCCAAAAAAGAGAGGTCAGTGTTCTGAGATGATTAGGGAAGCTTCTGGAAGAGGGTCGACTGAATTGGATCCTGAAGAATGGGTGAAATTTGATAGATGAAGAGAGACAGGAAGACGAATGTCCTGAGCAAAGTTCCTTGCCTTTGCTCAGGAAATTTACCTTCTTTTTCTTCCATAAATACGAGACTGCTTGAGCGTTGATATTTAAAACACATTCATTGTAGGCATGTGATTTGTAAACCTAGCAAACAGTGGAGTATAGATGATCGTTCAAAATAAAGATAATGCTTAATTGTAGACCTTTCTTTTCATAACTCTTTAACCTCATGGTTTTATTTTATTTTCCAGAGTTTCTGCACATGTTCTTGTAAAATACCCTTGAATAAGATGCACTTCAAAGTTGAATACCTAAGATCTGTACTTTTTAGGTTTGCTTTTTCAGATTGCAAGTAACAGGTAGGGAAAACACAATTGCTTCTGCAATTAGCTTTTATGAAAACCAGAAATCTTATTTATCATTGTTAAAGATACAAAAGCCTCTCAAGATATCTAAAACCTGTTGTAGTAACCTAATTATCTTTTTCATACTGTAATAACCCTACCATTTTTATGATTCAGTTTCTCTTTGTCATCTCTGCTTCTACTGCTTCTGGCCATCTTTGCTCAGTGCCTCCTACATTCAAAATTCCCTAAGACTCTGTAGAGAATGCCACAGTACACAGCCTATATCTTCCTTTAGGACCAAGCACACCTTCCCCCAGCTCCTCAAAGGGGTGGCTGCTATTTCATAGCCAAATTCCTCTTCAGGAATTGCCCTGGAAGAAGGAATCAGTCATACCCAAGGTTATGCTCCCTACAGTTATCGGATATGGTCCCTTAGCCGATAACTGACCAGTGTGGCGTCTAATGGACCATCCCTCTCACTTCAGTTAGGACAACTCTGAAGCACCACCCCAGCTTCAGATCTCCCCATATGATTCACTGAAGTCTCTGTTGCAAGGGCATGATAGTTGAACTTCTCTTTATTCCTACTTTTGCTTCCCACACTCCTGACAGATTTTGTTCCCAAGAACACACACTAATGAATGTACTACACGCAAATCTCAGATTCTTGGAGTCCGTTTCCAAGGGAGTGTTATCTGCTACTGAATCTGATTGGGTCAATTAGATATTATCCCATTATCCAATATGTGGTGTTCTTAATGAGAGGAGTTGCTGATGGTGGCACAAGCTCCTGGTCTTCCATATGTCTGTTCTGTACCTCGTACATAGATTTTTGCCAACGTGCCGATTTTTGTTCCAAACAGATATGGCCACAGTAGCTAGGTCTGTTATTTAAAACATGGCTTTTATGTGTTTGCTTTAATTAAAAACAAAAACTAGACTGGAGGCATAAAATGTGCTTCGTGACTTACGAGCTTGCTGTTAGATAAAACCAGGTAAAAGAATAACAAAGACCTTGAATTTGGAAAAAATGTTCAATAACTGTTGGGTATTATTATGATTGTTACCCATTTCTAGAACTTTGTTTTTTTAATATCCAAGAAAATATTGAAAAATACACACATATATTTAGACGTAGATGCAAATAGATATTTTTCCATCCCCATTTTTGTTCTTTACCCAAATGGCAGTAAACTATATACACTGATCTGTGTCTTGCTTTGGTCACTTACAGTATATCTTAGTCATTTCCATAATATTTTATTTTTTTGTTCAATTTATTTAAATTTTAAGAAAAAGTTCACCTGTTTCTACTACCCCAACACCCCACCTCTGGCAACCAGCAATCTGTTTCTGTATCTATGAGCTGTATTTATTCATTTATTTATTTATTTACTTTTAGACTCCATATATAATATATCATACAGTATTTATATTTCTGTAACTTATTTCACTTAGCATAAGGTCCTCAAGTTCCTTCTATGTTGTAGCAAATGACAAGACTTATTCTTTTATGGCTGAATAATATTCCATTATATCTACATATACTGCATTTTCTTTATCCATTCATCTTTCAATGAATATTTAACATTTTTTTTCCATATCTTGGCTATTACAAATAAAGCTGCATAAGGGAGCATATATCTTTTTGAATTAGTGTTTTTGTTTTCTTCAGATAAATATGCAGAAGTAGAATTGCTGGATCAAATGGTAGTTCTATTTTTAATTTTTTTAGGGACCTCCATACTGTTTTCCATAGTAGCTACACCAGTTTATATTCCCACCAACCATGCACAAAGGTTCTGTTTTCTCCACATTCTCACCAACACTTGTGATTTCTGTTCTTTTTGATAATAGCCATTCTAACAGTTGTGAAGTGATATCTCATTGTGGTTTTATTTGCATTATCTGATGATTAATGATGTAGAGCATCTTTTCCTGTACTTGTTAGCTATGTGTATGTCTTCTTTGGAAAAATGTCTACTCAGATTCTCTGCCCATTTTTCAATCAGATTGTTTGTTTATTTGCTATTGAGTTGTTTGAGTTTGTTTTGTATTTTAGATATTAGCTCCTTACCTAATATTTGATGTAAAAATTTTTTTCTCATTCAGTAGGTTGTGTTTTCACTTTGGTGATGTTTTCTTTGTTGTGCAGAAGCTTTTTAGTTTGATATAGTGTCGTTTGTTTATTTTTGCTCTTGGTTTTGATACCAGATTTTTTAAAAAAATCACTGCCAAGATCCATGTCAAGGAGATTACCATCTATATTTTTCCTAGACGTTTTATGTTTCAGGTCTTATGTTCAAGCCTTTGATCCACTTTGAGTTAATTTTGTGTATGGTGTAAGACAATGGTCCAGTTTCATTCTTTTGCATGTGTTTGTCCAATTTCCCCAACAGCATTTATTGAAAAGACTGCCTTTTCCCAATTTTATATTCTTGGCTCCCTTGTCATAGTTGACCTTATATGCATAGGTTTATTTCTGGGCTCTCTTCTGTTCAATTAATCTTTGTGTCTGCTTTTATGCCAATGCCATACTGTTTTAATTACTATAACTTTGTACTATAGTTTGAAATCAGAGAGTGTGATGCCTCCAGCTTTCTTCTTCTCTATCAAGATTGCTTTGGGACAGAAAATATATAAAATGAGCTTGGAGCATATTATAGTATAGAAAGTAAAGAAGTACTGAAAAAAAAATGATGGAGTATGTTAAAGGGACACAGGAGCCAAATGGAAAGAGCCCCCATGGTCAAAGCTACAATTTGAATAACAAAATAAGTTAAGTATCATTAGATTATAACCCAAATTGTAAAATAAATATCAATAAATCCATACTGATATGAAAAAAATATATAATGAGAAGAGACAAATCTCGATGCAGAAGAATTTAAAATAACTTTGTAGATACTGTACTCTCAAAAAGGTAGAACATAACCACTTATGCTTTGTGTCCTGAGCATATTGACTGCCTTTCAAAGAATACTGTATGGAAAGGTATATGTGTGTGTGGGAGGGGTGGGAGGGGTAACTTTACAATGGAGAAACCTGAAAAACATTACCTCAACCAGATGGTTAAAGTCAATATCAACAGTGATAAATTATGTGGATAATACATATTATTGATATGATGTGATGAAAATGGCTCTTTACCTCTGTGGTTTTCCTCCTAAAAAACCATAAACCCAGCATAATCATGAAAAACAAACAAACAGAAAAGTTGCAATAAAGGAGGAGGCCCAAAATAGGTGACTGATTTCTCAAAACGGCCAGTCATCAAAAACCAGAAAAGCTGAGAAATTGTCAGTCAAGAGTTGCCTAAGGAGACATGATGACTGAATGTAAAGCGGTATCCTGGATAGGATTCTGGAATAAAAAAAGAAAGAAAGAAAGAATATTTGGTTAAAACTAAGGAAATCTGAATAAAGTACAGATATTAGTTAATAATAATATATCAATATTAGTTTATTAGCTATAAAAATACACTGTACTAATATATAATAACAGGGGAAACTGGGCGTGGGGTGCATGGAAAGTCTAGTATCTTTTGCTTGTTTTTCTTTCCAAAAAATAAAGTTTATTAAAATGATTAAAAAGGAGAGGATGGGAAACTTAAAGAGATTTAAGAATACAAGAAACATATCAACCATATGCAATATGTGGACAATTTACAGGAGAAATATTGGCATTTGGAATGTGCAATTATATTATGTATTTATAAAAAAGCATCTTATTCAAAATCTTCCTCAATTTATTTTTAAATTACTACCCAAGTGTATTTAACCTCAAAGTAGGATGTATTTTAACTGTGGTTTCCAGAGTTTGGCAAAATTGTTCTATGAATGACCAGACACTGCATGTTTTAGGCTCTGCAGGCCAGATGGTTGTGTCACACCCACTCAACACTGCAGAAAGTAGCCTTAGACAATACTAAATGAATGGGCATGCCTGGGTTCCAATAAAACTTTATTTACAAATATAGACAGGTGAACATTTGCCATAAGGGGTATAGTTTTCTGACCCCGATCTACACTGTAATTTGAATGTTAGTATTAAATGAGGTTTAAGTTATTACTATATCAGTGATTTTCAAACTGTGTTTTGAAGAATCTAAAAAGTTTATCAAAGAGAACTTAAAAAACAGAATTGTAGATGAATGAGGCAGCATGGAGACGAAATGAACAGAACTCAGAATTTCCCAATATTGCTTCCAACTGAGAAGTCTGCTTTAAATATTTTTATATAAGGGGGTTCTATGTCTGATTTTGTTCAGGAGGCAGTATTAGATAATGGGGGAGAGAACTAACTAGATTCAGACTGCTTGGTTTAAATTGCAGTTCTACCATGCCTTACTATATTTATGACCTTTGGCCTGTTCCTCAGTTTTCTCACCTGTAAAATTGGGAAAAGAGTACACCTGTGTATATATCTACTTGTGGTGAAAATTGAATGGAAAGTTTTATAAAAAGTACTATGAAGACAATAATAATAATGCCTATATATGCATCAGTTTGTGATAAAAAATGAGAAAATATGTCTAAAGTACTTATGGTAACTGGTACCAAATAGTTACATTTACTGCATTCATTAATATTATTATAATCAGCAAAATCAACATAGTTTATCTTAAAAAAAAAAAAAAAAAACTTGTAAACTAAACTTGTAAACTACTAGACCTTAGGGTCTCAATCAATTTAATTTGCCCTAGTTTTCTGGAAATCAGTAAATTCTTAACCTTTCTCTGCTGAAGAACTTTTTTTATGGGGTTAGGGGAACCAGCAATCATTGGCTGAAATAGGTCAGATTTCTCAGCTGCAATGTCTAAGAATTGCACCAAAGCCTGATTCTGAAGATAGCCCGATGCTAACCCACATCTTTAATATTCTGGAGCAGACAACAAAATGAAAAATGGCTTCGATTCTTATAGTGTGCTGTAATATGAGTAAACTAAAGTGATAGTGCTACCACTGGACAGAGTAAAAGATGTTTTCTTTGACTTTCTGGGAAAACAACTTCTGCCTTATTGGGCTTCTCACGTGCCTAATATGCATCCCCCAAAAATAGCTGGGGGAAAAGTAAAACAAGATACAAACAAAAACTAAATTTTAACAGATGTTTTTGCATATAAAATATTAAATAAAATTGAAACATTTACTAGGTTAAATATTTGGTTCATTTTCTGAATAGGACTCAATAATAAATTAGAATTTCAAGGAAATTAGTGAGAGCTCAGTCTCAGGAGGTATTAAACTAAAAATAAGACAGAATACTCAATCTTTCTTTTTTTCTAGGTACACAAGGTGAATATATTTCCTTATAGAAAAAAAGCAGTCTCAATTAAGTGTGATATTGGTCTTTCACTTCTGGGAAACTTCATGGTGTTCTCTTGGGAAATCTTCCAACTTAAAATTAATGAGCATGATTAGGTCACACCGCTAATAATGGAGCCAGGATTTTAGTCCAGCACCATATACTATATCTTACTGATGTCTCTTACCATATCTTCCCCCACTATTTCACTCCTTTCCCCCAGCTTCTAAAATTAGCTTGAGCTAAACTAAGAGAGGCAACTAATCAGAGCAGGTTGACGAGATAGACTCAGAAATTCTCCCTGGTCCTGATGATTCCCATATATTCTCACCATTCTGCATCCTGACATTTCATGATTACTATTGACCATCCATGTTTCTGTAAGTGAAATGAAGGACGCTTTGTGTCCTTTCCTTCTCTAAATTCAGGGATGGATTGCATAACTTCAAAAAGATTAGAATAATTTCTTTTGAGGAACAACTGGAAATGTGTACTTTTTCCATCAACTGCCATATCTCCCAGGTGCCACCTCTGCTAGTAGCAAGATTTGTCTCCCCTCAGTTAGAAAGCATCTTAGGCCTCTAGGCAAATAGGACGAAAGTATATCTGAATGGATTAGTGCCTGGGGAAGCCATTCATCATATTTTCTTCTTTACACATTAAGCATCTAAATCTATCAGAGATAACTGTTGGCACAAATGGCTTCCCTGATACCCACACACTGAGAAACTTTTGAATTTCTCAGTTAAAATCTTAATGTGATTCTCTTTTAGGTGTTTTGTGTTTGCTTTATGTGGGCTATCTGTTACTTTAGAGTTTGACTTGAATAGTAAAATGGTAATGTGTAATGTACTTTTTACTACAAAGACTTTCCCATTTATTGTCTAGTGATAGTTTAGGGGTGTGTGTGTGAGTGTGTGTGTGTGTGTGTGTGTGGTGCTATTTATCTTTGCGGTGGTCTTTCATCTTAGGTAACAGAACAGTGATAGTATGACAAGATGTTTACAGTGTCCCCTTTCCTTGGTATCTCCTTGTCTTTCAAATATGTAAATGTCCTCAGAGACTCTTTTGAAGTCTCATTTACTCCAAAAGAACAACTTTAAACCATGTTGATGGCTTCTTATTCTAGGGGCGTGGCAGTCTGAAATGTACAATATTTCTTATTGTAGCTAATGATCTGATCTAGTTAATAAGAGCCTGTCCTTCTCCACATGTTCTATACTCTGAAGGTACATTCCTAGTAAACCAATTTAGGTATAGTGTTCATTTAAAAAATTATATTCTTTAATTGCTTATTCTCATTTTATCTTTTTTAGGAAAAAAGGTTTTAAAGGTTAAGAATAGTCTAGAGAATCAATTTTAAAAATATGTATTAGAGTTATATATTTTTTCCTGGTGGATATCCCTATTTAGAATGACAAAGTTGGTGATCAGATACATGTATAGTTTGTATACAAGTATATCATGTTACACATATATCGCACAAAATCTGGATATAATAGGAACTTAATAACTTGTTGATGGAAACCAGTATACTGATATACTCTGATATGGAAAAATCAGAGTGGTCTATCAATAATTTTCTGAACTCCTATTATATACATATCCTCCTAGAGGTGCTTTCATTATTACTACATGTAATTGAAACTAATATTTATCAAATATTTATTACATATCAGGCATTATGCTGGGCACTTTCTATGTACTATTTATTTAATCCTCACAAAAATCCTGTGAAGTGGTTTTATTTTTATAACCAGTTTACAGATGGGAAAATTGATGGTTTGAAAGTGACTAAGCATTCATCCTAGGTTAAGTAGTGTGCAGGTGGCAGTCAGAATTTGAATCCAAGTCATCTAAAACTAAAGGTCTTAACTATAATATACTGCTTCAGGTTTGAAATATGTAAACTATGACCCTACCTATTTTAAGCCTACTATCTGTTGAGGGAGAGAAAACTAATATAATGAAAAACAAAAAAACTACTTCAAAAATTAAGGCTTAGGAAGTCAATTAAATACAATGGGCAGTGGGGTGTGACAGAATAAATGTTTAATAGGACCCTTGGAAGATGCAATGTCACAAAAAGTGGTTTTCTGATACAGAAAAAGTGAAGAGAAGAAAAGGTACAGGCTACCAACTCAAGTATTATGGCTCCTCTTCCAATGTTCATTCAAGATGATGCTGAGAATATCATGGAGAAAAAGACAGTCTCAGAACTCATGTTCCGGGGGGAGAGACCTGTGTTTGTTTCTCACTGTGCTATTGGTGATGAGCAGGCTATGTGAGCAATAACTGCTGCATGGTCTGTGGCTTCCCAAAATATGGGACAGGAACGTAGCACAGCCTGAGGAAACAGGGAGACAGAGCCAGTGTTGGCAGAAAGTGGCTGTTGGCGCATGGAGAATAGATGATGGTTCAGCTGTAACTGGGCAGAGCAGAAACTCCAGCCTTAGGGAACTATGAGTTAAATGCCAGAAGCAGGTATCCTCTACCATCTTTCATGATCTCTTAGACAAATGTGTAAAGCAATAGCCGGCAATGGGTTTTTCAGAATGAGACCACCAGGAAAATTTCCACATCTAGTATATGCTGCCTGTCCACTTGGCATTTGATTTGGCTCTTTTATGTTATTTTCTGCTAATTTAAATTCTCAGCAAAAGATGAGGTAAAGGTGCTTGTCTTATAAGTGTGCTTGTATAATTTAAACATTCTTAGAAGTCCTAAAACACAGTTGGGTCTGAAGCCTGGGGGTGGATGGAGTGGAGAATAAGCATAAATAAACCCTAAAATGACAATATACCTTTAAAAAAATAACAGAAAAAGGTAACAATTCACACAGGTGTACTATAGGAATGATCATTGAGATTTGGAATAGTCTGGTGCATTTTAGAGATGAATCTTGAGATAGCTTTCAGAGGATAAGTAGGATTTCTGTAGGCCTGGAGTCGCTGAACCATCTGTCTGGGAGAACAGCATGAGCAAATACCCAAGGAGCTTAATTATCTACCACAAATAATAATAACTGTTTTCAAGTAGGATAAAGAATTATGATGATGTGATGACTAAAATAGGCTTACTTGGGTAGTTGTAAATATGAGGCTGAAGGGCAGGGAAAATGAGGAGTCTGGGTTTAGCTGTCTCTCTGCAGAGTATGTATGAGTTGAAGCCCTAGCAGTAAATTATCTCATGTGCAATCAACAAAACAGATTCAAGTTTATAAGGCTAGAAGCCTATGCAATTTTGAGTGTCTTGTTTAAGGAAAAGAATGCAAAAATACAAACACAAACTTACTAGAGCCCATCAGAGGCCTTGGCAGGAGCCAGTTAAGTGAGAGACAATTAATCCTGAACTTCATTAGTTTTTGGAATACTGCCTTTGATTAAAGCAGCATTCATCAACAGAAATATAATGTGAGCCACATATATAATTTTAATATTTTTATACACATTAAAAAAGGTAAAAATAAACGTGAAATTTTTGTATTTTATTTAATCCAACATCTGAAATATCATTTCAACATGTAATCAATATAAAAAATATGAGATATTTTACATTCTTTTTTTCATACTATGATCTTGGAATTCTAGTGCGTATTTTATGTAGAGAAAGGGTATCAGTTAGGACTAGGCACATTTTAAGTGTTCAATAGCTTCAAATATGTAGTAGCATCTATATTAAAGGGCACATGACTCGAGCCTTGCTGCTCAATGTGTGATCTGTGGGTCAGCATATCATCACCTGAGAGCTTCTTGGAATGAGACATCTCAGACTTCATTCCAGACCTACTGAATCAGAATATGCATTTTCAATAAAGTCCCCAGATGGTTTATGTGCACATTAAAGTTTGAGATGTGCTGCTCTGAGATCTAAGAATAGTGTCTTTGAAAACAGTTGTAAAAAGAAGAGACATAGAAATTATCAAATAAGGCCCCAAAGAGGCAATGTTAAAAAAAATAAAATACAAATGAGTAGCGGAGAAAATTCCTAGGATGAAGAGGACACCAGTAACAAAAACATAGCAGAGTTGAAGAAGAGGGTTAGAATTGAGAAACATGACTGTCAGAATCATAACTGTTTAATAACAACTATCATCGTCGTCATTATCACCATCACCATTACCATCATTCATCATCCTCATCATCATCCTCATCCTCATCCTCCTCACCATCATTTTTTATAGCCCATTGGTAAACTGAGCAGTTTCAGGAGCAGGGTAAAAATTAATTTGAATGTGTAAGGATTAAGGATGGGCCATCAAGAGGATGTAGATTACTTTGAGCCAGTGAAAAGGAAAGACATCACAGACAGACATGAAGGTTATCATTATGTATTTAAAAAAAAAAAAAGAATATCATCCAAGCAGTAGTAACAGGTATTTTTCAGCTGAATTATGAACTGTTTATGGTGACTGTTTTCCCCTCACCTTTATTCTATTGTTGATACCCTAGTTTGAATTATGATAACTGATCACACAGTAACTGAAGAATACATTTGGAACAATTCTGAAGCTTTCTTATTGAAAATGTTATCTTGTAGATTCATAGCTAGAAATGAAAAATGATACTTCTTTAGCTGCTTAATTGAACACCTTTAGGCCTGTGGCCCACTTAGTGATGCATGTTATGGCTGACAGTGGCTAGAAAGAGAGGCATGCAGTCATTGCAATGCTTCAAGACTTCTATGATTGCAAAGTATTTATTTAATAAGAACATCTCTCATTACTGTTGCAAATGTCATTTACTCACTTTTGCTATTGATGTCGTCCTCTACTTTTATTTGGATTCAAGGAAATAGAAATGTTTTTAATTTGATTGGAATATCAATGACATATTAAGATTCAAATGAGCCGATATCATTCTGTGAGCAAAGGTGTTGTTGTTAGAATGGATTTTCCAAAAATTGCTTGGTTGATTTAGCAAACTGAGTACTCCCACGTGTAAGAAAACCCCAGATATATAGGACAATGTATGCAACTTTGTATTTCCATAAGTAGGTCAGTGACTAGAACATAATTGGTACGCAGTAAAAACCACAAAGATGGATGGCAAGATAAATGAGTAGATGGTAATGCAACAATAATTTCTCCTACTTATAGTTGATCCAAAAACCATTGCTTTCAACATGTTTGCTTATTTCAATTCAGTTAGCAATGATTTCGCTGAGATCCCTATTTTACTTGATTTTTAAAAGTTGAAGTTGACTTTTAAATACTGGTTGATCTAATCAAGTGCTTATTTTTGTAGCTAAAAATATAGGAACTGGTCATTATGAATTATAAAGAAATAGTCTTCTATGTCTCTAGATATCTTTTTCTCGAGGGGAAAAATAGAAATAAATGATAACCTTTCAAACTATAATATTTCATACTATATTCCTTTTGTCCTTTGTAAACAATGAACATATGCACAGAAAATCATGTGACAGAAAAATATGGTACAAGACTCAATTTTATTATGGTTTCAGGCACTCATCATTAAACATACGTGAAAAATATGCCATGTGCCAGTTACTATGCTAGACCTTGAGGACACATAAATAGAAGGGACTGTTTCTCACCTCCCTTTACTTGTGTACAACTATTATATTATATGACCGAATTATAAAAAGTGCAATAGATGAATGAGCAAAACACAAGAGAAGCAAATAAAGATGACCATACAGTCTTACTGGGTGATTAAGGAAAAGTTTAGACATGTAAATATTTTAATTGATTCTAAAAAGGTAGAAGGCTGAAAATGGGGAAAGAAAATTCCAGATAAAGGAATAGCAAGTTCAAAGATACAGACACAGGGTTCTTTGGGGTTAGTGAGTAATGTATGGGGGCAGTAAGTATGGAGTTGTTGGGTGGAGGGTTGGGAGCAACACCAGAACAATTGAGTTGAGTCTGGCTTCTGAAAGACTTTGTAGACTCTAGCAGGAAGTTTGGTTTTTAATCTATGGAACATAAGCAACTGTCAAATGTTTCTGAGTAGCAGAATTAGGTTTAGCTTTCAAATGATGAATTTTAACAGGTAGAACTTATTGCAACAGAAGAGGTAAGCAGTGATGGAAACAATCAGAAAAACTGCAGTGACGATGGGAATTAAATTGAAGAGAGGATGAATATGAGAGAGGTTCTGGAACCAGGTCTGGCAAGATATGGGATGGCCAGATTTTAATTTGAGAAGTGAAGGAGCAGAAAGAATAAAACACTGTGCAGATGTTTCCAGCTTGAGGAAAAGAGCAGATGCCATAGCTGTGTCCAGAAACTCTAAAGGAATCCACCAAAGTCCAATTTCCTGTTCTATGCATTTCACATAAAGCCATCTCATCTCATAGTTTACTTCTGTCTTTAACTTATGATGAAGATGGCCATCGCAGAGAAAAAAATATGTATTCCTTCCATTCAATTACAGGTCAACCCTAAATCTGTTTAGAAAGTTACTTTTTGATATGCTCCTCTGTCTCTCTAGGGAAAGCACTGGTCTAAACTATAGAAATAGTAGAGAGGGTTATTCGATTAATTATGAATTCTTCTACATTTCAAAGAAAAGTTGAAAATATGTCCAATTTAAAATTAATCCATTAGTTGGTTGTTTTTCTTTAGTTTTACATCCTTAAAAATTCTGTGAATTTAAATACAGAGAAATATTATTATTAATATTTTTGTGATAAGCTGCGTGGTGGGTTCATTTTGCTGGGTTCACATAATTTATACTTTATTTTTCATTAAGTGAAGTAAATTATGAAATTAAAACAGAATAAGTTCAAGATTAGTAAGGAATCATTTCATTCAATTTGACAAATTACACAATTTGACAAGGTGTCTGTCATCAATATTGTAGGAAAACCTGAAACAATACCATTATTTAAGAGAATAAAATTAATCATTTTTCTTTCTGTTGTTTGGCCCATCAATTCATGAATTAATTTGCAGAGCCAGATTTTCAAAATAAAAACAAATTTTTTTAGGAAAGTAGTATCTGTGTTCTTTCAGAAGAATCTCTTTCCTTAAGTTACTGTCCTAGCGTTAACATTTGATGTCTTGCTACCCAACTGAAGTACTCAAGAACATAATAAAATGATTAGCCTTTTAGAAATA